>NC_031999.1:9380857-9436738 GCF_001879085.1 Nicotiana attenuata
AATGGCATTTAGTTCTCCAAATAAATGCACAGAACAATGGTGTTGTCCGTTTGGGTTCCAGGGGAACCCAGTGGACTTTGGACAAGGCTATCTTAAAGAGTCATTATGTGGACAGCATAACTGACTCGACTAGGTTTGACAGTGATGCATGAACAATTAAATAGAATAAAGTTTCTATGAGGTGCTAGACCGGTACCCTTGAGCGGACAACTCAAGAGGGAAAGGCACGGAACCGTAGACTGCACCGTTGATCGACTAGTTTTACCGCAAATATGCCTTTGCCAAATTTAGGGGGTAATAATATCGGAAGAGCGCAACAACTCATCAAGCGTTGCTATGGTATTTGTTTGGCACGAGTGGAATATTATGTTGAAGATGCAATTACAGGAATGAAACAAATTGTCACGTATTTTCACGTTCATAATGATTACAATAATTGCTCAGAAATTACAACGGTATTGAAGGAAAGCAGTAAATGAAAGCGTTAAAGAAAAAGAAAGAAAAAGACAAGTTAGTTTCGAATAAAGGTATTAAACAAAGCAATAAAGAAAACAATAAAGTCACATATAACATGAAGTGGTAAAAGCCTAAAGACATCCCCAGCAGAGTCGCCATGCTGTCGACACCCCCTTTTTCTAAAAGCGAAATCGGGTTTACGACATTTGGGAAGACAACTCTATTCTCGTTTGGGAATTGGGTTTTGGAATTGAAGAGTCGCCACCTATTGATTAAGTGTATTAGGACACTAAGGGTTTTGAATTTGAAAACCAGAGTTCGGTAAGGGCTAGAAATTATCTCAAGAGGAAGGTGTTAGGCACCCCTCAAGATCCACTAGTGTGGTTCCCGGCCATGCTATGTTGTGACTTTAATGTAAACAAGCATACAAATAAATTTACACATAAGGGTTGCAAACAAGCATGTTAAAATCTATAATTTGTTTGAGGGAGAGTCTAAGTGCAAGAATTAGTCAAGACATTGAATAAACAAAGAAAAAAAAAGTTAGAAGGAAAAGGAATAATGCAGTGAAAAAATTAAAGGGAAGTTTTGGGTAATTGAAAAGACAGAATTTATTGATACTAAACAAAGTAACATAAGGAAAGGGGTCCTAGGTTTATAAATCACATGGATCATCCACACAACATCGGTAACCAATCGTACGCATAGTGTTATCGTGTGATCATCATCTCCATGTCTATCCTTCCCACCCCGTTAAGGTATTAATCGCGGAATGGTATCGCTACCTACAGCGTGCTATTACCCGTCCCACCTATCAGTCCTGGAGGCTTTTAGGACTACTAATCCTAAAGGGGGGGAAGCTTGGCTTTTTAGAGGTTTAAAAGGATAAAATTCTAAGGCGACAATCAAAAACACATAATAAACTTAATGGGGAGGTAAAGCAATTAAAGGCTCAAATAGGCCTCCTCATTTAGAGAAACGAATTGTTTAGCACGTCTTACACATACTGTTTAGGTCCTTGATTAAAATTAACGTAGGAAGAATTGATCTACCACATATTTTCAGATAGGGAGTCCGAATTAGTCCTGCTTAGATGTAGTTGCAGAAAAACTAATGATTAATTAATTATCTAACTATCTATCTGCGTTAAACAGGGTCTATATGCATGATATCTATTAGTTCAAAGACGGGGGAAGAACGAACAGATTGCAAAAAATATTTGAGTTACAGTATCGTAAGTTCTGCGAGCACTTTAAACGAGTTACTACTGATTTTAAAGATGAGTGGGCAATTTCAGATTTTAATCGATTACTCCTATAGGCATGCTTTCTAGGTGTTACGAATCTTGTTATGCAGAGATCTTCTAAGCATGTCATTGATATGATTGGTTTATTTTAGGCCCTATAAGTGGAATTGCCTAATGACAGAGGCACGTGTAAAAATGCAGGAAAAATCCCTATAGGCATATTATCTACGTGATGTGCAGAATTTTAGCAGTGATTTATTGACATGGTATATATTGCGAAGTGCAGAAAACCTATGAGCACGGTATCTATGTGAAGAATGCAGCATTTTATAGTATTAATCCTATAGATATGTTTTCTATGTGAAAATGCTGAATTGAGAAAGTATACACCCTATAGGCATGGTATCTACATGAAAATGCAGAATTGAGAAAATATACACCCTATAGGGATGGTATCTACGTGAAAATGCAAAATTGAGAAAATATACACCCTATAGGCATGGTATCTACATAAAAATGCAGAATTAAGAAAATATACACCCTATAGGCATGGTATCTACCCCTTTGGCATGCATTCTATCCCATCCCTTTTCACTAATCCCCAGTAGTTATTACAAGGTTCATTACAAAGCATATGGCAGACCAAATGAATCAAAAGAATAAATGAAAATACATCAGTGATTACATCTACATCTAATCAGCCTAATCCAGACTCAAAGTCTAATAATATGAGATAAACCAACTTCCAGGATCGGATTTTTCAAATCCTTTCTCTTATTTGGGATGTGTCAAAGTTCCAAGGAACTTCAAGAGTTCCAGGCATTGCTTACACCCCAAATATTATTGCAGAACAGATTATAGTGCAGTGTGGAAGGGTCAGCCCTCAAGTGTCCAAGTTCAAAGGGAATTCAAAGTCCCAAGGCAAGACTCACAGTAGGGGGGCAGGACTTAAGAGCTTAGGAGTAAGTGTAAGTGCAATGAAAAGGAATGGGGGGAGCCAGGGCAGGCTGGTGGTCATGCCCAGCAACTGGAATGCTGGCACACCCCTGACCAGCTTGTCAGCTTAAGAAATTAAAGAGTTAGGACCTTTTGAAGGTCAGGTTCAGCCCTGGACAGCAACTTGGATGCTGCCAGGCTATACCTTAACTCAATACACACAAGGGAATGGGGTATGGGAAACTGAAAGAGGCTAGGATCCAAAGGACCCAGTTTTAATCCATGACAATAACTTTGTATATTGCCATGTCTTAAACTACAGCCCAAGCACATAAAAGGGGGAAGGGGATAGGGATTCATTGCAGCAACAGATAGCAAGACATAAGTATTACTTTAAAGTTGAACTCTACAAAGCAGTAAAGCAGGCATGGGAATAAAAGCTTGTAAGTAAACACATTGGATTTTGATGCTTGAATCAAAAGTAGGACATACCAGTTCAGAAGAGCAAGTAGGAAGAAACAGTAGATTTAGGGAAGCCAAATTGCAATCAAGAAACAAGAGTGTAAGTTTTAGAAGAGAGTTGTGATGATTAAAATCGTGTGTGTGTTAATGAAATTGCAGGGTATTTATAATTGCAAACAGGTGTAGCAAAGAAGGCAAGAATCATAGTTTAGTAATAATTAAGGAACTATGTACCAATTAAAATCAATCAGCATATAGACTTCCTTTAATTAAGGAGTCCAAATTCAAACGGTAATGGGCAGAAGTTATTTAAGAAAGGAAATCAAGTAAATACTTTGTGCAAGGTAGACAAATAAGGGTAAATACATGGTGGCACTTGATTTGTAAAACAAGGAAAGGGAACCAGTAAAATAACCATTAAAGAATCCCATTGAAAGCCTTGCTCGAGTCAGAAAAGAGGTAAAAGGAAAGCTTTAATTTAGGGAAAAATCAGTAACAATCAATTAAGCAACATTAAAGGAATTCAGAATCAATTAACAGTTGGCAAGACCTTTGAAAGAGAAGCTCTCGTATAAAACACATAGACATGTCAAGAAAGAGGGTTTAAAATCACAAAAGCAGAAAAGGTTCAAATTCAATTCATAAACTCGAAGTGAGTCTGAGAGTTCAAGGTTTCAAAGTAGAACCCTTGTCTAAACATAAAACCAAATTTAGCCAAAGAAAACCCCCAAATCCTAGGGTTTTTAAACTCGAATTTGATACAGAGATGAAGAGGCAAACTATCGAGATGAGCTCAGAGACCCTTTCAGAGTCTCATGAGAAGCATACAAACACAATAGCAAGTAGAATATAGGAACCACTACAGGAAAAAAATTTCAAGAAAGCTTGAAAATTAAATGAGTTCAGGTAGTGTAAACTTAAAGAAACAGTCGATGAAACACATCTAGAAAGAATCCAGGCGAAGTCCGGTAAAGGCAAACAAAGGATCAAAACTCAGTAGGAAAATACAGTAGAGGAACACATAAGATAGACATGAGAGAGCATGGTGAAAAACCAGTATGAGATAGAACGGAGCATAACAAAATACATTTCATAACAAGGCAAATATAAGAACACACGAAAGGCATGTGAGTCAGAAAAGAGCCAGTAAGAAAATAGCAGGGATCGATTCACACCAACAAAAGAGAAGAAGAAGAGTCAGAAATATTTTAAGGACTTTCCAGAAACCCTAATCGAAAAGAAGTGCTTTTTTGAAAGAAAATCAGAAAAAAGGTTTAAGAAACTTAAGCAACAGTGCAAACATGTAACAGATCTAAAATAATTAGAGAGAACCTCGATACTTAGGGTTCCAGATGAACCCTAGAGATGAGAAAGGCTTCGAAAATACCCGATCTAAGTCGGATAATGTCATAAACAGGCTCAAAAGACCAAGAGCCACCGGAGCAAGGCCGGAGATGGCCGGAATCTTCGAATCAGTGAAGGCCTGGGTGAAGAACCTCTAGGTCTTGCCTCGATCCTTCGAACAACAGGCATGCAGGAGCCATAGGAGGTGGGTATAGGCTGTCCATGGCCTGAGAAGCCATGGACGCCGGTGAAAACATGGTGGAACAAGGTAGGGGGGGCTAGGGTTCCGGGGAGCCTTTGAGAGAATTTGGGAGGTGAAGAGAGTTCAAAGGCGGCACATCTGATAGAGTGAATTAGGGTTAAGGGGGGCATGGGGATTAAAAAGGAATGAACGGATCATGGCCGTTGATCAAAATGATCAACGACTAGGATTAAAAAAGAAGCTGGGCGGGTCTGAAAACGGGTCGTGGGGTTTGGGTTAAAATTTGAAGTTGGGTCGTTTAATTAGGGTGGAATTGGGGGGTTAAATTGAGGCTGTAATTGAAATAGAAATGGCTATGTGTTAAATAGCCAATTTTCCCCCTTTTATTTTATGAAAATAGTTAAAATGATTTTAAAAACAAATTTAAAGCACTGAACTAATTAATAATGCATAAATATTGATCTAAAAATAGTGGGAATGATTTTGTAATTGTAAAATGCTGTTAATCGTAAAATAGGCTATAATTGCAATTATATGCAATTTAGCTTTAAAAATACCAAATAAATTTATAAAAATATGCAAAATCACCTTAATTATTCGGTGTAAATACGAGAATAGAAATAAATTATTCACCAAAGTGATAATTTTGGGAACGATTATTGGATTTTGTACTGCCAAAATAGAAAATAATTGATTTTAAAAATCTTAAAAAATTAGGAAAAAATACCAAAACTCTTGGGCATGCTTATATATGCATACACATGCTATTTTGAAAGTATTTTGAGTGTAAAATACATAGAGAAAAATTGGGTATCAACATGCTAAATAGAGGATCAAACATAGTACCTTTTGACTGCACCTGCGTTGACAGTTGTTTCAGGGACATTTCCTTCGATGTTTCTCAGGTACAATGCTCTCTTTTGATAGTACTCTTGTTACCATGTATGGATATTTCCAATTTTGAGCCAATTTTCCTTTAGCTGTTCCGATTCTTTGTTTTATTTCCTTAAACTTATCTTCGTTACATCCAGATTCTTGATTCATTATTTCGAAGCCTGACAGTATTTTAGGATCTAAGCATGAAGTCCGCAAGCATGTCATATTATTGAAATCTGCATTTAAGAGAATTGAAAAGAGAATAAGAAAAGAGACATTCCTGGACAATGAAATATTAATTTCATTTGATTTTTTGTTTAGCGTTTTTGATTTTTGAATTTTTTTTTTTTGAATTTTAAAGATACAAGGGTTTACATCGGAAAGTAAGACAATAAAAGTAAAACATCCGGATCACACCCTGAGATAATCCGGACGCAGAAAGGATAGCAAGACTGGCTACCGAGACTCCCGTCTGATGGGGGAACTTTTAGGCTTGGCGACCGTTTTTTGGCTTTTCTTTTGTCTTGGCAATGGCTACAATGGCCTTCAGTGCCGGATCAAATTCCTCATCTTCACAAATCATTCCGACTACTGACCTATTGGTGTGAGTAAGCGGAGGATTGGTCATCATATTGGGGTCCTCTTCATCCCTAAGCACTACTGCCTAGACCTCGATGAGGTCTTCCACTGCTCATTTAAGATTCCAACATTCTTCAGTATTATGTCCCACTGCTCCAAGTGGTCTTCACATCTAACATCAGCTTGGTGCGAGGGGAACTCGGGGTTCGGTCGGTTCGGGGCCACTGGTTGTAGCAGACCTAGCATGATTAGCTTTTGAAACAAACTTGAATACGATTCACCAATAGGGGTGAACTGATTCCTTCTTAGGGGCTCTCTTGGGCGAGGATTGTATTGGGGAACATTTGGTTGGGGATTATATAGATCTTGGTAGGGACGTGCATTTCTGGGAGGTAGAGCTCGGTTTTGTGTATAATGTTGTGCCGCATGTAAGGTTGTGTGTTTATCACCGCATAGGGAGGCGGTGCCACGACATAAGCAGCATCTTGATGGGGACAATAGTGTTGTGGGACCTTAGGAAGCATATATGATTGTTTGAATGACATGCGGGCCCTCTCGAGCTAGAAGCCATCATGTCTCTCTCTTCTCTCCCGTTTCTGTTCATCAAACCCCTTGAACTATTATGAACGGCCTGTGATGCGGCCTTAAAAGCAGCTTGACTCAAGATTCGGCCCATTTTCAAACCATTTTTTACCATCTCCCCAATTTTGATAGCCTTAGCGAATGGTCTACCCATAGCAGACATTTGACAGCATATTCACAGAAGCTTTCTGCTATTTTCTTTTTCAAATTGGACAAAGAGTTTCTGTCGGGAGCGATGTCCCCATTATACTAGAACTAGCGGACAAAATCTCTGGCCAAATCATCCAACATGTGCCAATGGGTAATTTCTTGATCCATATACCACTTAGAAGCGATTCCGGTGAGGCTTTCCCCAAAATACGCCATTAGCAACTCCTCGTTTCCACCAGCACCCCTCAGCTGGTTACAGTATCGTTTCAGATAAGCGATCGAGTCTCCGTGCCCGTCGTACTTTTCAAATTTTGGCGTTTTGAAGCCATCCGGCAAGTGAACATGGGGAAACATACACAGGTCGGAGTAGGAGACACTCCTTTGGCCACTCAGCCTTGCATGTTTTTCAGGCTTTGTTCCAGGCTTTTCATCATCCGAGCCATTTGCTCTTGCTCGGGATTCTTGACAATCTTTTCTTGCTCCACCAAGAAATCATATTACGAAGGTTGAGTAAAGGAGTACGAGGTCACATATGTTATTTCTGGTTGAAACTGTGGACCCTGAAAGGTGAACGTTGGGGGCTCAACGTACGGCCGTGGTATAGTTGGTTGTGTTGTGGTGCAGATTGGTGCTGCAGAGAACATTGCTACCGGTGCCCTTGAATCTGGTGCCTGGGGGTGAACCATAGAAGGCATGCCAGGACCATGAGACGGCCTTGGAGGGTATCCACATGGGATGAACAGGTTGGGCACAGGGATGTTGGTAGCTCCACCTGACCTGGGGATCAATTCAAGGAACCCAAGGATTGCATTTAGTGGTTCCCTACCATTAGACCAGGCGTTCTACATTTCCAACATGCGGAGACGCAACATCCTATTTTCTTCAGTGGCTGCTGATTCTGGCTGTGGAATAGCCGATGCCGGGCTATCCTCAGGATCGATAATTGGTAGATGACTTTCGGAGGCCATAGGAACACTGCCTTTGGATCTAGTGAAGTAAGGATGAGAAGCCAGATTACCAACAAAACCAACCACCTGAACAGAACCTAGCTAATTTGCGCACACAACAACCTTGTTAGTTTTGAGACATTTAACATATAGAAAATCCCACGTTAGGATGCAACGCACCTAATAATTAAACGTTTCTACCATGTGTTTGAACGGTTGCGTGTTTCATCCCGGCCATTAAATGCCCCTTTTCACTCTATACCTCTTTTCTTCCATTTCCACCTCTCTTTAATCAATCTTGATTTCTCATTTTGTTTTTGCCGCTCTTTTATTTTTTGGCACTCTCTTTCTCTCTTTTTGTTTTTCTCACTCTTTTTTTGTCACTCTTTTTTTTTCTTTTTCACTCAATTTTTTTCTCTCTTTCTTTCTTTTTGTTCAGTTTATTTTTCACTCAATTTATTTTGTGGCTATGATCGAATCCGATGGGGGTTGCCTACGTATCATGACACCGCATGAATCATATTATTACATAGTTCAGGAATACCAAGAATGGAGTAAATAAACTAACACTTTTTTTTCTTTGTTTATATTTTTTATAAAAATCGGAGCATGAAAGCTTTTAGAAAAAAGAAAATCTATTTTCTTGAATTTCGTTTTTTTTGGAATTTTTGAAAGAAAGGCTTTTAAAGAAGAAAGGAAATATTTTTGGATTTTTGGTTTTGATTTTATTTTTTTGAAATGTTCGAAAGAAAAACTTCTAAAGAAGAAAGAATTTTTTTTTTATTTTGATTTGTATTATTTTTCTTTTTTCATTTTTTTTAATATTAGGGGAAAGACTTCTAAAGAATGGAAAAACATATTTTTGGATTTTGATTTGATTTTTTTATTTTTCTCAAATGAAAAGCTTCTAAAAAGAAAGAAAAATATTTTTGGGTTTAATTTTTTTTTAGTATTTGGGATTTTCTAAGAAAAGACTTCTAAAGAAGGAATTAAAGGAAAATATTTTTGGATTTCTAAAAAATTGAGGGCGGAACCGATGAGGTTTGCCTACGTATCTCACATTCGGTGAGAATCAGACCCGCGTAGTTCGGTTAGTTCCACAAGATGGTATCTTCCACCCTTCATTAATGCTAAAAATACGTTGATGAAGTTTTGACGGAACTGGGGAAACAGGGCACTTGAAAACTTTGGCTCAATTTCAGAAAGTCCTTTCTTTTTCACCTATTTTTTTTAAAAAAAAATTGGCGGAGTTTCAAGATTTTCAAATACCTAAATTTTTCAGAATCGGGTAAATTTCTCTCTCCTACCTCACTTTGCTTTTCTCAATTTTTTGTATTTATTCAAGCAGCCGGTCAACATGCAAGCAAGATCAAACAAAATGCAAAAATAACACGTAGGATGCGTCGGGATGGTCTTTTATTTCGGGTACACATGTCCTAGATGGACCCAACTCTTGTGTTGATTCCCCAAAGTCAAATGCACGTGATGCAAACAAACGTTCCTACTAGGGATCCGACATTAGGCTATGTTATTCTTAGTTGAAAAACCTGGGGGTGTGTTCTATACATGGCTTACTCAAGCGACAACTCGAGCCGAGGCAAGGGCAATGTACCGGGAGCAAGAAAGTCTACCCACCCAAGTTGCTGATCCAACCTCATTTTTATTTGGTACAAACTCTAACAGAAAAGTTTGCCACGCGTACGTATGCACCATATTTTTAGAAGACTTAGAAGGGAGGCGTAAGAAGACAGTTTAATACAGTTCAAATAATATCAAAACGGTAAATGAAGGGCAATTAACACATAGGCCCACAAACATAGTAATAGCAATAATCAAGAAAGCCAAGTATAGATTACATTACAAGCTCGAATTTTGAACCCTGAACCAGAGATTTTGGGCTCGGTTCCCCAGCAGAGTCGCCAGAGCTGTCACACCTTCTTTTCCGAAGGAATAGGGAGTTTTTCATATTAAAGTGACATTTATCGAAATGAGATTATTTATTTAATTTAGAGTCGCCACTTGGAATAATTTATGGTGTCCCTAGTCACCGGTTTATTTTAAAATCTCAAATCGAGGAAATTTGACTCTATTTAAAGTCCGCGAAAACCAGAAGACCGGGTAAGGAATTTTGTTAACCCGGAAGAAGGTGTTAGGCATTTCCGGTGTCACAACCCAATAACTAACCTTGTCGTGATGGCGCCTATCGTGGTACTAGGAAAGACTACACATTACCAAAACAAAATGATATTTTCATTTTTCAAGATAATTCCAAAGGTATTTAATAATAAACCTTTATAAGGAGATCAAATCAAAACAAAAGTGCGGAAGAAAGCCCGACATCAGGTGTCACTAGTCATGAGCATCTACTACAATGTATCTGACAATGTCAAGACTAACATAGTCTTGAAAGTAACTAAATACATCTAAAGGAAGATAAGAGGGAGAAGAGAAGGGCTACGATCGACAGGCAGTCAGCAACTGGAATAGTCAACAACCGCTACCGTGTCCAGATACACCTGGATCTGCACACAAGGTGCAAAGAGTAATGTGAGTACGCCAACTCAGTAAGTAACAAAAGTAAATAAAGGCTGAGAAGTAGTGATGAGAAACAATGCATGTAAGGTTCATATCACAATAACTCAGTAAAGTGCAGTATGCCTTTAAAACCATAGTTTGAATCAAATCAGCTTGTTTAAATCCAGTTCCAATAAAATCAATTTGAAAACATCTTTCAACAGTTTTAGAACAAGGTGAAATGCTCAAGTGAGAAAAAAATGGTGAAATCATAAACAGCCCCTCGGGCAAACATCTCTCGCATACAGCCCCTCGGGCAAACCTCACCATCGCTCATGCCTCCCCGTCACTGAGCACTCGGCACTCGCACTCAATAGATACCTTCGCTCACTGGGGGTGTGCAAACTCCGGAGAGGCTACTTCAGCCCAAGCGTTATAACAAGCCAATCATGGCATAAATCAATCAGGCCCTCGGCCTCACTCAGTCATGAATCAGTAAAACATGATGCGGCGCAGCCCGATCCCAAAAATATCCTCACAAATCAGGCCCTCGGCCTGACTCAGTCATAAATCTCTCCAACCTCTCGGGCTCAAATTAACAAAGTTTTCAGCCCAAACAACATTTATATGATGCATCTAAAGTAGAGTAATAGAGACTGAGTTATGAAATCAATAAGTATAAATATGACTGAGTATAGATTTCCAATCGAAAACAATGAGAGGATAGTAGTAAAAGACCTCTAAGGTCCAAACAACACTGGCATAAGGCCCAAACATGGCATCCAGCCTGATTTACCGAAATTCTTTCTAAAACAAGTGAGAAACATGTAGTTTCAACAAAATATTCAGCTCTACATTAGACACGGGACGGACCAAGTCACAATCCCCAACAGTGCACGCCTACACGCCCGTCACCTAGCATGTGCGTCGCCTCAAAAGAGTCACATCACACAAAATCCAAGGTTTCATACCCTCAGAACTAGATTAACAATCGTTACTTACCTCGAACCGATCAAATCTCTACTCTGCGATGCTCTTGCCCCTCGACTCGGTCTCCAAATGCTCCGAATCTATTCACAATTAGTACAATACCATCAATATATGCTAAAGGAATGACTCCCACAAGAAAAACTACCACATTAGACCAAGAACCCGAAATTGCCCCCTCCCCCCCCCCCGGCCCACGTATCGGAATCTGACAAATTTTACAAAACGAGAAAGCCCATTCAGTAGTCCATATATATGAAATTTATCAAAATCCGACTCCATTTGACCCCTCAAATGCTCAGATCAAACTCTCCAAATCCCAAGCCCTAACCCCTCATTTTCACCCCCAATCTTCACTAGTTACTTGATTAAACAACGAGAAATCACCACATATACGAGTATTAGAACTCAAGTAACTTACCTCACCAAAAATCCTTTGAATCCCTCTTCAACATCACTCCCAAAAGCTTCAAATCGACTGAAAATGGTGAAGAATGGACCGAAATTCGCGAAGGGTTCAATTTATACCTTCTGCCCAGGCATTTTCGCAACTGCGGCCTAAATTGCGCACCTACTGCGCCAAAATGTTTGCATCTGCGGAAGCCACTTAAGTCCTCAAAGCCGCACCTACGCCCCAGGTCTCGCACCTGCGAGCCCGCAGATGCGACAAATCCTCCGCATCTGCGACTCCAGTCCTGGCCTTCCATTTCCGCATCTGTGGCTACACGACCGCACCTGCGACCTCGCACCTGCGGCTCCCCTTCCGCAGGTGCGGAAACACCAGAAGAATTCACACCAGCAGCTTTCAGCAGCTCTCAAACACAAAAACCAATCTGCCAACCATCCGGAGCACACCCAAGGCCCTCGGGACCTCAAGAAATAATACCAACAAGTCATATATCATCATACGAACTTAGTCGAACCTTCAGAACACTCAAAACAACATCGAAATACCAAATTACCCTCGGATTCAAGCCTAAAAACTTCTAAACTTCCAAATTCTTCAACCGACCCCAAAACCTATCAAACAACCTCCGAATGACCTGAAATTTTGCATACACGTCACAAATGACAGTATGAACATACTCCAACTTCCGAAATTACATTCCAACTCCCATATCAAATTGTTTCACTGCCGACCAAAATCGCCAAATTTCCAACTTTCGCCAATTCAAGCCTAATTCTACCACAGGCCTCCAAAACACATTCCAGACGCGCTCCTAAGTCCAAAATTACCTAACGGAGCTAACCGAACCATAAAATCTGAATCCGAGATCGTTTATAAATAGGAGACTAAGTGTCTCATTCCACTCCGAAACCACTCCACCCGAACCAACCAACACGATACGATAAAATATAGCTGAAGAACACAAAAGGAAGTAGAAATGGGGGAAACGAGGCTATAACTCACAAAACGACTGGCTAGGTCGTTACATCCGGATTCCGTGGTTTTAAGCTCTTAAGGCTTGACAGAATACTAATGTTCACGTAAGGGACTGATGAAATGCTTCACAACACCAAATCAAGCAAACATTGAAACAACTAACTAATGTTGTATTTTTTTTTTAAAGGGTGTGAATGGGAAATGGAAGAGGCGCCTTTTGGATTGCACCTCTCCATCTCACCCTTCCTTTGTCTATAAATTTAGAGGTTTGGCCTCATTTTTAAGATTGGAAAAATCTGAAAATTTCTCCCCTCTTTTCTATATTGTTGCATTATTTTCAAATAAACATAAGTGTCGAGTGTGATTTGCTCCGTCTTTTGAGTTCGCTGAAATTCTGTAGTTTCGATTGCCAGTATTGCAGAATAGTTATTCCGTTCTATCCTGGGAGGAATTAATCCAAAACCTTGGGCAACAGTGAGGGGATTAAATTCCTTAAGGACACACAAGCAACTTGTGGGCTCGGAATTTTCTTTTTCTATTTTGTTTATTAAACTAATGTTTCTCTGCTGCTCTAATTTTCTGATTTTAACACAGTAACACCAGCAATCTTAAGGAATTTAATAGAATAATTGAAGGATAGTTGATAGATAGAAATATTTGTTACGATGCAAGTAAAATAAAGGTGGTGCATGGTTTTGAGGTATATGCGGAAGGAATATTTTGTCCCAATATACTTTGAAGACTGGACAACAAAAGTTTTCTAGTTGATCGATTACATTCCAGCTATATCTCGAAGACAACCAAATCAGTTTTAGAATTTGTTTGACAATTATTTGTTTTTCCTTCAAGTGCTCAACAATTGCACAGGGCAAGGAGGCATGTTCATTTTGGCAAAGAATAAATTACTGATTGAAGGAATAAAAAAAACACATAAAAGGAGAAGTAGATTGGATTTAAAATCTATCTACGCCATAAAACTATTCACTATCCTCCAACTGGCATCTTACGTACATGGCCTTGCCGATGGCGAATAAACAATCTGCCATGATTTTTAATTCGTTTCGGATTATGGCAATTGATACTTTTCAATTGTTTCATCCCTGAGAATCGAAGAAGTGAACTGTCTCTAAGGGAGAAATCAATTTATCGTATTCGCCATTATATGGTATTATGACAAAGTAGAATCCGAGTGGTCGCTTAATAAATGGAAACAATCCCATTAGTTTGCTTTGGTGGCCAACTGTCAGTGATTCAATGGGTTCTAATTAATCTAGCAGTCAGAAATGCAATAGTTGCGCCTATTCGCAATAGGACTTTCATGAAAAGCCGAGTGTAAGTAAACATTGTTGCAAAGAACGTTTCTGCATATTGCGGCCATGTAACGTTGGGCGTATACCGACAAAGAATAATCGAAAAGTCGTACAATTTTATTTAAATTGTATTGCCACAAGTTCTTTACTGTGCACAGAATTCTTTATATGTTATAGAAAATTATGCTTAGGCTTACCTTATTTTTAATAATTTTCTTTTAGTATCTGTTACAAAAGAAAATTTGAAACTAAAAAGTATCTAAGGTTGTAAGTATGAGGCTTACACTAATACTTAAAGTATTTTTGAGATAGTGAATATAATATATGTAAAGATGAACATATATGTGTTTGATTAGAGAAAGAGATCAAATTGTTTAAAGTGTTATAATGGTTTAGATGAAAAACCATTTGGAAAGGAAATTAAAAATTCTCGTGATTTTCTATACCCGTTATGGAGAATAAAATCTTCGTGATTTTCTACTCTTGCTTCGAGATCAAAGTCTTCGTGACGTTCTACTCATTTGTCGGAAATTAAAGTCTAAGTGACTTTATATTCGTTTTGGAGATTAAAATCATAGTGATTTTCTACTCCAATTTATTATTCGGTTTGAAGATTAACAACTTCACCGTTTATTAAATTTGATTGTGTCACATGTTATTCGGTTTGAAGATTAAAAACTTCACTTATTAGATCTAGTTGTATCAGATGTTACTCGGTTTGAAGATTTAAAAACATCACCGTTTATTAATTCTGAATGTGTCAGATTGGTTTGAAGATTAAAAACTTCACCATTTATTAATTCTGGCTATGTCGTGACACAAACAATAATTCTTGTGGTTGGCTCAACAACGTAATAGGGGCGTCAAATATGAATCTCCTTTTGAAAAAATATGTTTGGAATATGAAATTATTCACCAAACGATCGCCCCATAGTCACCGAAATCTAATGGAATTGCGGAAAGAAAGAATAGAACATCAAAGGAGACGATGAATGCCTAGTTGATAAGTTCTAGTTTACTCCAGAACTTGTGGGGGAAAAGTTATTCTTACAACTAAACGAATACTCAATCGAGTTCCCCAGAGCAAGACGTAATCCATTCCATATGAAAAATGGAATGGAATAAGGCCAACTTAAATATTTTAAAGTGTGGGGGTGCTTAGCTAAAGTTCAAGTTCCTAAAACCGAAACGGTAAAGATGGGACCGGAAATTATTGATTGCATTTTCATAAGATATGCAACAAATAGTAAGGCATATCGTTTTCTGATTCATAAATCAGAAAATCCCGACATTCATATTAATACAGTAATTGAATCAGATAGTGTTGAATTCTTTGAGAGTATTTATCCGTATAAAAAGGAATGTGATCCGTCTAGTGAAATATCTAATCGACATCGGGAAGAAGCAAAGGAAAGTACGTTGAATTAGAAAAATCCAAGACGTAGTAAACGTCAAAGGATAACTACTTCCTTTGGACCAGATTTTCTGACATTCTTGTTGGAAAATGAGCCTCAACTAATGTTTAAAGAAACATTGTATTCCTCGGAAGCACAATATTGGAAAAAGGCAGTCAATAGTGAGATATAATCCATATTACATATCCATACTTGGGAATTGGTTGATCTTCCTCCAAGAAATAAACCTTTGGGTTCTAAGTGGATTATTAGAAGGGAAATGGAAGCTGATGGTACTATTGACAAATATAAGGTAAGATTAGTTGTCAAATGATTTAGACAATGAGAAGGTCTTGATTATTTTGATACATACTCGCCGGTAACGAGGATTACATCTACTCGGGGTGTTAATAGTGTTAGCCGCGTGTATGGCCTTGAAATCCATCAGATGGACGTAAAGACAACCTTGTTAAATGGAGATTCGGAGGAAGAAATTTATATGAAACAACCTGAAGGGTTCGTGGTTCCCGGAAAAGAAAAGAAGGTGTGTCGACTTGTTAATTCACTTTACAGACTAAGACAAGCACCCAATCAATGACATGTGAGATTTAACCAAATAATATTGTCAAATGGCATCAACAATTAATGAGTGTAAACAAATGTGTTTACGTTAGGAATACTTCAAGTCATATAGTCATTATTTGATTATATGTAGATGATATGCTGATGAAATATTTAAAATGTGGGGGCTTTTAGCTTATGCATGACAAAAGCCAATGTTAGACGTAATATCTAAATGATATAATTTTTGAACCCCATTAATATAGTAGTTGGTAAATTCATCAGTTGTTTAGTCTTAATGAAGACTAGTTGATAAAACTACTAATTTGGAAGTTGGTCACGTGCCTTTCTCGAAAGATAATTTTTTTTTATTGAAAAATTTATATTGTTTAGATCTTTTATGAAATGATGTCACTTTGAAGGTTGTGACTTTTCATTAAAAGATACGTCTGTACGTTTTTGTATGAACATGAGCGTTCATGAACGAATGTATTAATACGTTGGTCTATAATGAGGTGAATCAACCTGTAACGACCCGACCGGTCGTTTTGAGTCCTAGCGCTCCGTTCAGCAGTCGGAGGCCATGAACAGCTTCATTTCAGGTATTTTGACTTGTACGCGTGGTCGGAATTAAGTTTCTGGAAGTTCAAAGTTAATTTAGAAAGAGAATTCTCATTTCAGAAGCTTAAAGTTGAAAGAATGAACTAGGATTGGAATTTTGAGTAAACGACCTCGGAATCAGGATCCGAAGGTTCCAGCAGGTTCGTAGAATGATTTCAGACTTGGGCGTATGTCCGGTTCGGGTTTTGGATAACCCGGGAGTGTTTTGGCGCCTATTGTGGAAGTTAGCATTTTAGAAGGAATTTCATAAGTTTGGTTCGAAGTGCATTTCAGAGTTATCGATGTCCGTTTGGAATTCCGAGACTGTGAATAGCTCCGTATGGTGATTCTGGAGTTCGAAGCGTGATCGGAAGTGAGTTCGGAAGTCCGTAGGTCATTTTGAAGCCATTTGGCTAAAGATAGAAATTTGAAGGTTTTTGAGAAGTTTGACCAGAGGTTGACTTTTTGATATCGGGGTCGGAATCCGATTCCGGAAGTTGGAGTAGGTCCGTAATGTCAAATATGACTTGTGTGCAAAATTTGAGGTCAATCGGACGTGATTTGATAGGTTTTAAACATCGGAAGTAGAAGTTGGAAAGTTCAAAGTTCATAAAGCTTGAATTGGGGTGTAATTCATGATTTTAGCGTTGTTTGATATGATTTGAAGCCTCGAGCAAGTCCGTAATGTGTTTTGGGATTGGTTGGTATGTTTGGTTGGGGTCCCGGGGGCCTCGGGTGGATTCCGGATGGTTAACGGATCAAATTTGGAAGTTGAAGAAAAGGCTGAAGGATGCTGCTTCTGTCATAACCGCATTTGCGGTTCTTGGACCGCAGAAGCGGGACCGCAGATGCGGTCGACATCTCGGAGAAGCGGAAGGGGCCAGGCCCAAGGAAAACCGCAGAAGCGACCCAGGGATCGCAGAAGCGGTTCCGCTTAAGCGGCCCCCAGACCGCAGAAGCGGTCAGCTTCCTTTTTGCCCAAAACACCAGAAGCGGTTAAAAAGTCGCAGAAGCGGAAATTGCACCGCAGAAGCGGAACACCTTGAGGCAGCCAGGTTGTTTTAAATCGTGAATGGAGTCATTTCTCATTTGGTTCATGGCTTGGGGCGATTTGGGGAGCTCCAAAGAGTGAAACTTCGTCATCTATGTTAAGGTAAGTTATCCCCATCACTTTTGAGTTAAATACATCAATTACGTATGGATTTAAGCATGAAAATTAGTGTAAAAATGGAGGTTTTTGGGGGAAACCTAGAAAATGATATTCTTGGAATTTAGCCACGAATTTGAGCATGGAATTAGGAGTAGATTGTATATTTGAGCTAGTGAAGCCATGGGTAAACTTTATCTTCGAAAAACTTCGGATTCCGGGCACGTGGGCCCGAGGGCATTTTGGTCATTTCACTAAGCGGAGTTGGGAATTAGTATAATTTGAATTGTTAACAAGTATTTGAGCATGTTCTCATTAGTTTGTCGTTAAATGGCTAGTTTTGGGGCATTGTGCGTCGGTTCAAGCCTTCGGAAGAATGTAGAATGCCGGTTATGGATCTTCGGAGCGAGGTGAGTCTCCTTTCTAATCTTGTGAGGGGGAATTTACCCCATAGGTGAGTTAAATTGGTTATGTGCTCCTATTTGTGGGGGCTACGTACGCACGAGGTGACGAGAGTCCGTGCGTAGCTACTATTTGCTATTGTCCGGGTAGCTAGGACCCAAAAGCATGAATACTTGAATTAATTGTAAATTCTTGGATAGCTCAAATTGCTTGTGTCACATGGAATTTGTAAATGAATTTCCAAAGAGATTTAACCTTACTTGTAAAATTTTGTTAAAAGAGGAATTTATATATATATCAATAAACACTCCCTGATAAGTTCTTACTTGATTGATTGAGCATGTTATATTTGGATTGATTGTGAACCCTTTTGTGGGTTTGAATTTCTTAAATCACATTAAATTTATAAATGGATTTCTAAAAAGACTTAAGCTTCGCTTCCTCAGATTATTTAAAGAGAGTTGGCCTTTCTTGGATAATTGCTCCATGTTGACTTATTGACTGACTGTCTATCTGTGTGTGTTTATTTTGGAACGGGCCGAATGCCTCGGCAGATTAACAGATGCATCTATAGGCGCGCCGTCGACCCTCGGCAAGTGCACATTTCTTTTCTGTTGGAGCGGGCCGTCGCCTCGACATGATTTGCGCATGATTTTTGTGTATATTGATGCATGAGAAATTTTAAATGAAGATATTGCCTTTCATGGCTTGATGTAAATGGATAAAATAAAGAAGAGTAAAACTTGAAAATCCCTTGTTACTTGTTGAAGGTGTATTGCCTATTTTACAGCTTTGTGAGTTAAAACTGTATATATATATAATCCATGATTCCCTCACATATTTAGTATATTATTATTGGACCGCTAGTGAGTGTCCAGGTTGACCATCGCGTCTCTACCCCTTCGAGATTCGGCGGGATACTCACTGAGTACACGTTGATTACGTACTCATACTACACTTCTGTGCATTTTTGTTGCACAGGTATATGTTACTTTAGCGGCCTACTGGGCACAGCAGCACGGGCGATTCGGGAACTAAGTGAGTTGCAGTATGCAAGGCGGCCCGCAGCTTTTAAAGCCCTTTTCTAGTAAATTGTATTTCCTTTCTGTCCATTGTATTCGGGACGGATGTTGTGCTGTATTTTATATCCTTATCAGTAGTTGTTCATGCACTTGTGACACCGGGTTCTGGGATGGATTTTCGAAAGATGTGTATTAATAGTATTTCTTAATTTGAATTGAAACGGAGATTGTTTTATTTATACATGAAAAATGGAAGTAAAACTCTTAGATTTTCAAAGTTAATAAAAGAGAATTGAATTGGTGATTTAGTTGGCTTGCCTGACAACGGTGTCCGGCGCCATCACGACCCGTAGTGGATTTGGGTCGTGATAACATGGTATCAGAGCACTAGGTTCCCAGGGTCTCACGAGTCATGAGCAAGTCTAGTAGAGTCTCGCGGATCATTACGGAGACGTCTGTACTTATCCTCGGGAGGCTGCAGGACTGTTAGGAGTACTTCCCTTCTTGATTCCTTATCGTGCGATTCGATTTCATGAGAGGCGTATGCCTTTGTTTCTTTTCACTCAATCTTATGCGACGCGAAGCGCTTGATGTAAATCAAAAATTGAAGAGTCGTAATGGTACTACAGATGTGATACGGGGTGGTTCTCCCGGTATAGCTGATCAGATTATTGTCGTCGCCTTATGGAGGAATATTTTATTGTTTCAGCCGAGTAGCGGTAATTTCGAGGGCTTTGAGGCTAGGCACAAGTTGCCGTAATGCTTATGAAAGACTATTCTGCAGTAGTGATATGATTGTAAAGTGTTGCCCGCGTGTCAGGGCAGTGAATGATTTCAAGGGAGGTTTACTCAGTGCATAATCAAGAGATTTAATATGTTATTCCCGGCAGTGGGAAAGGCAGTCGAACTAAGGAGGGTCAGATGTGGACTGGTGGAAGTAATGAGACTTGGTAATTGCAAACGTGGTGGATTTTTCTTCTATATTGGGGGAGCTGTTGTCCTAATTGGGCATATTAAGTTTGTCGGCGTCATGATTTTCTACAATTCGCCTTTGAGGCAAGGTATTGTGAAATAGTATCGGAGATGCAACTATCAGATATCGCAGGATGCGGTGGTTCAGGATTAAATCAGTATTTCTATTGTTAACGGTTCGAAACAGATGACCTTCGGAAAGGTTTGGAGTTAGTAGCAAGTTGAGGATTCAAGTTCGATGAGGATAAATTTTAATAAGGCAACAACCGAGCAGCAAAAGATGAGAAAGGCACGCGAGAAGTGTCAGGCGGAGTTTTAAATGGCTAAAAAGGCCAGGTATATGAAGCAAGGGATGAGTAATCAATTAAGGGGATAAGTTCCGCCAAAGTGGGAGAGTGACGGAGATGCATATGGGCTTGCAGTGGAAGGACCACGCACCTTAAGAAGAGTTTGGAGTGATTTGATAACATTAGTGATTGGTGATTGGGGTCTACGGATTCAATTTGAAGCAGGGGGTTCTTGGGCGGCCGGAGGTTTATATAACGGGAAGGAGCTGCTTGAATGAAGATGGATGCAGATGGCTTTGAATTTGGAGGATGTTGTCGCACGTTTAATGATGTTCACGAGGGGTGAATGGACTTGTGCAGCTGGAGTGTGAGCTCAGACTCAGGAAGGGTCATTGATGTCGTAGTAATTGTACCCTGTGCAACAGTGTCGGAAGGTGCCGGGGAGAGCCTTCTATACGTGGATTAGCCAAGTGAGCAGATTAGCAGTCGCGTGGTTGGCGAGGCTTCTGCGAAGAATTTTATCGGGTGTGTAGCGAAGGGGTCGATCGTGCGAATGTGGTGGATGATTTAGAGTATAAGAAGGGGGTTTTGCAGAGAGATCTCAAGAATTTTGGCGGTTGATTGTGCAAGGTTATGTCAATAAGGAATACAAGGACGTGTGAGTTCCAGATTAGTGAAATTTTGGCTTCAAGCTAAGTGGGAGAGCCCCACCGCTTGTGATGCGGTTGCAGAGTTGATTACTTGCAAGGTTTCCGGATATTAAGCATGTTGATGGGCTATTTCAGCTACAGGAAAAGAACATAAGAGATGAATTGAGCAAGGGGATTGTTAAAGGTGTGCCATGGCTGGCCTTGTTGGCTCATGATCAGATCTGAGAAAGGATTCAGGNATCATGGTAATGATCTGATCGCTTTTCAGAGTTAGTGTGGTCGGTGGGTTGGAGGTAGGACCCAGTTAATTGTTATGGTAGATTGTGGGGGAGTGTCCCATAGGAAGGTTTCATAAAATGTGGCGCGTAGTCACTTGACTGATTTAAGATCTAGACCGAGTATGAGGATTGTGGTAATATAATTAATTTGAGAATTTATGCCTGGGGGGCACTCTGTTTATTGGGTTATGGACTGTGGAGGTTTGCTCCAGTTACGGTGGTTGTCCTAGTGTGTTATGAGAAGAGGAAAAGTAGTATGGGCTTTTGAAGAGTTATTGACTTAGTTTGATGTGTTCAGGATCGACTTGAGGTCGGTGGATGGGTGTAAAAGTGAATTTGGGCCCTATGTTAGGCCAGTTGTGTTCATTTCAGTAACGCGCCCCTTATGTGGGAGTAGTCAAGTGTTATTTCATTGGCAGATATATTTCATGAAATGATGTATTGCGCCGTATGAGTTGTGAGACGGCTTGGTAAAGTTTTATGTGTTAAGGTTCCGCGTGGCGATGATGTTATGTGAGCAGGATGGCTCTTGAGACTTAGGTCTTGTATCGCACCTCAGTTGTGTTTGAGTTTTGTGGCTTATGACGCCATATGTTCCCTCAGGGATGGTATTATGCACTTAGCGTGCTTATGACCGATATTCGGTATGTTGTATAATGAGCAAATTCATCTCGATGTATATCTCCTTATGTGAGTTCTACGTATGGATCGGTTGGCACGCCGTCATGGTTATGTTGTTCGGATCGGGTTGTGCGCCGCAACAACGTAATGTTCAGTACGGTTCCCCATACCTGTTTATTGTGTTCTGTTTCCTATTTTCTAAGGAAAGTCCGTATTAGTGCGGGAGTTAGATAATTCTTTTCAGAGTTCATTTTTCTTTTTGTATCGCATTATTAAATTGGTAGCTTATTGGCACATTGTGGTATCACATGAGACTTTTGATTATGTCCGGGGCGGCTTATTGCCTGAGCAGTTCGTACTGGGTGAGATGAGCCCATTGGATTTAGGATCAGTGCAATCCGACTATATAGAGTATGTTAAGGAGCAAGATCTCCACTTGATTTAGAATATGATAATGTTTCTTGTCAGAAGTATAGACTCAATGATTGGTTGACTCGGCAACGATTATGAATTTCTTCACATCTCTTCTGTTGTGACGGTGTTGTAAGAGTTGGAGTAAGACCTGTGTATGTTATGTGGTGCAATGGGAGCACCAGATTCGTGGAATTGCAACTAAGTTGAAAAGACAATGTTATTGTGGTCCAGTGAGTAAAGTGATGCAGTGTATGAATTCAGCAAAGTTATGCAGCCATGATTAGGTACAATGTGTGGTGGTTGAAATGGTGACCTTATGTTAGAAACAGGTCGGGCATAGAATTCCGGATGTTGGAATTGGGCTTTAGGGCGTATCTGCTTGAATAAAAGAGAATATCTTCAGAATTGATCGGGCTAATGTGCTCAACTGAGTTGTGATGGCACAGGAAGGTGCATGAGAAGTTAAACAGTGAATTCAGACTACTCCAGCATAGTTCTCAGCACGTTCGAGGAAGAACGTTTGTTTAAGTGGGAGGGAATGTAACGACCCGACCGGTCGTTTTGAGTCCTAGCGCTCCGTTCCGCAGTCGGAGGCCATGAACAACTTCATTTCAGGTATTTTGACTTGTACGCGTGGTCAGAATTAAGTTTCAGGAAGTTCAAAGTTAATTTAGAAAGACAAATCTCATTTCAGAAGCTTAAACTTGAAAGAATGAACTAGGATTGGAATTTTGAGTAAACGACCTCGGAATCAGGATCCGAAGGTTCCAGCAGGTTCGTAGGATTATTTCAGACTTGGGCGTATGTCCGGTTCGGGTTTTGAATAACCCAAGAGTGTTTTGGCGCCTATTGTGGAAGTTAGCATTTTAGAAGGAATTTCATAAGTTTGGTTCGAAGTGCATTTCAGAGTTATCGATGTCCGTTTGGAATTCCGAGACTGTGAATAGCTCCGTATGGTGATTCTGGAGTTGGAAGCGCGATCGGAAGTGAATTCGGAAGTCCGTATGTCATTTTGGAGCCATTTGGCTAAAGATAGAAATTTGAAGGTTTTTGAGAAGTTTGACCGGAGGTTGACTTTTTGATATCGGGGTCGGAATCCGATTCCGGAAGTTGGAGTAGGTCCGGAATGTCGAATATGACTTGTGTGCAAAATTTAAGGTCAATCGGACGTGATTTGATAGGTTTAAACATCGGAAGTAGAAGTTGGAAAGTTCAAAGTTCATAAAGCTTGAATTGGGGTGTAATTCATGATTTTAGCGTTGTTTGATATGATTTGAAGCCTCGAGCAAGTCCGTAATGTGTTTTGGGATTGGTTGGTATGTTTGGTTGGGGTCCCGGGGGCCTCGGGTGGATTCCGGATGGTTAACGGATCAAATTTGGAAGTTGAAGAAAAGGATGAAGGATGTTGCTTCTGTCATAACCGCATCTGCGGTTCTTGGACCGCAGAAGCGGGACCGCAGATGCGGTCGACATCTCGCAGAAGCGGAAGGGGCCAGGCCGAAGGAAAACCGCAGAAGCGGCCCAGGGACCGCAGAAGCGGTCAGCTTCCTTTTTGCCCAAACCGCAGAAGCGGTTAAAAAGTCGCAGAAGCGACATCCGCAGAAGCGGAAATTGCACCGCAGAAGCGGAACACCTGGAGGCAGCCAGGTTGTTTTAAATCGTGAATGGAGTCATTTCTCATTTGGTTCATGGCTTGGGGCGATTTGGGGAGCTCCAAAGAGTGGAACTTCGTCATCTATGTTAAGGTAAGTTATCCCCATCACTTTTGAGTTAAATACATCAATTATGTATGGATTTAAGCATGAAAATTAGTGTAAAAATGGAGGTTTTTGGGGGAAACCTAGAAAATGATATTCTTGGAATTTAGCCACGAATTTGAGCATGGAATTAGGAGTAAATTGTATATTTGAGCTAGTGAAGCCATGGGTAAACTTTATCTTCGAAAAATTTCGGATTCCGGGCACGTGGGCCCGAGGGCATTTTGGTCATTTCACTAAGCGGAGTTGGGAATTAGTATAATTTGAATTGTTAACAAGTATTTGAGCATGTTCTCATTAGTTTGTCGTTAAATGGCTAGTGTTGGGGCATTGTGCGTCGGTTCAAGCCTTCGGAAGAATGTAGAATGCCGAGTATGGATCATCGGAGCGAGGTGAGTCTCCTTTCTAATCTTGTGAGGGGGTATTTACCCCATAGGTGAGTTAAATTGGTTATGTGCTCCTATTTGTGGGGGCTACGTACGCACGAGGTGACGAGAGTCCGTGCGTAGCTACTATTTGCTATTGTTCGGGTAGCTAGGACCCAAAAGCATGAATACTTGAATTAATTGTAAATTCTTGGATAGCTCAAATTGCTTTTGTCACATGGAATTTGTAAATGAATTTCCAAAGTGATTTAACCTTACTTGTAAAATTTTGTTAAAAGAGGAATTTATATATATATCGATAAGCACTCCCTGATAAGTTCTTACTTGATTGATTGAGCATGTTATATTTGGATTAATTGTGAACCCTTTTGAGGGTTTGAATTGCATAAATCACATTAAAATGGATTTCTAAAAAGACTTAAGCTTCGCTTCCTCAGATTATTTAAAGAGAGTTGGCCTTTCTTGGATAATTGCTCCATGTTGACTTATTGACTGACTGTCTATCTGTGTGTGTTTATTTTGGAACGAGCCGAACGCCTTGGCAGATAAATAGATGCATCTATAGGCGCGCCGTCGACCCTCGGCAAGTGCACATTTCTTTTCAGTTGGAGCGGGCCGTCGCCTCGGCATGATTTGCGCATGATATTTGTGTATATTGATGCATGAGAAATTTTATTCATGGATTGATGTAAATGGATAAAATAAAGAAGAGTAAAACTTGAAAATCCCTTGTTACTTGTTGAATGTGTATTGCCTATTTTACAGCTTTGTGTGCTAAAACTGTATATATATAATCCATGATTCCCTCACATATTTAGTATATTATTATTGGACCGCTAGTGAGTGTCCAGGTTGACCATCTCGTTGCTACCCCTTCGGGATTAGGCGGGATACTCACTGAGTACGCGTTGATTACGTACTCATACTACACTTCTGTGCATTTTTGTTGCACAGGTATATGTTACTTTAGCGGCCTACTGGGCACAACAGCACGGACGATTCGGGAACTAAGTGAGTTGCAGTATGCAAGGCGGCCCGCAGCTTTTAAAGCCCTTTTCTAGTAAATTGTATTTCCTTTCTGTCCATTGTATTCCGGACGGATGTTGTGTTGTATTTTATATCCTTATCAGTAGTTGTTCATGCACTTGTGACACCGGGTTCTGGGATGGATTTTCGAAAGATGTGTATTAATAGTATTTCTTAATTTGAATTGAAATAGAGATTGTTTTATTTATACATGAAAAATGGAAGTAAAACTCTTAGATTTTCAAAGTTAATAAAAGAGAATTGAATTGGTGATTTAGTTGGCTTGCCTGACAACGGTGTCTGGCGCCATCACGACCCATAGTGGATTTGGGTCGTGACACAACCGATGAACATGACCAAAATCCATTGCAAGTTGGATTTGTTTCATAAATAAAGGTGCTATAATTTGCATATCATATAGACGTATGAATAAATAGCGTACAAATGCTTGAAAATGACGGAGTGATTGATAAATGTGTTATATATTAAAAGGTTGTGGTCATAACTGATGCCAATCATTCCAGCTGTTGTTATAATATACTATTACTACATTAAGTGTAGTCAATAATATGATATGCAATCGAAAGTCGAGACGTATTAGTCTACAACATAAGGAAGTTTGCATTGAGAGTTCATGAAAATGAAACGAGTTTTGAAGTATACTCCAAATTATGTTTTGCACTAGAATAAGTATCCCGCGATAATAGAGGGGTATAGTGATGAAAATTAGATCACCGGTTCAACCGATTCTAAACAGTCGGTGGATGAGCGATGTATTGGAAGTCGTCCAAACAAATGTGCATTGATCGCTCTACAGTGGAGGCTGAGTTTATAGCCTTAGACAAGGCCGGTGAAGAAGCTGAATGGCTCCGGAATTTCTTGAAAGATATTCTATTTTTGCCCAAACTTTTGGCACCTATATGTATAGATTGTGATAGTCAAGCGACAATAGAAAGGGCTGGGAGCACTATGTATAACGGAAAGTCTCGTCACATAAGACGCAGACATAGAACCGTTAGACAACTACTTTCTAGTGGAATTATGACAATTGATTATGTAAAATCAAAGGATAATGTGGCGGATCCGTTTACTAAAGGCCTAACTAGAGATGGAGTTGAGAAATCATCTAAGGGAATGGGACTATGACCGAGGACAGGTCATCATGGCGGTAACTCTACCTAGATTTTTGGAGGTCCGAGATCTAGGTTCAAGGAGCGCAAACAAAGTTATGCATGACCGGTTCAACATTGTCAAATATAATATTTTAGTCCATTCTCGTTATGAAGACAATGTTCAGTAACAAGGATAAAATGTTAAGACATTTTTTAATGGTTTCTAAGTTTGATACAGGGTATATCAAATAGTGTATCTACGCGATAAAACGTTTAGGAATCACCTATATAAGTGTGAAGTGTAAGCCGCTTAAAGGAGAATTATGTAAGGCCAGTTCTCTACGCACTTATGAACCAGGTGGTGTTCATGGCTGAAACAAACACAACAATGAGAACCAAAGATAGTTAAGGGTTGATTGTGTGACTTATGGTTGTCTAGGTATACACCAAAGCTCGACGGTTCAAAGATATTAAATCTACCGATTGACCGAGTATATCCGACATAAGTTCACTACGGAAAGTTCAAAGGGAAACCTACTTATCCAGATGCGATTAATCCTTAATTGCGAATCACACAGTATTTTCATGCATATTTTTCACATATGTTCATTCCCCATTCATGTGGGGGATTGTTGCGTTTTTTCTTTAAAGGGTGTGAATAGGAAATGGAAGAGGCACCTTTTGGATTGCACCTCTCCATCTCACCCTTCCTTTGTCTATAAATTTAGAGGCTTGGCCTCATTTTTAAGATATGGAAAAATATGAAAATTTCTCCCCTCTTTTCTATATTGTTGCATTATTTTCAAATAAACATAAGTGTCGAGTGTGATTTGCTCCGTCTGTTGAGTTTGCTGAAATTCTGTAGTTTCAATTGCCAGTATTGCAGAATAGTTATTCCGTTCTATCCTGGGAGGAATTAATCCAAAACCTTGGGCAACAGTGAGGGGATTAAATTCCTTAAGGACACACAAGCAACTTGTGAGCTCGCAATTTTTTTTTTCTGTTTTGTTTATTAAACTAATGTTTCTCTGCTTCTCTAATTTTCTGATTTTTAATACAGTAACACCAGCAATTACGACTAAGGGAAAGATACTTAAACATAGAAAAAGAATAAAATGGACAAAACATTTAGCAAAAAATAATGCAATAACAATAAAGGACAAGTTGAGAAGTGACTTTTCTTTAGCAAAAAATCCTTAAAATACAAACGAAGCTAAGTAAAAGGTTCAACACATACTAATAAAGAAACATCAAGCACACCTAAGAGAAACATGGACATCAGTAACAAAAAACAAGTTGAATACATGATAGGGCAATAAAAACACCAGATTTTCGTTCATTAATACAAACTTGGATAATTACAGGGCATAAAACTTACCTAAGTGCAAAAAGACAATAGAATTCAGCAGCCTTTTGGAATTTGGCAAAATCCGCAATAAACAGCCACAAATTTGCGTTTTGACGGCTTCATTCAAGTCTAGAAAAGAGGAAACTGAATTTTTGAAACTTCAGTAATCAATTCCCTTTTAAATCTTCATTGAAATCCAGTTTTCCTTTTGTTTTCCGGACTTTGTGATTTTCAGGTCTGGTTTTCGGATTTTTGTCTTCCAAAACTTGTTTTTAGCTTTTCTAATGTGTGATGTGCGTGTATGTGATAGAGGAGAGTGTGGAGGTGAGCTTCTCGTTCCGTGAGAGATGAGTGACGTGGGAGAGAAGAAAGAGAAGGGTGGCGGCTAGGATTTTTATTTGAGGGAGGGAGTCTTGTTTGGAGAGGATGGAGGGGCGGCTAGGGTTTGTTCTCAAGAGGGGGGGGGGGGGTTCTGTCGTCTTCGTTTCAAAAAATGGAACTCGGGACCCTTTAGAGGGGGGGGGGGTAGGAGTCGTGGTTCTTTAAGGGCATTAGAATAGAGAATTCTGGCCGTTGGATCGAAGGATATGGAGAGCTAGGATTAGGTGGGGTAAAACGGCATCATTTTGAATTAATGGGGACCTGGACCGGTTTTCGGGATGGGATGGGGCGGATTTAGGGTCATTGGGCATTTTAAAGTTGGCCCAATCCGGTTTGAAGCTCAAAATAGCCCATTTTCCTTCTTTCGTTTCGGCATTTTTACCTATCTATACTATAATAGAAACCTATTTACTACATTTATTTAGGTTCCTTATTAATTACTTTATATACCTATATTTACTAGTTTTATACAATACCATAAAAAGGAGGAAATGAAACATACCTTAAATACTGGGCATCAGTTACACATAATCCCCCTACATTTAAGATACTCTTCCTTTTTCAAAGGATTAAAAAACATCATCTGTCTTTGTACATACCCACCGTAAGAAACCCACTGATATCCAAAATTATCACCTCTCTTTAACACAAATCAACCAGTCTCTCTCTCTCTCTCTCTCTCTCTCTCTCTCTCTCTCTCTCTCCCTCTCTCTCTCCCTCATACAAATCAAACTATTATCTCTCTAAAACTGTAGCATCATATATTTCTCTGAATCAATTCCACCAGCAACCATTAAAAAGCTTCAACTATTGACAAATCCATCAACATTATCTCTGAAATTGTAGGTGGAGGGGTCTGCCATTGACATACCATTAAAAAGCTTCGAAGCCTTGAGTTAGATATTCAGATTTTACGAATTTGTGATCTTTTTGGATTTGGTGTTCTTGAAAACAATTGAAAATATCCTTTAGAGTTTATATCTCAATTTTATGGGAGATTCATTAAGTTTAAAGTTGGTTTTAGGTTGAATTTCTGATTGAAACTCGAGGAAAAAGAAGTTTCGGAATTGTATTACGATTGTATGATAAATGTATCATAATTGTATCTGAGTTGTATCTGGTACGTCAATACCTAAGACAATTCTAATACAATACTAATACTATTAAAATGCAATATTGTATCATAATTTAAGTTTAGAGTTGGTTCTAAGTGGATGTTTTGAATTGAAACTTGAAAAAGATGAAGATCAAAGTTAAATCATAATCTAGAATTGTATCATAATTGTATTGCAATTTGTACCTAAAACAATATAGATACAATGCTAATACAAATATAATACGATATTGTATTAGTTTAAGTTTAGAATCGGTTTCAAGTTATATCACAATTGTATCAGAATTGTGTAAGAATACTTTCGGGATTGTATCAAATTTGTATCTGAATAATGAGTAGTTGTGAGTTTATGACGAATTTCACAGTTTATATCACAAATATATGATAATTATATATTAATTTATTAGTATTGTATCAGGTATTATTTTTGATATTAATGTACCATCTACAAGTTAGACACAATTGTGATACAAGTATGATACGATTATGTTTTACGCATTGATATATCTGATACAATTCAAATGCAATTATGATACAGTTATCATACAATCCCTGAATATTTTTTCATTTTCAGTGTTGTCCGGTCTCCCAACAAAAGAACGATGCAATTGATGATTTAATAATATAAAGCTGTCGCCAATGGTGGGAAGAGAGAAGATGGAGATTCTTGGTGTAGATTAAGAAATTTTGATGTAAAAAAAAAGGGAGAGAGAAGAGGAAAGGGAAAAAAAGGAAAGGATATAATTGAATCCCTTAATTGAAGGCACTAGTAATGAGATGAGAGCCTTTTAAGGAGAAATCTACAAAATTTGTAAGAAAACCCTAGATACTGATTAAAAACTACACAACATAGAGAATATTGGTAAATAAGTTTCTAATATAGTATAGCTAGGTAAAAATCCCATAACCTACTATTAAGATGCCCAATTAACCTTTTGCATAATTAAACCATTAGGACCAAATTATATAAAAATTAACTAATGATTCATACTAATTGAATTATTAACTAAGATAAAAAGAAAAAATTCTAATGTATTTTTGTTGTGATTTTCAAGTTTTAATTCTGTAACTATGTCATGACCCAAAATCCACTAAGGGTCACAATGCCGCCGGACACCATTGTCAGGCAAGCCAATACCAATTTACTAGAAATTTCTCGTTTTAATATTTTCGAAATCGTTTCCTTTATACATTAAACAATAAACAATGAATTCCACCGAATAGATATTGATTGTCTTAAACAAACTTAATATTAAATAATCCCATAATCCTCCTAGAATCCGGTGTCACAAGTGCATGAGCAATTACTAAGACATCAAATAAAGCACAATAACTGTCCGGAATATAAATTGGACAGATAGTAAATACAATACGCTGAAAGAGACTATGCTGGCTGCGGGTCTCCTCGAGGAATGCAGCTCGCCTAGTCTCCGTATCATCCACTACAAAAAAACGTTGCATTTTCGGAGGTTTTATCTACATATTGCGGCGGTCATAAACTTGCGCAATACACTTTTACAGCGGTTTCCAAAACCCCCGCAAATAATGTTCGTCGCAACCAATTTGCGGGGGTTTTCTGACAGACCGCCGTTATCATATAGCGGCGGATATTTGACGGCGGTATAACCTCCGCAATTTGGTAGTTGGTTGTCGCTTATTAAAATAAATAGCGGAGGTCTGAAACCCCCGCAATTTCTTTATTTAACCCCCACAAATTTTATAACACAATATTATCATATGTTAAATAGCGGCAGTTATAACCTCCGTTGTTCATTGAATTTTTTTTCTTCAATATAATGTTACTCCATAACTGTTCCAATTTCAATTATATTAATATAATGAAGCATCAACAAATTATACAAATTGCTTAGTGGAATCAAGTAACATCAATACATTAATAAACCACAAAATACATTAGTCTCAAAAATTTGCTTTAAACACAACAACTCCAACCATTAAACACAAAACATCAATATTATAAGTCTTAAAACTAACAGTAAACATGACATCCACTCCAACCATTATGGACAAAAGATCTACTATGATCATTCAATCGAGTACGATACTTAGTTATCTAATACATTTGCAAGCAACTTCAATGGTTGTCGTTAGGATTACTTCCACCGGATGATCTTCTTATATCTGTGGGTAAAATGGATCCGCTAGCCGCATCACTTGGCTACAAAACAATCAAAAGAAAATATAATTAACAAAAAGTACCTCAACAATATCCTATAACTAATTATACTTGGACTGAACAATCATACTTTACAAAATTAAATAAGAAAGTTATCAACTATTCTTACCGTTGAACGAGGAGGAGAAACAAATATCCCTGCAAATTCTTCAGGTATCTTCCCTTCTTTCATTATCATATACGCCTTAAAAGCATTCATCATTTGAGTGTTAGCATTCACCATTTGAGTGTTAACATTCATCATTTCTCTGTAGTTCTCCTGGCTTTGATTGTGAGCATTCAACATTTGATTTACTTCTCTTGTCATTGGGAAGAACATGAACCATTATTATAACTTGAAGCATTCAAATCACTATAGCGAGGTCTTGTTTGTCTAAAAGCTCTGCTAGGAACACCTCCTAATCCTAAGCACCTTACCCTTCCAGAGTGCTCTTTTCCCAACACCTTACCAACAACATCATTTGGCGAAATTTCAGACTCATCCACGGTGCTTTGGGTCAATGCTAGTTCAATTTTTTCTTAAATACATTAAACACCAAAAGCAAGTGTCCTTACTTCAATCAGTGATTGACAATACAGTATAAAGAATAAAATTCTTCACAATGTGAGCTTGTTGCAGTTCAACATTAATAAGTTTAGCTTAGACAAACTTGTTACTTTAAACAAACATCAGCTACACGCATCATCAATATAATGTCAGAAACTTTGAACGTAAATACTGCTAACAACATGTTAAACTCAAACACTAGACATCCAATGCAGAAAAAGGATATGATGTCATTGAGAAAATGAAAAGCAAAAGCTGTTCAAATTATTGACCTTATATCCTACTAAAAGAAGAAATATTTTTAGTTGAATGAATCAGATTTGGATCTAATGCCAAATGTAAGCACGTAATGTAAAACTCGAATACCATATTATGCAGCTGTACAAATACCCTTTAAAAAAATAATTGAATACCAATAATTAAACAACAAGAGAACTTTATAAAAAATTGGACTGGTCAAAAAAGATAGTGATAATTCCAAGTATAGGTGGAGAAGTTGCATTTATTGGAGGAGCAGATAGTGGGGGTAAGGTGCTAGGGGGAGGAGATGCCATAGATGATGAGTTATCATTGGGCTGAGATGTAGGTGCTGGAGAAGAAAGCTGAGATGGTGAACTAAAGGCAGTTGGTGGAGCTGCAAATGATGTTGAAGTTGGAGTTGGAGGGGGTGAAACAACTGACATCTCACCGCCACCAAAAGCTAATTAAATTCACACCATTTACTATATAGCTATCAAAATCAGCAAACATCAATGATGTATCAGCAGACCAAGAAGGCAAGAACTCTACTACTTGCTCTAAATGATTTTTCAAATCTAGATTCCCCTAATTTACACTAAATTGTTTCTTATTCTACAATTTGTATACACAAGATCCTGAACAATTCACCTCCACAAATACATACAGCAATTGCACTCCACTCTCCAAACTAAACAACATAGATTTTGAAACAAAAAAAAAAGATTGAATCTTTATGAAAATTCACTCAAAAATATGTTGGTTCACACTTTACTCAAGAGTTTGGTTTAGAACTCAGCTGCAAATTTCTAACACTTTCTGAAACACACAACCAAATGGCAAAAAAAGAAAAAATACCCAAATCACCAAAAAGAATTATCTGAAACCCCAGGTACCAAAAGTCACAAAATGCTCGATTTTCTTGTGGATAATATAGAATTTGTGCTTTCAACCAAAACACCACTTTTAACAGAGGACCATAGGAGTGAATCCAATTGTAAAGATATATCCAGTAAGAACTTTTATCATTGCACTGCCATGATCAAAAGCATGAGAATTCAGCCAATATTAAAGTAACACAGTCGAAGAAAATGGGGTGTTTGAAATCCTTAACATCTAAGAATCTACAAGAACCAAATTTCAAAAATAAAATACTTAACATCTTAAAAACACCTCATAAACTAGATCATAATATATGCGTGCACACACACAAAAAAAAATACTTCAGACACCCCATTTCAGAAAATGATAATAATACACACACACACTACGAAAAGAATATGTTTGCAAATCACAAATCATGCATCCAACTAGTCAAAAAACAGAATTTCTTATCATTATTTTCATAAGAAACCAATACAGAAAATAAAAAAATAAAAATGAGTTATCTTACCTCAATGCAAGAAGCTGAATGAATCAAGAAAATGGAAATGAAGTAGATATACACAAAAACAGAGTAACGGTGGGTTAATATATATGGGATAAGAGAAATCAATTGGCTTTCTTTTTTTCTTCTGAAAAAGAGTTCCTTTTTTCTGAACAATTCTTGTTGAACTGATTGCTTTGTGCTGATTTATATATATAGTGATGGAGAGGAAGAAAGGAAATTGAAAGACAGAGACATACACATACACATACACATACACATAGGGGCTGTGTTAGTTGGAGAAATGAGAGTCTTACACATATCTCTTTTTTTTTTTTTTTGATTTGCACCGGGTGTCCGAGTCTCTAAGAGCCCCGACTAATCTCGGGGGTGAACAGGCCCTCGGCAAGGAGTTTCCCGCAAGTGCACCACGGTCTTACACATATCTCTTTTGCCGCCTCATTAACATACGATCCATCTTCATTCCTATGTGTAGCGAGATAAAGCTGTCCTCGTCCAGGCTTTTGTCCAGTCTCAGCCATCTATAAATGAAAAGGTCAAATTCGCATTAACTTAACTAACTAGGAATAAATGCTAGTTTGATTAAAGTATCCAAAATGAATTATTACCATTTCAGCCCTTCTTCTGGAGTTAGATTTGGAGCCACCGATATGTGAAACAGTTTGTTTCTTCCGAATTTCAGCATTTCTTTTACAAGTTTCCTTACAAAAAGATACCAAAAAAAAAATCAACCAAACAGACATAATGCAAGGAAAGACATGTAGGGTTCTTGTGATCTAGATATAATATCAGCAGCTTTGTACTTCATACTTGTGTGATCTAATTGGCGTGTTTGTAACAATACTCTGTTTCAGAATCATGCTAAGTTGCCCCAGAAGGATAAACACAAGCAGACCGTCAAGGATTCATTGAGGTGGAAGCCAAATGATGATCCCTTTACTAACTCTCCACATACATGGAGTCTACTAGTTGAGACTATCAGAATCAACATTTGAGGTAATAAATTAGAAACTGTTTGCTCAAAGAGAAAACAAGATTCAACCATAAATCATTAGAAGTAACTATATACTTTAATATTTCTTTGAAATTCCAAAACTTTATTGACATTTTAGAGGACCATCTTCTAACATCACAGCTATGGAGCTCTACTTTTTTTTTTGTAGCTATTAAAGTTGCATATATCATAAGCTAAACAAATATTTACAGTATCATATTGTGAAAGTATCAATTGGACAAACAGGGACAGAATATATGAAGTATTGAAATAAATACCTGTGTTTTTTCTTTAAAGCGGTAATCAACATAAGAAATCCATTGATCCGGTGGAATCCCTAGTGGAACACTATCCATTATCTCAGCTCTGCTCTTAAGTGGATCATAGACCTTATCAAACAGCTTTAGCCTTTTTGCGCCCCACTTCTTACACATAGAATTATAAACATATCGTCTAGCATTTGACTCAGTTGTCCTAAAACAAAATCGAGGCTTCAAGAATAAACCAATGGTTAGATAATTATTACATGCAACAATACAGTCCAATTGTCACGACCCTAGTTCACCAACCGTGAACATGTCATGACGGCACCTGGTCCCCATGACCAGGTAAGCCTAACACTTGCGGAAATATAATAATTGCGGAAAAATAGAGAAAAATCAAATCAAATATCTAAAGGACTGTACTAAATGCCGCATGGCAAGTACAACTCAACATCACAAGTCTAAAACAATTCCCAAAACCCGGAAACTCACAAATCACAAGCTAAGGGATACATAAGAGGCTCTGAGTCAAGAATATCTATACAAGGAGAAATACTGAAATAGCTATACTTATTACAGAAAGCTGGAAAGGGACTCCTCGGTCTGCGGACGTAGCAGATATACCTCGAAGTCTCTACTGATACGCCTCCTTCCAAGGCTGACAGAACTGAGTGGGAGTACCTGTATCTGCACAACAAAAATGTGCAGAAGAGTAGCATGAGCACACCACGGCGGTGCCCAGTAAGTATCAAGACTAACCTCGGTGGAGTAGTGACGAGGAACAGTCAAGGCACCTACCGGTCAATAAACAGTATAATCATAGGAATAATGGAAATGACATATAAATATGTAAAGACTGCATGAATGACCAAGAATGCTACAATTCACAATAAGGGAAACATACAACAAGTAACAACGAGAATATAATAAATGAGGATAGGAAATGACGGCAGAATCACAATCCAAATCCTAAGGCCACAACACAGCAATGGGGAAAACAAGTCAATAACTCATATCCTACAATGATGTTTACAAAGGTCTTATCCAACCCTTTCCACAATTTCACCAAGTCTCGGACAAACCACAACTCGCGAAGACCCAGCATCTGAAATCTAACAATTGGCATCCTATGCCCCATCAATCTCATGGTCATACCGATAACTAACTGGCTAACTAGGGCCACTCTCACAAATATAATGGATAAACGAGGGCGTACCTCCCCCCTTAGCAAAAATCAGGAGGAATTCACCTCTAATAGGGGTGTTCAGCTACGTGTATGCTTGTGCAAATGTTTCTAACAAAATTTTACCAGCTAGTAACATGAAAAGGAGAACGGACCGCACGTACGATGTTTCCTCACAACTTCCAAGCGATAAAGCTCATACCGGTAAGCAACCCACAATCACATTATTAAACAAATAGGAATGCCTCCACAGGCCGTCACAATTCTCTACAATCATCCCCTGACATAGCCCACCTTATTACGCCACGTGTGCAATTAGTAACATAATAAGCACCGCTTTATTTCGCCACACGTGCATCACAATATTCCCACCTTATTCCGCCACATGCGCAACCCACATATAAGCATATAACATATCCCGCCTTATTACACCGCATGTGCAAAACATCAATGACAACAATAGCACGGCAAAGACCTCGTGCATCACAGTATAAACAACTACACGGCAGAAACCTCGTGCATCACTATATCAACAACCGCACGGCAGAAACCTCGTGCATCACAATATCAACAACTGCACGGCAGAAACCTCGTGCATCACAATATCAACAACCACACGGCAGAAACCTCGTGCATCACAATATCAACAACTGCACGGCAGAAACCTCGTGCATCACAATATCAACAACCGCACGGCTGAAACTTCGTGTATCACAATATCAACAAATGACAATATATATATACAGGAACAAAGCAAGAGAATCAACTCGAGAGGTTCCGTTCACCAAAGACGGTACAACTAACATACAAGGGATAACTGTAACAAGGAAATACTAAGCGCGATAAGAACAACTCAACAAGGGAGAGAGAATACGAAACAACGCTTCCATAATACTCAGTTCTACACCAAGGAAGTTAACATGAATCATATAATTACAATTAAGGAAGTATCCGCTGAACATATGATATCTAACTTCTTTCCAATTAAGGCCAATTAATTACACGAGAGATAGAGATAATGCTTTCCAGATAAAGACAAGCAGTTAGGAATGATAATGTGACTATAGAAGGGTAAATGCCTACAGTTAAACAAGTAAAAGTCAATTAGGCAACAAGAATAACCAAAAGGGCAAATAATTCCAAGTAAGTCATGTAGAGGTGAAACTAATAACAGGGAGCTCAATCGTACCAAGAACAACTTCATATTCAGTGATTATAAGGATCTAAGAGCCTAAAAGGGGCAATTTTCTACAAATAAATCCGAGCACGCACTCGTCACCTCGCGTACAAGGAATACAATCAACAAAGAAGACTCAAATCCTAAGGGGAAGTCCCCCACACAAGGTTAGGCAAGATACTTACCTCGAACCGGCTAAAATCAACTAGCAACCACGTACTTGCCACGAGTACTCGACTCCAAATGGCCCAAATCTATTCAATTAAATCACACATTGTAAATAACATCTCAAGCAACTGATTCTACTATTTAATTCAAAGCTAAGGCGTGAAATTAGGCAAAATGACCAAAATACGCCCTTCAAGGCCCACATCTCTGAATCGATAATTAACTTAGTACTCGTTTACTCTCATCGACTAACCATATAAATATATCTCCCAAATCGGAGGTTCAAATGCTCACTCAAAATCCAAAGTTTGGCCTAAGAAGTCTTACCAACCTCCAATTTTGGTCCCATTATCGATTTTAAATGATGGATTTGACTACAAAATAATGAAATATAACAAGAAGGTATTAAGAAACGTTACCAATAAATCTTCTTTTTCAAAACCCCACTCAAAATAGCCTCTCCCGAGCTCTCAATTGATTTGTACTTATGAACTCAAACCTCTGACATTTCTATTTCTGCCCAGGGATTTCCGCTTCTGCGGACAAGGGACCGCTTCTGCGTGTCCGCATATGCGGAAAAACAACCGCTTCTGCGGTTTTCACTTAATGGACCAGAGGCCGCTTCTGCGGACACATAACGCTCCTGCGGTTCCGCTTCTGCGGAATGGCGACCGCTTCTGTGGTTCCTTAGAGGAGGGCTAATCTCGCTTCTGCGACGACCAAGGCCGCTTCTGCGGCTCCGCTTCTGCGGTCCCAAAGCCGCAGAAGCGGAAAGATACCAGAAGCAGCAGTTGCTGCTATTTCCCAACATCCAAATCTTCCGTTCACCACCTGAAATCATCCCGAGGCTCCCCGGGACCTCAACCAAAAGTACCAATACCACCTAATACCTTATTCAAACTTGTACCAATCCTGAAAACACCTAAACAACGCCGGAAACCCGAATTAATCAAAGATTCAAGCCTAAGAACTTCAAATTCCAACCAACACGCTTTCGATCAAAAACCTACCCGAACCTCGTCCGAATAACTGAAATTTTGCACACATATCCCAAATGACATGACGGAACTATTGCAACTTCCGGAATTCCAATCCGACCTCGGATCAAAAACTCACTATCGGACCGGAAACTTCAAAAATTCAAATCTTCGGCATTTCAAGCCTAAATGAGCTACGAGCCTCCAAAATACATTCGAACACGCTCCCAACCCCGAAATCACCTAACAGAGCTAAGGAACCATCGGATTCCATTCCGAGGTCGTCTTCACACTGTTCTGATTACGGACCATTTTTCAACTCTTAAGCTCTCATTTAGGGACTAAGTGTCCCAAAACTCTCCAAAACTCAACACCGAACGTCCCGGCAAACCAAAATAGCAGAAATAAACTTAGGGGAAACAGTTAATGGGGGATCGGGGCGTGAATTCTAAAAACGACCGGTCGGGTCGTTACACCAATGACATAAAACAGAGATATTGTATGCCTCAGTAATACCTTTATAAATCGATCATAACAACGGTTGAAGGTTGTCACAGGTATATCCGGCCATTTCTCAAAGTGAATTGGAAAAATGGAGCAGTCGGTTGCTAAAATTCCGCAAAAGCCTTCAAGAATGCCTTGTCCTTCACCAATGGGAGAATTCGTGTCGTCAAAATCAACCACAATGCGTTCTCCATTAGATAAATTTAACACGTCCCTTTTCTTCACATTAAGTATCTTGCTAGCTCCTTGCGAATCTTAAAAGATAATAATGACCAAATCTCTGAATATGAGGAAAAACAATGTAGCCACAAACTATTTAATTAGTTATGCCACATTATATTTCTGTTGCAGCCACCAGTTCTTCAAAGTCATAGACTTTTATTATCTGATCCACACCAACTATTTTTTCCAGGACATGTTCTGTTAAATTCCATTTCTGTTTCCTTTCTCATCCTTTCCCAAGCACTACTTCACCACTTATATTTTCCTTTTTATGCTTTAAGACAATGAATGAGATAAAACTCAAGACAATGTGAGAAAAGAACATTCAACAAATTTAAAGGCCCTTAAAAAACTAAGACTAGAAGCTTTTCCATTTTTCTGAAGGAAACATGTGATGATTAATGGTGAGTTCCATAGATAATTCAATCGGCTCCTAGTACAGAAGACAACTATTCCACACGACATTTTCCACCCGGCTTTCCTGGACAAAGGAAACAGAACATATATACGCATTATCATTCGCTCGACCAAATCAACCACAGCGCCAAAAGAGCAATTTTTTAACTTTGATAACAAACCTCATGAATTTTACTACCTCAACCTAGGTCAAAAGACAGCACAATAACAACATATGAGGAATCATATGCCAGCAGCACAGTTAACCTGCTATAATGCAACATATTCTCTTCGTGTGGATTGTAATTCCCAGTTGGTAGTCAAGTAAGGTTCTTGTTCATTCTACACAGAACATACTAAACATCATGGTAACAGAAAGAAGAACAAAAGAAATGGTTGGGATGCTTACCTTCTTCCAAACTTGTAAATGGTAACTATTCAGCCACTCTACTTCAGCAACATAGAGCAAAGATAAGTCCACCAATATAGTCTGGATGAAAAGAAGCAAAAAGTAGTCATATCACTAGAAATTATAGCAGGAGAGTGATGGAGCATCGTGCATACACTCCAGAATGAGAGGATTATACAAGACCACAACTGAACAATTAAATGAACATTCACAAACTTATCCTGAACTGAAATGTCCAGAACCTGCAGAAAAAAAAAACGATGTACCTTGAGACTGATTCAAACACAAAGTAGTGTAGCAAGAGGAAGCAGCCGGCAACATTGCGTCTCTCTGAACGGTCCCCAGGAGTTCTAAAATAACATGCAAAAGGAATATTTGAATTAGACATCAAATCACAGAAACTTTAAACCTACAAAAATCCAAACAAAAAACCCTAAAATTTTAGAACCCTAAATGTAGAAAGGAGNCCTTCTTCAAAATACACCGATTCTACCAAATTAACAGAGAAAATAAACTTAAAACCCACATGCATGAAAAAAGAAAGACAAAAAAGCAAAATCAAAGACTGAAAGAGCAAAATCAAAGCAAAATCGAAGAGGAATTTGTATGAAAGAGCAAAATCAAATAAACTTACATCCAATTGATTGATAGATCTGAAGTTTTCTTTGATATCTCTTTCATTTTGCAACAGAGGAGGCGCTGAAGAAAGATGAGGCAACAGAGGAGGCGCTTAAAATCGGAGGAAATGAAGAAGAAATGGAAGAGATTAAGTTTTGTTCTCTTCAGAAATATGAGGCAACAGAGGAGGCTCTGCAGATTAAGTCCGAAGAAATATTGCTTTTTTTGATTAAGTGTAAGTGAGAGTGGGTTTCTGAAAATGAAAAAAGCGAAAATGAGAAAGGGTTTTGGGGAAAAAAGAGAGGGCAACGATTAAAAAACGAGGGAAATGTTGGGCGCTATTTTTTTAATGATTGCGGAGGTTAACGACCACGGCAAATTTAATATATTTGCGGGGGTAAATAAACCCCCACAATTCGTTATAGATTGTGGAGGTTATAGAAACCACCTCAATAAAACCGCCGCAAATTTAGCATTTTTTTGTAGTGATCCATGCTGCTACGCCCAGTAGGCCGCTAGAATTACACGTGCCTGTGCAACAAAATAACAGCAAGTATAGCATGAGTACGAAAATAACGTGTACAATAAGTATTCCGTCCAATCTCGAAGAAGTAGAGACGAGAGGTCGACTTCGACACTTACTAGTGGCCCAATAAAGATACACCAATAATATAATAAATCAAGGATCTTATACACAGGATTTGTAGTTCAATAAAATGAAGCAAGTATACAATTCTTTCTTTTAAAGAAAATTCCCAAATTCCTTTTCACCATTTATACATTTATTCCCAAGCCAGGGAGAAACAATGTCAACTTCAATAAATTTCAAGGCAAGCAAAACAGGCATGCGCAAATCATGCCGAGGACGTACGGCCCAATCCAATAATATTTAAATTGTGCACTGCCAGAGGGTCGAATGGCGCGAACCATAGATGCATCTATTTATTCTACCGAGGCGTTCGGCCCGTTCCACAATAAATAAACACATTCAAACAGTCAAATCAAGAAATCATCAAGGAGCAGTTATTCAGGAAAAACAAGTTCCTCTTTTAAAAGTCAAGAAATGATGCCTAGTTTTTAGGAATTTATTTACACGTTCAATATGTTTTAAGCATTTCAAATTGACAACAAGAAATTGGCAAGTATTACAAGTAAAGCATGCTTTTGGGTCCTAGACTACCCGGACTTAAGCATAATAGTAGCTACGCACGGACTCTCGTCACCTCGTGCGTACGTAGCCCCCACAAATAGGAGCACATAACCAATTAACTCACCTATGGGGACAATTCCCTCTTACAAGGTTAGAAAGGAGACTCACCTCGCTCCAAAGTTCCATAGCCGGCACTCCATGCCCTTCTGAAGACTCAAATCGATGCAAAACGCTTCAACACTAGCCAATAATTATGTAAATCCACTAATATGAGATTAATTACTCATTATAATCCAATTTATAACAATTCCTAACCCCGATCGAAAAGTTGACAAAATTGCCCTTAGGCCCACGTGCCCGGATTCCGAAATTCTTGGAAGATATAGTTTACCCATAACCTCACGAACTCAAATATATAATTTACTCTCAATTTCATGCCCAAAATCGTGGTAAAAATCCAAAATATCAATTTCTAGGTCTTCCACCAAAAACCCACAATTTTCACTAATTTTCATGCTCAAATCTATATATAATCCAAGTATTTAACTCAAAATTAGTAGAAACCACTTACCTTGACATGGATGACAAAGATGGAGCTCCAAAATCGCCCCAAGACCGGCTCCCATGGAGAAAATGAAGTGAAAATGGCTGAGACCCCGTCTTTAAAACAAACACAATGCCCAGCTTGCTTTCGCACCTGCGGCCACTTGACTGCTTCTGCGGTTCCGCGGGTGCGGTTCCAATACCGCTTCTGCGGTCCTCCTCCAGCTGCCCCAAACTGCTTCTGCGCTGCCCAGACCGCGTCTGCGACCTTGCAGGTGCGGGAATTCCTTCGCACCTGCGGTCTCTGATCTCTCCACTTCCAGCCGCTTCTGCGGGCCCGCACCTGCGATGCTCCTCACACAGGTGTGGTTACACCAGAAGCCCAGCTGCTTCAGCCCTTCCTCCAACTCCATTTTCGATCCGTTGACCATCCGGAATCCACCCGAGGCCCCCGAGGCCCCCAAGACCCCATCCAACCACACCAACTAGTCCCAAAACACATTACGGACTTGCTCGAGGACTCAATTCATATCAAACAACGCTAAAATCATGAATCGACCTCCAATCCAAGCTTAATGAACTTTAGGATTTCAAACTTCTACATTTGATGCCGAAACCTATCAAATCTCGCCCGATTGACCTCAAGTTTTGCACACAAGTCATATTTGACATTACGAACCTACTCCAACTTCCGGAATCAGAATCCAACCCCAATATCAAAAAGTCCACTTCCGGTCAAACTTTTCAAAAGCTTCAAGTTTCTATCTTTAGCCAAATGACTCCAAAATGACCTACGGACCTCCAAATTCACTTCCGATCGCGCTCCCAAAACCAGAATCACCATACGGAGCTATTCCCAGACTCGGAATCTCAAACGGACACCGATAGCATTGAAATGCACTTTAACCCAAATTTATGAAATTCTTCCAAAATGCTAACTTCCACCATAGGCGCCAAAACGCTCCCGGGTCACCCAAAACCTGATCCGGGCATACGCCCAAGTCCAGAATCATACGAACCTGCTGGAACCTTCAAAACTCGATTCCGAGGTCGTTTTCTCAAAAATTCAATCCTAATCAATTCATTCAACTTAAAGCTTCCGAAATGAGAATTCTCTTTCAAAATCTAATCTGAACTCCCCGAATTCCAATTACGACCATGCGTACACGTCATAATACATGAAGTGAAGCTGCTCATGGCCTCAAACTGCCGAACGACATGCTAGAGCTCAAAACGACCGGTCGGGTCGTTACATTCTCTCCCACTTAAACATACGTTCGTCCTTAAACGTGCTAAGAATTGCAGTGAAGTTGTCCGAAAGCACTGTTTAGCACCTCGTGCACCTACCCATGCTACCATAACTCAGTCGAGCACATTAGCTCGATCAAATCTGAAAATATCCTCTTTTATTTAGGCAATGAGCCTTAGAGCCCAGTTTCAACATCCGAAATTCTCTGCCAGGCATGCTTCCAATATATGGACACCGTATCAATCACTACAGAAGGTACTATAACATAACTGCATACCTTCGCTGAATTCTCACCTTGCACCACATCATTCACAGAACCATAATAACATTCTCTGATCATAATAGCCGAAATTCCACGAATCTGATGCTCCCAATGAATCTCATGACCTATATACCTCTTGTCCCGACCTTTGCATGCCCGCCACGACAGAAGAGATGTGTAGAATTTCATAACCAACTGCCGAGTCAACAAATCCTTGAGTCTATACTCCTGACAGGAACCATTACCTCAATCTGAACCAAATAATGATCTTTGCTCTTTAATATACTTCATATAACCCGATAGCACCGATTCGAGATCCAATAATCTCGTCTAACCCAGTATGAGCTGCTCAGGTAACAGTCACCGCAGACATGACCAAAAGTCTCATATGATGCCACAATGTGCCAATAAGCTACAAACTCGAACGCGATACATAAGGAAAACGAACTCTAGAAGGGACTACTCAACTCACGCTGCTAATGTGGATTTTCCTCATAAAATGGAAAACAAAACACACAAAAATTAGAATATGGAAAACTGTACTCAACATCATACTGTTGCGGCGTGCAACCCGATCCAAATAACATGCCCATGGCAGCGTGCCACCCGATCCACACATAAAATTCACATAAGGAGACACACACCGAGCTAAATTTCTCATTACAACAAAATACCGAATATCGGTCACAAGCACGCTAAGTGCATAATACCCTGGGGAGACATATAGTGCCATAAGCTAACAAACTCAAGCGCAACTGAGGTGCGATATATGTTCTAAAACTAAAGAGCCATCCTGCTCACATAACGCCATCGCTACGCGGAACCTCAACACATAAGAAAATTATCGAGCCGTTCACAAATCACACGGCACAATATAGTATTACATGAAATAGCCGACGATGAAATAACATCAAACGTCCGAATACTCCTCCATAAGGAGCGCTATGCTGAAATGAACACATCCGGCCTGATATAGAGCCCATATTCATACTTACATCCATTCACAGACCTCAAGTCGATTCTGATCGTACCAAACTAGGTCCATAACCTTTCCTGGGTCCATAATAACCCTTTTTTTCCCATAACACACAAGAACAACCATCATAACCGGAGTAATCCTCCACAGTCCACAACCCAATAAATCGAGTGCCCTCCAGGCATCAATTCTCAAATTAATGATATCACCACAATCTTCATACTTGGTTTAATTCTTCAATCAATCAAGTGACTACATGCCACTCTTATACAACCTTCCCGTGGGGCACGCTCCCACGACCTTCCGTAACAGATAACAGGTCTATACATATATACCACCGGTCGCACTAACGCTAAAAAGCGATCAAGAATCCTTGACCAGGATGCAAAGCCTTTTTTACGAAACACCGATCTCAGGCGACGTTGAAGACAATGCCAGCTTACTCTAAACATTCAAATCCCTTTCCTGCTCATCCGAGCTCGTGATATCCTTGTCAACACCGAACCGCAACCTTGATCCTCACTTTCAAATTCCATACCACTCACTGCACCCAACATGCCAATATGCGATAGCACAAGATTTTCATCATAACTCATGAACCACTAATATGGTAACACTTCCTCACCTGGGAATGTGTTTACTTAACTCATTCCAAGAGGACCATAGCAACACACGAGTAACTTCTCATAACCGTAGAACATTCAAATCCTCAAGTAATGGTCTAAGCCACCATAACCCTTTCGGGATCCGCCTACACATAACATGCCATAATACTTGAATACTTCCAAATATAATCAATTACAGCGGCCGCCGAGCCTCGTGCGCACCGCCACCACTATTCCAATTCAACCATGGCTGACCAGTCTAACTTCATCTAATTCATCCTTAACTTGCCTTAAATAATATTAGCTCCATTTTTTACATCACCAACCTAAATCCGCACTCACCTTGAGTGACCCCATTCCATGAGACCACATTGTCTCCAAACCCATGAACCGCTTCATACCCTCCTTGTACGCACATTTGCATCTTCAACTGATGCACCCATTCTGATAATCCCTCTATGAATCCGAAGTCCTTCCCTTTTTCCTCCCGATACTACACTGCAAGTCGAAAATATCATAAATCATTCCGAGCCTCTTATCATAATCTGCTACAAAAGCTCGATTCTTAACCATACTGCGAGCTTGAATCCTTAGGCACCGAATTTCTAAATCCTTTGAATTCAGTAGGACCGTTGTTGAGAGCCTCCCACTCTGAGTTGGTCCCGAATATAATCAACTCCATGAATCTTCTATCACATGAACACCCTCTCGACGAAGCACCCGGCCGAATCACTTTCCTTGAAACCCGAATCTACACAAGGCATATATCTTGTAGCCTTCCCCAAGTCTGAACATGAGTCAATAAGGCCAACTATAGCACACCTTTAACAATTCCTTTGCTCAAATTACCTCTTATGTTCCTTTACCTTAGCTGAAATAACCCATCCATATGCTAATAACCTGAAATCTCACAAATAGACGACCATGCAATCCAACCATATGCGGTGGGACTCTCCCACTTAGCTTGAAGCCACTATTACACAACCCCGGAACCCACCAAGATTATTTATCTCTCACTGACATAACCCTGCACAATCCACCGCCAAATTTCTCGAAATCCTTCCGTTAGCATTTCATGAACACTCTGAATCTCTAGCAATTTTCACTTATTCGACTTCTTACTGGATAGCTAGTAGGATTCTTCGCAGAAGCTTCGCCAACCACGCGACCGCTGATCTGCTCATAGGAGACAACCCACTTGTGGAAATTACATGCCCAAATCTCCCAACGACGCTGCACGGGGTACAATCACTATGACATCTATAACCCATCCTGAGCCAGTGCTCCTTCGCCAACTGCACTAGTCCGTTCTCTTCTAATGGACATCAACTAAATACACGACAATATCTTCCAATTCAAAATCATGTTGTATCGTTCTTCATATCCAGCAACTCCTTCCTATCGTATTAAATCTCCCGCCGTATAATAGCCCACAATTCAAATTAAACCCGCAGACCCAATCACTGTCCACTATCATTCCCAGGTCATTCCAACTTCCTTAAGGTGTGTGGTTATCCTGACACTACACCCATATACTACTCTGCCATTCTCCCACTTTGGGCAAACTCACTTCTTCAAGAAACTACTCGACCTCCGCTTCTTACACCTGGCCTTCTAGAAGTTAACCACCGCATGACACTTCCCACATGTCCTTCCTTGCCTTTCGCCGCCCAGTTATTGCCTTAAACCAACATCTATCTCTGTGTACTTGCACCAACAAATCGCCACTACTTTAAACTTTCGAAGATCATCTTTCTCGAGCTGTCACTTTAGAAATACCGATTCATTCCTGAACAACCGTACCCCGCGATATCTGACAACCGCTTCTCCAATACTTTTGCACAATAACCTAGCCCAAAGGCGAATCGTAGAAGATCATAACACCGCCAAACTTAACACATCCAATCGAGGACGACGATACCACGTCGCAGATGAAAATTCCACCACACTTGAAAACACCAGTCTCGTTACTCCATCAATCCAAATCTGGACATTCATAGGCCAAATGCTTTTCCTCTACCGGAAATGAAATACCGAATCTCTGAATTATGCACTGAGTAGACCTCCTTCCAAGTCATTCACTTCCCCAACACATAGGCAAGTATCCTATTATCACGTCAATACTGTGCGATAACCCATCATGAGCAATCATAGCAATCTGCACATAACCACAAAGCTCTCAGAAGTGCAGCTACCGAGCTGAAATGACAGAATATTCTTCCGCCAGGTGACGACAATAGCCCAATCCACTATGCAGGGAGTATCATGCTGTATCACATCTTGTAGTACCACCAAAATTCTTCAATTCTCGATTTAAAATAAGCGCTCCGCGTCGCGTAAGATTGAGTAGGAAGGAAACAAGGGCATAAGCCTCAAAGGAATCAAATCGCACGATGAGGAATCAAGAAGGGAAGTGCTCCTAACAGCCCTGTAGCCTCTCAAAGATAAGTATAGACGTCTCCGTACCGGTCCGCAAGACTCTACTAGACTCGCTCATGACTCGTGAGACCTAAGGGAACCTAGTGCTCTGATACCGTGTTGTCACGACCCAAAATCCACTAAGGGTCGCGATGGCGCCGGACACCATTGTCAGGCAAGCCACACCAATTTACTAGAAATTTCTTGTTTTAATATTTTTGAAATTGTTTCCTTCATACATTAAACAATAAACAATGAATTCCACTGAATAGATATTGATTGTCTTAAACAAACTTAATATTAAATTATCCCATAATCGTCCCAGAACCCGGTGTCACAAGTGCATGAGCAATTACTAAGACATCAAATAAAGCATAATAACTGTCCGAAATACAAATTGGACAGATAGTAAATACAATACGCTGAAAGAGACTATACTGGCTGCGGGTCGCCTCGACGAATGCAGCTCACCTAGTCTCCGTATCATCCATGCTGCTACGCCCAGTAGGCCACTAGAATAACATGTGCCTGTGCAACAAAAATGCACAGCAAGTGTAGCATGAGTACGAAAACAACGTGTACTCAGTAAATATCCCGTCTAATCTGGAAGAAGTAGAGACGAGAGGTCGACTTCGACACTTACTAGTGGCCCAATAAAGATACACCAATAATATAATAAATCAAGGATTTTTACACAGGATTTGTAGTTCAATATAATGAAGCAAGTATAAAATTCTTTCTTTTATAGAAAATTCCCAAATTCCTTTTCACCATTTATACATTTATTCACAAGCCAGGGAGAAACAATGTCAACTTCAATAAATTTCAAGGCAAGCAATACAGGCATGCGCAAATCATGCCGAGGACGTACGTCCCGATCCAATAATATTTAAACTGCGCACTGCTAGAGGGTCGAATGGCGCGAACAATAGATGCATCTATTTAATCTACCGAGGCGTTCGGCCCGTTCCACAATAAATAAATACATTCAAACAGTCAAATCAAGAATTCAACAAGGAGTGATTATTCAGGGAAAACAAGTTCCTCTTTTAAAAGTCAATAAATGATGCCTAGTTTTTAGGAATTTATTTACACGTTCAATATGTTTTAAGCATTTCAAATTGACAACAAGAAATTGGCAAGTATTACAAGTAAAGCATGCTTTTGGGTCCTAGACTACCCGGACTTAAGCATAATAGTAGCTACGCACGGACTCTTGTCACCTCGTGCGTAAGTAGCCCCCACAAATAGGAGCACATAACTAACTAACTCACCTATGGGGACAATTCCCTCTTACAAGGTTAGAAAGGAGACTCACCTCACTCCGAAGTTCCATAGCCGGCACTCCACGCCCTTCCGAAGACTCAAATCGATGCAAAACGCTCCAACACTAGCCAATAATTATGTAAACCCATTAATATGAGATCAATTACTCATTATAATCCAATTTATAACAATTCCTAACCGCGATCGAAAAGTTGACAAAATTGCCCTCGGGCCCACGTGCCCGGATTCCGAAATTCTTGGAAGATAAAATTTACCCATAACCTCACGAACTCAAATATATAATTTACTCTCAATTTCATGCCCAAAATCGTGGTAAAAATCCAAAATATCAATTTCTAGGTCTTCCACCAAAAACCCACAATTTTCACTAACTTTCATGCTCAAATCCATATATAATCCAAGTATTTAACTCAAAACTAGTAGAAACCACTTACCTTGACATGGATGACAAAGATGGAGCTCCAAAATCGCCCTAAGACCGGCTCCCATGGAGAAAATGAAGTGAAAATGGCTGAGACCCCGTCTTTAAAACAAACACACTGCCCAGCTCGCTTTCGTACATGCATTCACTTGACCACTTCTGCGGTTCCGCATTTGCGGTTCCAATACCGCTTCTGCGGTCCTCCTCCAACTGCCCCAAACCGCTTCTGCGCTGCCCAGACCGTATCTGCGACCTCGCAGGTGTGGGAATTCCTTCGCACCTGCGGACTCTGACCCCTCCACTTCCAGCCGCTTCTGCGGGTCACCCCCCGCTCCTACGGGCCCGCACCTGCGGTGTTCCTCACGCAGGTGTGGTTACACCAGAAGCCTAGCTGCTTCAGCCCTTCCTCCAACTCCATTTTCGATCCGTTGACCATCCGGAATCCACCCGAGGCCCCCGGTGTTGATACCCAATTTTTCCCTACATATATTTTATATGTAGAGTACCTTCAAAATGGCATATGTATGCATATATAAGTATATCCAAGTATTTCCTTGTTTTTCCTTAATTTTAAAGATTTTTTAAATCAATTTATTCCCCTGTTTTATCCATAAAAAAATCCAATAATTATCTCTAAATTATCATTTTTTGGTGATTCATTGGTTGAACTTTTATGTTTTTTTCCAAAATATGGCTAAGGTAATTTTTACATATTTTTTTACAATCTCATTTAGTATTTTTAAAGCTAATTGCACATAATTGCAATATTAGCCATTTTTAGGTTTAATTTGGTCTCATGTTTATAAAATGTGATCCTACATTTTTTAAATTGTTAATTATATATTATACATCAGTTAGCACCTTAATTTATTTCAAGAAATTAGTTTATTATTTTTATAAATTAAATAGGGAAAATTGGCTATTTAAATGTTAGCCCAATTTCATTTCAATTATAGCCCGATTCTGACCTCAATTGAACCCCAACCCACTTTCAATTTAACCCGACCCAAACCCAGTTTCATTAAACCACCCACTTACCTGTTTTAATCCAGGTCGTTGATGATTCAGATCAACGGCCAACAATCACCCTTGCCTTAATTAATTCCAAACTACCCCCCAAACCCCTTCATCTGTCACCATACGCCGCCTCTAAATCCCTCCTCTCCCAAGTCCTCTCTACAACACCCTCAAACCCTAGCCGCGCCGCCACCCTAATCCACCCTAATCTACCCTAATATGTGGCTTTCCATGGTCATCTAACACCTGTATCAGCCTTCCATGGCTTCTACGTGTTCGGTTCTGTGGTCTCATGACCAGACTCTAAAGGGGCTGGGTCCAGTCTTTGCTCGACGACCTTTCTCCGGTCATCTCTGACCTTTCTCCGGCCAGCCATGGCCATTCGAGTCTGACCTTTGACTCTCCTATTTAGATCGGTAACTTTCAAGGCCTTTCTCGTTGCTTTTGGGTTCTTCTGAAACCCTAATCTCTGAGACCTTTTCGACTTCTTTCAGATCTACCTTAGATCCATGCTTGCCATGAGTTTTTAAGCATCTTCTCGAAATTTCTTTAACTTTGCCTTCAAAACGACTCTTCATCTTTTCCGATTAGGGTTTTTCTTTTAAATTATTTGAAACCTCCTCTTTTATCTTAACGTGTTTCTGATTTTATTATGTTTTGCTCATGTCGTTCTCCTATCTAGTACGTTTACCATTCGTTACGTNACTAAGAAAGTCGTGGCAGACTTCATCCGCGACCGTATTGTTTGTCGATTTGGTATCCCAGAGTCGATCATCACTGATAATGGCTCCAATCTCAACAGTGACCTAATGAAAGGTATGTGTGAAACCTTCAGGGTTAGCCACAAGAATTCCATAACCTACAGGCCTCAAATGAATGAAGTTGTGGAAGCCGCCAACAAGAATATCAAGAAGATATTGAGGAAAATGATAGAAAAGCATAAATAGTGGCACAAGAAGTTAGCATTTTCTCTATTGGTGTATCGCACCGCAGTCCGCACATCAACCGGGGCAACCCCTTATATGCTGGTTTATGGTACAGAAGTCGTCATTCCCGCCGAAGTAGAAATTCCTTCCTTAAGGATCATACAGGAAGCTGAGCTCGACGACGCAGAATGGGTGGAAAGTCGTTATGAGCAACTAGATCTTATAGATGGAAATGTATGAATGCAATTTGCCATGAATGCAAACCCAGTTTCATTAAACCACCCACTTACCCGCTTTAATCTAGGCCGTTGATCATTCAGATCAACGGCCAACAATCACCCTTGCCTTAATTAATTCCAAACTACTCCCTAAACCCTTTCATTTGTCACCATATGCCGCCTCTGAATCCTTCCTCTCCAAAATCCTCTCTACAACACCCTCAAACCCTAGCCGCCGCCACCCTAATCCACCCTAATCTACCCTAATCCGTGGCTTTCCAGGGTCATCTAAGACCTGTATCAGCCTTCCATGGCTTCTACTGTTTTGTTCTGTGGTCTCATGACCAGACTCTGAAGGGGATGGGTCCAGTCTTTGCTCGACGACCTTTCTCCGGTCATCTCTGACCTTTCTCCGGCCAGCCATGGCCATCGAGTCAGACCTTTGACTCTCCTGTTTAGATCGGTAACTTTCAAGGCCTTTCTCGTTGCTTTTGGGTTCTTCTGAAACCCTAATCTCTGGGACCTTTTCGACTTCTTTCAGATCTACCATAGATCCATGCTTGCCATGAGTTTTTAAGCATCTTCTCGAAATTTCTTTAACTTTGCCTTCAAAACGACTCTTCATCTTTTCCGATTAGGGTTTTTCTTTTAAATTATTTGAAACCTCCTCTTTTATCTTAACGTGTTTCTGATTTTATTATGTTTTGCTCATGTCGTTCTCCTATCTGAGTTTACCATGTTGAAAACCCTAATTTCATGTGGGTTCATTCGAGTTTCTGAAGCTTCTTGCTAAGTACTTGTTTGATTTATTTGTTTTTAAAACTCGATTGATGTTAAAAACCCTAATTTCTTTTGGGTTCATTCGAGTTTTTGAAGCTGTTTGCTAAGTGTTTGTTTGATTTATTTGTTTATCATTTAAAACTCGATTGATGCTAAAAACCTTAATTTCTTTTGGGTTCATTCGAGTTTCTGAAGCTGTTTGCTAAGTGTTTGTTTGATTTATTTGTTTATCATCTTTAAACTCGATTAATGTGGAAAACCCTAATTTCTTTTGGGTTCATTCGAGTTTCTGAAGCTGTTTGCTAAGTATTTGTTTGATTTATTTGTTTATCATCTTTTAAGCTTGAATATTGTTAAAGAAACCTATGTCTTTGGGTTTGAAACTCTTCGTTTGAATGCCTGACTCGATTTGAAAGTTCCTTGTTCCAAAACCTCTTTTCTTTGTGTGAATCCTTTGATTCTGGGTTTTACTATCTTTAAAATTGGACTATGCTTGAAACCCTAACTTTTCAAAAGGTCTCTCATCCGTTACTGTGAGACCCTTTGCATGCTTCTGATACTCTTTTTTTCTCTACTATTGATTCAATGAGACTTGACCTACTTGATTATCATGCTTCGAATGTTTGCTATCTACTGAACTCTGTGCTACTATTGCATGCTGTTTCCTTTGCCAATAGGTTTGGCCTCGCATGTCTATCGTTTGTGCAATCTTGGGACTGATTTCAAAACTTCTCTTTTTGTGAACTCTAATTTCACTCGCCTGTTAAAGTAATTGATCCCTTTCCTTATTTTGCCTTACTGAATCTTTTTCCCAAAATAAGTGTATCTCTGTACTTGGACTCGATTGCTTACTTAATGGTTTTACTACTTCTTTTATGGCAATAATCAGGCTGTCTCTAAATTGATTTCCTTCCTTATTTTGAATCCGTTNATGAGTTATACTTGTACCAAGTAACCAAATCTATAAGACCTCAAGTAAGGCATGTCAAAATTTATTAGAACCTTCAAAAGGCATGGTCCTGATCTTAAAGTTGAGGCTATATATTCGAACTTGTAAGACCAATTTTGAATCCGTTAGACAGTGATTCCTCAATTAAAGAGAGTCACTTGTATAATTGATTTGGACTTATTGTTTCCATATTTGCACTGATATTTTACTTATTACCTTTCCTTCACTCGTTTTCAAAAGGCTATAAATACCCGGCACTCCTTTTCTTTCAAAGAGACGGAAGACGAACACAAGGAATAAAATACTTGAGTTCAGACACACACTCCACTAAAATCTCTCTCTTTTCTGTGTTGCTACTTGTATTGCTGCCTTACATAGCCGGCTGAAAGCCAAGGCTAGGCTGTGGGAGCTTGCTTACTTTTCTCTATATTTGCATCTTTACTGGTATGTTCTAACGAATTTTCAGCATCAACAACAACATATTTCTTTAATATTTCCTGCACCCTTGTTTGTTTCCTGTTTGTATTTAATCAAGTTCCATTGTTAAGCATGCTGTAATCTGCTCTTTCTATTATGAATTAATGCTCTCTTATGAATTCTGTCAGTCACTTATTATGGCTTATGAATCCTAAACNAAAAGCTATACCTTGGGATTATACAGCCGAGGCTAGGAGGAAAGGCAAAGTCACATTCGAAGAGACTATTGCAGCACAGGGTGTGACAAGGACTGGAAGAGTCTATACCCCGGAACACTTAGCTAAGTCTAGTAAGCAAGATTCCAACCGACCACTCATCATTGAAACAGGTCCAGATGACCTTTGGAGGAAGATACAGGCCAAGGAGTATTCGGTCATCGACCAGCTAAACAAAACACCAGCGCAGATATCTATCCTCTCATTGCTGCAGAATTCCAAGACACACAAAAATGCTCTGTTGAAGGTGCTGAGTGAAGCCTACGTGCCAAGCAACATCACTGGCGGGGAAATGGCTAATATGGTGGGACAGGTATTAGAGAGCCATAAAATCACCTTCTATGAGGACGAGCTGCCACCTGAAGGGCTGGGTCACAACAGAGCCCTGCACATCACCGTGCAATGCGAGGACTATTTCATCACCAGGATCCTGGTCGACGGGGGTTCCAGCCTTAACATCTGTCCTCTGGTAACACTCAAGAAGTTGGGCAAAGGGATGCACGAGATAAAAGAAGGAGCAATCAACGTGAAAGCCTTTGATGGGTCTCAGAGGTCCACCATCGATGAGATTAGCTTATGTTTGCAGATGGGACCAACCTGGTTCGATGTTGATTTTCAAGTTATAGATGTGCCCGCATCCTACAACTTGCTGCTGGGACGGCCATGGATTCAAGCTACTAGGGCCATAGCATCAACACTGCACCAGGCGGTGATCATTCACAGCGACGGTAGCAACCCCATATATAGTCGTCAGACCATTCCAGCAATCGGAGGGAGAAGAAAGCTAGGCGAAGAGACCTACCACCACATCAAGCGGGTCAATGCTGTCGACAAAGACAAGTGGTGGGATAACAAGATCGAGAGCATATTGAATTGGAGTGGGTACGAGCCTGGCAAAGGACTCGACAAAAACCTCCAAGGAATAGCTAAACCCATAACACTCAAGAAGCATGGCACCACTTTCGGCTTGGGGTACGAATACACTTGGGAAGAGTTCAACAACTGGTCGCCACCATGGCGCGGTCCTTACTACCCACTAGAGCAGCCGATACCGCATTTAAAATAGACTTTCCAACAGGATGACGTCGTCTATGGGACGGACGAAGAAGAAGCGCTCGCAGCAATGAAAAACTTGTTTTTAGAGGACAATGATATGGATTGATGTGTTATCCTTGAGGAGGAGGGGGAGGAAGGCCCTTCCATACAGGTTGTAAGCAGAGGAGCACGCCTCAATAACTGGGCTATCAGGACAACCAGAGCCCGGCGAGTCTCGGGGTAGCAAGGCTAAAACAAGCATCATGCACTTTTTTTATTTACTATATGATTGTCTTTTCGCATTTTAATTCCCGCAATAAGATCTTCAATGTTCAAAACAGCTATGAAATTTATCAAAGCATTTTGACTTTTCTTATGAATCAACACTCATTATTATTTTTCTCTCATTACTTTACTTATACAACATTACTATTACTTATCTTGATGAACCAATCACTGTGACATGCAATGAGACAACGCAACAAGCAGACATTGATTCAGAGGAAGATGACATACCAGAGGAGATCTTCAAAGAAGTTGACAACTTTGAGAACACCTAAGTGATCAAGTTGTAAATAATTAAGGAAAATAATACTAATCTAGTTATAAAAGAACTAAAGGACATAT
>NC_031999.1:9436759-9440329 GCF_001879085.1 Nicotiana attenuata
TCAGAAAAGGAGCAATACATGGAAGTTTTCTAAGGGGAATATGAGGACCATGTTCACCTGGTCATATGATGACATGACTGGTCTGAGTACATCTATTGTGGCTCACAAACTGCCAACTGATCCGACATGTCCGCCGGTAAAGCAAAAGCTCAGAAAATTCAAGCCTGATATGAGTTTGAAAATCAAGGAAGAAGTCACTAAGCAAGTTAAAGCTAAGGTTCTAAGGGTAGTAGAATACCCGACATGGTTAGCCATCATAGTGACAGTGCCAAAGAAGGACGGAAAGGTCAGAGTCTGTGTCGACTACTAGGATCTCAACCGGGCCAGTCCAAAAGATGACTTCCCTTTGCCAAACATTCACATCCTGATTGACAATTGCGCCAAGCATGAACCGCGGTCATTCGTGGATTGTTTCGCCGGTTACCATCAGATCTGGATGGATGAAGAAGATGCTGAGAAAACAGCTTTCATTACGCCGTGGGGAATGTATTGTTACAAAATCATGCCGTTCGGCCTGAAGAATGCAGGGGCCACCTACATGAGGGCCATGACTACCATTTTTCAAGATATGATACACAAGGAGATAGAGGTTTATGTGGACGATGTTATTGTCAAGTCCAAGAAAAGCCGCTGACCACATAAAAGACCTGGGAAAGTTTTTCAACAGATTACGGAGGTACAACCTGAAACTAAATCCCGCAAAATGTGCATTTGGGGTTCCTGCCGGGAAGTTGCTCGGGTTTATTGTGAGCCGCCGAGGAATAGAACTAGATCTATAAAAAGTCAACGCCATTCAAGAACTACCACCGCCAAAGAACAAGAAGGACGTGATGAGTTTCTTGGAAAGACTCAACTACATCAGTCGGTTCATAGCGCAGTCCACGGTCATCTGCGAGCCTATTTTGAAGATGTTGAAGAAGGACGCCACTACCAAATGGACCGGCGACTGTCAAAAGGCTTTCGACAGAATCAAGGAGTACCTGTCAACACCACCAGTCTTGGTCCCGCCTGAGCCAGGTAGACCCCTATTACTCTACCTTGCGGTATTGGACGGAGCTTTCGGTTGCGTTCTGGGGCAGCATGATGAAATAGGAAGAAAGGAACAGGCCATCTATTATCTCAGCAAGAAGTTCACTCTATACGAGGCCCGGTATTCTCTTTTGGAGCGCACCTGCTGTGCTTTGACTTGGGTGGCTCAGAAGCTAAGGCATTACTTCTGTGCCTATGCTACATATCTCATATCAAGGATGGATCCTTTAAAGTACATCTTTCAGAAGCCCATGCCTACTGGCAAGCTAGCCAAGTGGAAAATCCTATTGAGTGAGTTCGACATTGTCTACGTAACTCAAAAGGCGGTCAAGGGACAGGCACTAGCAGATCACCTCGCTGAGAATCCCGTGGATGGAGAATACGAACCCCTGAAAACATATTTTTTTGATGAAGAGGTATCATTCGTAGGAGAAGATATTGCAGAGTCCTATGATGGTTGGAGAATGTTCTTCGATGGAGCAGCAAACTTCAAAGGAGTTGGCATAGGAGCAATCTTGGTATCAGAAACCGGTCAGCATTATCCAGTGTCCGCCAAGCTCAGGTTTCCCTGCACCAACAACATGGCAGAATACGAAGCTTGCATCTTAGGGCTAAAAATGGCCATTGACATGAACATTCAAGAGCTGCTAATAATTGGAGATTCAGATTTACTCATACATCAGGTACGAGAGGAATGGGCAACTAAGAACTCCAAGATACTTCCGTATCTGCATCATGTACAGGAGTTGAGAAAGAGGTTCACGAAGACAGAATTCCAACATGTTCCCAGAATCCATAATGAATTCGCCGATGCATTGGCTACCCTGTCATCTATGATACAGCATCCCGATAAGAATTTCATTGATCCCATTCCGGTGAAAATTCATAATCAGCCAGCTTACTATGCCCATGTTGAAGAGGAAGCGGACGGAAAACCTTGGTTCCATGATATCAAGGAATATTTGGCGAAAGGAGAGTACCCGGAGCTTGCCAATCATACTCAGAAGCGCACACTTAGGAGGTTGTCTAACAATTTCTTTCACAACGGAGGAATCCTGTATAGGAGGACTCCGGATTTGGGATTATTAAGGTGTGACGACCAAAGGAAGCATCCAAGATGCTAGAGGAAATTCATGCTGGGACCTGCGGTCCACATATGAGTGGTTTTGTTTTAGCAAAGAAGATACTCCGGGCTGGTTACTTTTGGATGACTATGGAGACAGATTGCATCCAGTATGTCCGGAAATGCCATCACTGTTAGATTCATGCAGACATAGAGTGCCTCCGAGTGAGCTCCACACAACAAGCTCACCATGGCCATTCGCCGCCTGGGGAATGGACGTCATTGGACTAGTCGAGCCTGCTGCTTCCAAGGGACACAGGTTTATCCTAGTAGCCATCGACTACTTCACCAAATAGGTCGAAGCAGCATCTTACAGAGCAGTAACTAAGAAAGTCGTGGCAGACTTCATCCGCGACCGTATTGTTTGTCGATTTGGTATCCCAGAGTCGATCATCACTGATAATGGCTCCAATCTCAACAGTGACCTAATGAAAGGTATGTGTGAAACCTTCAGGGTTAGCCACAAGAATTCCATAACCTACAGGCCTCAAATGAATGAAGTTGTGGAAGCCGCCAACAAGAATATCAAGAAGATATTGAGGAAAATGATAGAAAAGCATAAATAGTGGCACAAGAAGTTAGCATTTTCTCTATTGGTGTATCGCACCGCAGTCCGCACATCAACCGGGGCAACCCCTTATATGCTGGTTTATGGTACAGAAGTCGTCATTCCCGCCGAAGTAGAAATTCCTTCCTTAAGGATCATACAGGAAGCTGAGCTCGACGACGCAGAATGGGTGGAAAGTCGTTATGAGCAACTAGATCTTATAGATGGAAATGTATGAATGCAATTTGCCATGAATGCAAACCCAGTTTCATTAAACCACCCACTTACCCGCTTTAATCTAGGCCGTTGATCATTCAGATCAACGGCCAACAATCACCCTTGCCTTAATTAATTCCAAACTACTCCCTAAACCCTTTCATTTGTCACCATATGCCGCCTCTGAATCCTTCCTCTCCAAAATCCTCTCTACAACACCCTCAAACCCTAGCCGCCGCCACCCTAATCCACCCTAATCTACCCTAATCCGTGGCTTTCCAGGGTCATCTAAGACCTGTATCAGCCTTCCATGGCTTCTACTGTTTTGTTCTGTGGTCTCATGACCAGACTCTGAAGGGGATGGGTCCAGTCTTTGCTCGACGACCTTTCTCCGGTCATCTCTGACCTTTCTCCGGCCAGCCATGGCCATCGAGTCAGACCTTTGACTCTCCTGTTTAGATCGGTAACTTTCAAGGCCTTTCTCGTTGCTTTTGGGTTCTTCTGAAACCCTAATCTCTGGGACCTTTTCGACTTCTTTCAGATCTACCATAGATCCATGCTTGCCATGAGTTTTTAAGCATCTTCTCGAAATTTCTTTAACTTTGCCTTCAAAACGACTCTTCATCTTTTCCGATTAGGGTTTTTCTTTTAAATT
>NC_031999.1:9440494-9454137 GCF_001879085.1 Nicotiana attenuata
TCATTCATTCTTTTAAACTCGTATTGATTAGTGGTAAAACCCTTAATTTTCGTTTTGGGTTCTATTCGGGTTTCTGAAGTCTGTTTGCTTAAGTATTTGTTTGATTTATTTGTTTATCATCTTTTAAGCTTGAATATTGTTGAGGTAACCTATGTCTTTGGGTTTGAAACTATTCGTTTGAATGCATGACTCGATTTGAAAGTTCCTTGTGTGAATCCTCTGATTCTGGGTTTTACTATTTTTAAAATTGGACTATGCTTGAAACCCTAACTTTTTAAAAGGTCTCTCATCTGTTACTGTGAGACCCTTTGCATGCTTCTGATACTCTTTTTTTCTCTACTATTGATTCAATGAGATTTGACCTACTTGATTATCATGCTTCGAATGTTTGCTATCTACTGAACTCTGTGCTACTATTGCATGATGTTTCTTTTGCCAATAGGTTTGGCCTCGCATGTCTATTGTTTGTGCAATCTTGGGACTGATTTCAAAACTTCTCTTTATGTGAACTCTAATTTCACTCGCCTGTTAAAGTAATTGATCTCTTTCCATATTTTGCCTTACTGAATCTTTTTCCCAAAATAAGTGTATCTCTGTACTTGGACTCGATTGCTTACTTAATGTTTTTACTACTTCTTTTATGGCAATAATCAGCCTGTCTCTAAATTGATTTCCTTCCTTATTTTGAATCCGTTAGACAGTGATTCCTTAATTAAAGGGAGTCACTTGTATAATTGATTAGGACTGATTGTTTCCATATTTGCACTGAAATTTTACTTATTACCTTTCCTTCACTCGTTTTCAAAAGGCTATAAATACCCGGCACTCCTTTTATTTCAAAGAGACGAAAGACGAACACAAGGAATATAATACTTGAGTTCAGACACACACTCCACTAAAATCTCTCTATTTTCTCTATTGCTACTTGTATTGCTGCCTTACCTAGCCGGCTGAAAGCCAAGGCTAAGCTGTGGGAAGCTTGCTTACTTTTCTCTACATTTGCATCTTTACTGGTATGTTCTAACTAATTTTCAGCATCAACAACAACATGTTTGTTTACTATTTCCTGCACCCTTGTTTGTTTCCTGTTTGTATTTAATCAAGTTCCATTGTTAAGCATGCTGTAATCTGCCCTTTCTATTCTGAATTAATGCTTTCTTATGAATTCTATCAGTCACTTATTATGGCTTATGAATCCTAAACCCCCATCCTCAATGTATTTGGTATCTGTGGTTGGTTTGGGGCATGACAGCATTGGACATTGCTGTGCATGACCCAAACCTGATCCCCCTGGGATCATAACCTCCATGTCCCCTCTATATGTTGTGTGTTCAGATTGGTTTATAGGCATTTCAGCACCTTCTATTGCTGTGCATGCCCAAATCCGATCCCTGCCTAAGGATATATGTTGTCTTGCAATGTATTCCCAAACCCCTGACCCCCTTTGTATGAAATTATTAACTCTGTGCTTTACTATTATTGTTTTCCCATCATCCCTTAGCCTTTCCTTTCTCTCCTCAGTTTTTAAATATCTATTCCTGCACTTCCACCATATTCTTGGACATAAGTTCTGCCCCTCTTGTGTGAGCCTTGCCTTGGGATCCATGAGCTCCCTCTGAACTTGGACACATAAGGGCTGGCCCTTCCACACTGCACTCATCTCTATCTGGTTCTATGAACCTGGGTGTAAGCACTGCCCGGGGTCCCTTAAGACCCTTAGGAACTTTGTGTCACGACCCAAATCCCAACCCGGTTGTTATGGCACCTCTCGTGAAGACAAGGCCAGCCAGAACAAGACTAACACCTCTTTTTGGGCAATTGATTAATATTAATAAAATTCTAACACATGCTCAATGTAGTCAATAAAGCAGAAAACAGCGATAAGAATACGGAAACCGTCCCGACACAACCCAAATCGGGGTGTCACAAGTCACGAGCATCAATCGGAAAATAAGTCCACTACAAAGTCTAATATATACAAAACCGGAATCACTAGCAAGGAAAAGAAAAATGGTGATGCAAACGCTGGCAGTCACCTCTTGACTCATATAACCATGCCTCTAATCAGCCAAAACACGCTACCGGGTAAATAGATACCTGCATCTGCACGCAAGGTACAGGGAGTAAAGTGAGTGCTCCAACTCAGTGAGCAACAAAGGTAAATAATAACTGAGCAGTAAGAAATCACGTAAAGCGCACCATCACACTGTATGGAAGCAGGGTAAAATCCTTTGAGAAAACAGTGAAGCGGTGAAATCTTTAGAAATATTTGGCTCAATGTAAAACTCTTTTAAAAATGATCTGTTCAACGGTTATGAAAAGATTTCAAACATTTAGTACCGATAAGCACAAAAATCCGCCCCTCGGGCACAAATACCACGGTATGACAGGTAAAAAGACAAGTAAATAGGCAACTGAGCACATAAAAGTCCGCCCCTCGGGCCATATCTCAAACAGTACCAGCCCCTCGGGCTCACTCTCAAATCACTCTGCATTATATAAATATAGTAACCGCTGCGGCGCGCAGCCCGATCCACATCTCGCTGCGGCGTGCAGCCCGATCCATATCTCGTTGCGGCGTGCAGCCCGATCAGTACCTCGCTGCGGCGTGCAGCCCGATCCGTATGGGTACCCGCGCTCACTGTGGGGGTGCAGACTCTGGAGGGGCCCCTTACGGCCCAAGCGCAATATCAAGCCATCTCGTTGCATCAAATCTAGGCCCTTGGCCTCATATCAGTATCAGTATAGCACTGCTACGGCGTGCAGCCCGATCCGCATATATATATATATATATATATATATATATATATATATATATATATATATATATATATATATATATTGCTGTGGCGTGCAGCCCGATCCAAAAGTATCCTCACAATACAGGCCCTCGGCCTACCTCAGTCAACAAAATCACAAAAATCCACATTAAAGCCACCTAGTTCGCAACAGTAAGAACATGTACATCGCTCAACCCAAAATATGTATAATATCATTTCAAGTGTTAAGTAAAATTAAACTTGGCCGAGTTCTTAAAAACAGTGGAAGATCGTGACGAGGTTCAGAATATAATTAAAAACAGGTGAGGAATTATCAAACAACCAATCCCTGAAGGGCTCAAATAGCTGGCACGAAGGCCGAAAAAATATGGCAATCAGGCCAAACTTATTGATGAAATAACAAGTAAATCGTCAGTCAAATACGCGTAAAGTATCAACGGGACGACCAAGTCGCAATCCCCAGTAGAAAACAACCCCCGCGCTCGCCATTAACGCGTTGTCGCGCACCTCAATTATCACCACTACGTTTGTGCAAAACCGGGGTTTCAAACCCTAAGGATTATCATTTACAATCATTACTCATACCTTCTAACCGGCAAAATCTCTAACGCGATGCCCTTGCCCCTCAATTTCGGCCTCCACGCGCGTCAATCTATTTAAGAAACCAGACACGAATACGTACACAATATGCCAAGGGGAACAAATACCAATCGAAAACAATCGAAAAAAAATATCGAAACTCACGAAATTAGCAAAACCCGAGCCCCGGGCCCACTTCTCCGAAAATTAGGAAAATTTAAATCAACAGATTCCTTTATCTCCTGCACGAGTTCGTACATGACCAAGAGCTCCCAAATCTGAGCACAAATGGCTCATCAAAATTCCACTTTAAAATTAACCAATTTCAAGCCCTAGCTTTACCCCTCTTTGATTTGACATTATCCACAAATTTCTATGTAATTCTACCAAAATAAATCATGCTATTAAGGTCAAGAACCACCTCCAATCACACCTAGTCGAAACCCCCTTCAATTCCCATCCAATAGCTCTCAAGCAGTCAATCAAAAAATGGAGGAAAATGAACTAAGCTCGCGAAACAAAAAAATGAGCTTTAAAACCCTCTTTGAACAGTCATTTGCCGTATCGTCTATCTTTAACCGCACATGCCACTTCTCTCTCTGCGGTTCTTTACTCTCCTCTCTCGATCTATCTCTCTCTGCTTCTGCGATCTTCAATAGGCCTATATATCTTGTTTGCGTCTATATATCCCGGGCTCCTTGCGTCTCCGCACCTGCGCTGATCCACTTCCCTGCGGAATACCTCTCATTAAACACGGACCGGCTTTCTTGCGCGTCATATAACCGGCATCTTCGGGGTACGCACTTGCGGAAACCTTCTCCCCTCGTTTTGCGGAAAATTCTCCAATCGACCCCGTGCGCACCTGACCCCATGGACTTCGCAATCTGCGGGACCGCAAATCTGCGCCTCTTTTCCGCAGATGCGGACAATACCAATACCGAGCAGACTTCAGATGTCACCAAGTCCAAAATCATTCCCGATGCCCAATCCGAAATCACCCGACGCCCCCGGAACCTTTAACCAAAAGTTACCAACACATCCTAATACATCACGCCAAACTTGTTCCAATCACCAACACCTCAAACAACACCAAAACCATCAATTCACATCGAGATTTTCAAGCCTAAGTTTCCCAAAAAACTCCGAACCATGCAATTTGATCAAAAACCCAACCAACGACCGTCCGAATGAACTGAAATGTTGCACACACATCAAAATCACATAACAAAGCTACAGCAACTCTCGGAATTCCATTCCGACTCGCGGATCAAAAATCTCACCTGATCGACCGGAAATCGCCAAAAATACTAACTTGCCAATTCAAGCCTAATTCCACACCGGACTTCCAAAACCCAATTCGGATCACGCTCCTAGGTCAGTAAATCATCCCCAACGAGCTAACCAAAGGTCATAAAAACTCCGGATCCGAGCTCACATACAATAAGTCAATACTCTGGGTCAAACTTTTTCAAATTCTAAGCTTTCAACTGACACTGTTCTTTCCAAATTCATTCCAAAGTTTCCTGAAAAACCAAAACACGAACAATCTACATTAGTCACAATACATTACACGGGGCAAGTCCATGCCCGGGGAAACTGGCGATCAAAGTTGCAAAAAGCTCTAAAACGACGTCGGTCGGTACTATCCTCCCCCACATAAACATTACGTTCGTCCTCGAAACGTTGCCCAGAGTGTGCTTCTAAAAGCCAACAATCGCTGAATAACCTTTACCATGCAATATACCCGGGGGTGATCCACGTCACCCTATCTCACATTAGGCTCCGATAACACAACATAGCTGAAAATTTTCACAAATCCCATCGCTAGTCCATAACCCATAAGAACCCACCTTTCACTTCAGAAATCATCATTACAATCCAAAACCTCGCAAACTATACTTCGGAATAGACCCGAAACTAGCTGTAATAACCCATGCCTGCAACCTTAAGTGCAATTATATGGATATGCCACATACCCAAAACACTCGAAAAATGGTACTTCTATCACAAGCAGCTACACTAACAACCCGAATCATTGGTAGAAACCTCTATCAAAAACTAAAGTTCATTCCAACGCTTTCAGATACTGCCAACGATAGATGAAATACGCGATAAACCACGACCATTCTCAGCATCAACCATCACGAAGCCAACTCTCTTTAGGTAAATATCCAGAGCAATTTCCGAGCCCTAAACCTCGATATTATCCTTCCAACAAGCTGAAATCAAATCCGTTGTATCATTAATGATACCCAATGATCTCCTCTAATCCAACACACCACTCGTAGTGACATCGACACATCAATACAGGCCTAAGCCACAACCTTAAATAATCTCGCGCAACAATAAGAAACGGTTTGAATATCCTCAAATCGATTGAAAACGAAACCCCAGACCGAAGAGAGCTGTACCTTCAAGCTCACCAATATATCACATTCACAACAGCTGAAACCCGTCTTCACATCATAGAAATAGAACACACAATTTGACTCGCCAAAGGTGCATATTTTCCACACAACTTGCTGCAACGCGCGATTCCTATCCAACACTGCTACACACTGGAACACTTAGGTCACGTATGGCCTCGAAATCCACAACATGCCCAATTGATTTCTGGAACCCAAAGCAAGTCATTACACCCCACGGTTGAACAAGTAACATACAAACCACAGAAGACCCGGTAGAACATAGCCGATACTCGTTCACACTAAGCATCGCTCAAGTACTCTTCCCGCCGAATGTGTCCACTAAAGAAGACCCCCAAACAAACTGCACCCATATGTGCCCATAACCAGCAAATTCATAACATCTCGCAACACAGAAAGGTTGAACTCATGATCTCACCAGATTACTAATAAGATTAAATAACAGTCCGAATCAACACGATCCCTTGCCAGCAGCCAACTCGAAGTCAACAAGCCGTCTCGATGCGACAACATATCCATATAGGCCTCCCCACTGACTACACATCAACTCTAGTTACCCACAATAGGATAATTAATCCTTCAAATGTTCACAATGACTGAATCAAAGTGCATACAAACATCTGACTAACTTACCCTTATTTGTCATCCACAACCACGAGCTAACCTGTATATGAAACTTCCAATCTCCAAGTTCCAATAAGAACCAACACGGAATTACCCTATCTGATCCCAATTTCACCCACTCGGCATATATAACCTCAACCTCTAGTACCTCAATCAATTCACGAGAGATACTCTAAGATTACTGCCGTGCTGCCAAGCAAACTACAAAATATCAACAAAGCCGGAATCTGCCAAGGAGTGCTGCACTACTACCAAAGTGACCATCAACTTAATCACCATTGCTCTTTCTGAAAACATATACCCTCGTAAACATCACCCCTCACTCAGCAATTACCGTTTCCATTAGTACATCTGAAAATCATTTCTCAATATCTTGAAGCTCATTTCTCTAATTATCTGAACTGGACCTTATTACACGCCGAATCTCAATCCTAACAAACATATCGCATGTGCCATTACCATCCAAGGATAACAGGAAAAACATTTATCTCCCTTCAACCACAGACACATCTACGCCACCAGCTAGCCAAGAACTTCATTGAGGTCCCATCTGGAAGCAAAAATCATACACCATTCTCAATCCCTCTCATTTTGCATAGAAAATGCAACCGCTCCAGCCACGTAGAAATTCAACAAGAACTCTCCCAATTTCGTTTGCCACAAATTAAAACTGCCAGGGACGAATCGCTTCTAACTAGACCAAGCTAAGCAAACCACCAAAGCCCTGATGAGCATTGTTGCAAAATACCTGGTAAGAACCCATTACCTCGAACACATGGACCCAAAGAATGGATCATATCCTTACCATACCGATCGTCTTACATGAAACCCATTCCATCTACCTGAATTTCCTTCTTGATTCATTTTCAAACTTGATGCTCCCTCTTGCTGTAGTACCACAACCTCTCAATCCAGGCCACTACACGAGGACCCAAGCACAAGACCACACTGTCTAGGACCCATAAGCCGCTGAATACTCTCTTCAAAATTATACCAAAACATCACGCTCCGAATACCTTAATTTGAAGAACCTCCTGCGAATCTGAATCCGTTAAACCTTACTTTCCGATACTGATGACATAGAACCCCGATAATCGTTAACATTAGAAAGACCACCTGAATCTGAACCTCTTCCAACGAAAAACGCAGTTTCTAAACACGCATGCAACTTTAAAATAGCCCGATTGTTTCATATTCTGGTCTCGTGCAGATAGACAAGAAAAGAAAAAAAAAATTACATCACCTAAACAACTACAAAATTAAAAAACATATAAGAAATCTTGAACACATAGAACCGATCTTCGAAATTCATTCACTCTTATCAAACTGCAAATTACCTGATTCTAATGAACAGAACCACCCGTGGCCTTCATTGGCACTCCCGATACCGCCAAAAAATTGGAAATCCTCATCCTAAATATAACCACGCAACTTCCCTGCTCTATTGTGCCGAGCATCCTTTACCAACAAACACTTAAAGAAATCCTGTGATTCTCTCTCCCAATGAAAGCATAATTGTAACCTTGTCAAAATTTTCCTTACATCTAACCATAGCTAATTCACTCGCAATGCCCCAAACTGGAAACCAAAAATAGCACCTAACAGGGCAATCAGCTGCTCACACCAAGACTCCGCCCACTTGTCTCGAAGCCATTAGATCCAAGATACGCCAATAACTCATTAGCACTTCTTACTCTAGTGATGCCACAATACCATAGGCGAGATTAAAGCTCAGATCATCTGTAAGCTTGTGAAATCACAGATCATCTAGTACCGTAAATCTTTTGAAATTCTCGCATCACCCCCGCAACAGCTAAAGCCCACTTCCTTTAGGCGACCCGAAAATTTCAAAATCTCAAAGTTACGTACTTTTTCACTTACACATGAGATCTTTCAACATACACATAAGGATCACCACCACCCCTTTGCCTCAACTCTAACATTTCTGCATACGTTCCACTGTCATACACATTACACAGTCATCAGTCTTCCTGGGTCTGAAACTCATACCGCCCACATGGAAATTTACTTCCCACCCCCAACTAGGGAAGACACGAAAAGATCCTTCATTGCGCCCATAACCTCGGAGCTACACATCCAATCACAATGGAAATCATACACTTAATAATTTTCTATCATCCAGCCAGACCGTCCTCCATGCACTGTCCAGTCACATAGATATATCTCGCAAAGTATAACAACTCATCATATAGCTATCACAACCTCACTTCACTTAATAGGACAATTTACCGGACATTGTAAGTTCAAAACACTTACTCACACAATCAGCACCTCGGCTGCTTCAAGCCATAGGCAAAGAATCGGCCTCAAGTCTTTCAGACTGGCCCAACATCAGCATCACAGAGATCACACCTCGCCCCTCGCTTTGGGGAATCCACAAGCCATCAAGGCACATCTGGTACTGAAGCGCTCATGCGCGCTGACGAACGCGTGGAAGGAATTTCAAAGAGTTACTTTTCAAGGCTTGAAAAATCAAGGACGCACGATAAGATTACAAGAAGGTGAAGTTTTTCCTAAAGGTGTCTGTAGCCTGTCGAGGATAAATACAGGACGTCTCCATACCGATCCGCAAGACTCACTAAGCCTGCTCATTGAATCGAAGACCTAGTAACCTAGGCTCTGATACCAAATTGTCACGACTCAAATCCCAACGCCGGTCTGGTTTGGCGCCCTCTCGTGAAGCCAAAGGCAGCCAGAACAAGAACTAACACCTCTTTTTATGCGGGCAATTGATTTATTATTAATGAAATTAGTCCTAAGAGCACATGCTCAATGTAGTCAATAAAAGCAGAAAACAACACATAAGAATACGGAAAACCGTCCCGAACAGCTCCCAAACGGGGTGTCACCAAAGTCACAAGCATCAATCGAAAATAGTCCACTTACAAAGTCTAATATATACAAAACCGAAATACTAGGCCAAGAAAAGAAAATGGTGTGCGAAAACGCTGGCAGACACCTCTTGACTCATTATAACCCATGCCCTCTATAATCACCAAAAACACGCTACGGTGAATAGATACCTGAAACATCTGCAACGCGAAGGTACAGGGAGTAAAGTGAGTGGTCCAACTCAGTGAGAATAAAGGTAAATAATAACTGAGGCAGTAAGAAATCATGGTAAAAGCCCACCATCATCATCTGTATGGAAGCGGGTAATCCTTGAAAAACAGTTGAGCGGAGTCCGAAAAATCTTTAGAAAGTATTTGGCTTCTATCAGTGGTTTAAAACTCTTTTAAAATGATCTGTTCAACCGGTTTTAATGAAATGACTTCAAACATTTAGTACCGATAAGCACAAAAAATCCGCCCCTCGGCACAAAATACCACGGTAATGACAGTAAAGAAGACTAAGTAAATAGGACAACTGAGCACATAAAGTCCGCCCCCTCGGGCCATATCTCAAAACAGTACCAGCCCCTCTCAGAGTGCGTCCTACGTGAACTCCACAAACTCATCTAACACCTCACGAAATGAACACTCACCACAATAATTCATCATGGTCAATCAAGTAAACGCAAATATGAGCAATGACAAGCCGTAGGTGGCCCCAAGCCTCGGGATCCACAATCATCGCGCGACACAGTGCGTAGATCACCCCCGATCCATATCTCGCTGCGGCGTGCAGCCCAGCACAGTGAAACTCGAGCTCCAATAGCCCAAGCAGTTAGAAAATTCAAAGCGACACCTATGCAAGAGGCCAAACTGTGCTGCGGAAGCACAACTAACGCGGAGGGTTGAAGGCTACGGACACCCATACGTCGGACACACATCCAAACCTATCATCGCACAATTTCTGAAGTTAGAAACATGGCACCACATAAAACGTGCCCTTGGCCTACATTACCACCAAATAGATGCAGCGAGTCATATTGATAATGTAAAGCTACTTCACACCAACAGTGTTGCTCATGACGGCCCGTGCAGCCCAAACTGACTGGATATTGTAAAACGTTAATACCAGCGAGGGTCGTTACTTAAATTAAGTTAATACTATATATTACCTTGAGGAGACGATCATGGGCTAACTTGAAGCAGAATATATATTATTGAGAGTATATGGGCTAAACCACAAAGAAATTGATATTCACTTTAAGTGGAAATACTTATATTAATGAAACTCTTCACAAAAGATATAAGTATGTGAAACTTATTTGATTATAGGTTATCCTATTAATGATTAGTACTCAGTATGATTAGTATTTATCCCCCTTGAGTAGATGATATATATACCTAAATATTTATAGTGTCTCTTTTTACCGATGCTCCCGCTGAGAGCCCAATCCAAAAATACAGCGAGTGGTTTATCGCTCATCAATAATCGATGTATCCTTGGACCTTCCAGCATAATGATATGAACACTATCAGTAATCACAAATCACACTTAATCACCACCGTATAAAGCCACTAGGTGAATATCAATGAGTTATATGTCTATACCACGCTTAAATTGAATACATAATACATTCTGTAGGCCTATTCCTTCTTTTGTCTTTCATGTGTCTCCCAGAATAGTGTTTAGTATAACATTATATCATTTCAATAACGTTGCTATATATGTAAATATAACAAGACTAGACTTGGCTGAGTCTCTCAGAGCAACAGATCATCCAATAGTATTTTACAGTGAGAGTGACCTGCGATTGTTCAAATGGCCAATGTCATAATAGTAAATAAAGCAGTTGATTGTGTATCGTATTCTACACTAAAAATCAAAGAATCTAAGCTGATACCTTCCGCGAAAGTGGGTTTCAAATAGCCGTGCGCTAACGTATAGATCAATCCCAAAAATTAAGATTTTGATGCAAATTGTGGCATCTACAGCTCGCTCATAATAATTATCACGGATCTATAACAAGTAATAAATCTCCACTTCGAGAACTTACTACCACTCAAATTTCATTTTAAAATTTAACTCCAAACCACATTCATATCGTGCCATCCAAATCATTCCTAATTAGATATAAATGCACACACGTATCCCAAACGAGGGATATCCTATCCAAACTCTACATGAGAATCACCACAACACCTAGTTCCAGACAAATCCACCCCATCTGCGTTCGCGCAATTTCAAAATGAATAGAACGTGCTTTGCCGTAGAAAGTTGATGTGATTTCCTAAATCATCTCTTTCAAGTGTAGATAAGCTTACCTCATACACCATTTGCAGCAATATCCGGCGGTGTATATCCAAATCTCCAAGCATACAGTTTACATATCTTCCTAGAATTTAACTAATCATACTCACCATCGGACACCACAAGAAGAAAATATCCCCACATCATAGCTCATTACTAGCGCCCAAATCAATTGACCCTATCCACATTCGATCACCTCTCTACGAGCGACGAGAAGCTCCCCCATAATCGTATTCTCATCCAAAACAATCTCTATGAACGAACTAATACTACCTCCAACTAATTATGCACAAAATAGGAATCTTTAAATATTTCTCAATATCCTACCACAAACATATTCCAACGAAATCATTATCGATTGAAGCTCCATCAAAAATAGAGTACTAGTGAGAAACTTCCCAAGATCGAATTAAAGCCCAGAGAGAAGAATGAAAATTGATGGTCTGAGGAGACCCGCAATCATCTGAGAGACAATCTAGAATAAAGATTAACTAACGCAGGACAGATACGCGTGAGGCTATACCGTCAGACAGAAGTCTGGAAAGGCCATGAAACGAGGAGGAGAGCTGGAACCGCACGAAATTCTGAAGAACCCATGAATGAGAGCCTAACAGATCAAATACACCCACACCTAGCCACATTATGGAAATACCTATATAAATTTTTCCATAATACCCAAATGAGCTTTAACCACGCTATCAATGTGAATTAAATAATTTTGCTCACAAAAATATTTATTTCAATGTTATTTCTACTCTATTAATCATGTATTAAGGTGGCAAAGGAAACTCACAGTGCGCGAATTATTCAACACCTAGTCTAGAAAGCTCACCACTCAAATGATATATACCACGTTTTCCAATAGCTCTTACGTTAAGGCGTGAATACACAGATGTCAAATAGAGTACCCGAGAGAGACGAATGAAATGAACTCTTGTCGAATGCTCGGCGATGGGCGAACAATAAAAACAATTGCAGGCTTTTAAAACCCTTCTTACTAGGCAAGCCAACAACTCAAAACATTTTCCAACTCATTTAAATGAAAAATGAACTAAAACATTGTTTAAAATAATTAAAAAAAATCTCATAAACTGGATAGAAGATCAAACTCAAACACGGAGGTTCCCAAAACCAAGATGTGTCACTAAGTACATGAGTGTCTAGACAACACAAGTCTGAAAAATATTTGTTTATGAAAGCCGAAACTAAATACATTAAAGCTGAAAATAGGAAAGGAGATTTCCAAGGTCTGTGGACGCTATCGCGAGCAAAGCTACCTTGATGTATCTTCCAACAGATAAAAACTCTTTTATCAACAACTGTCTATGCCCCGGAAATACCTGGATCTGCACGAGGTGCAGGGTTACAGTAGTGAGTACAACGCAAACTCAATAAGTATTGCCAAATAAACAAGCGCAGGTAAGCCGAAGCTTAATTTGTTGAGTCACTATGAATACATCAGTGCAATTCTGCCCTTTTAGGCCTTACACAGTATAAAAAATTTAACGCTAACTCATAAGGCTCTGTGAAGAAGATATTTGTGTGTGCATGCTGCACCGTTTCTCAATACCCTACTCAACAAATACTATTAACTGTAGAGAAGGAGAAAGTAAATAGATAAGTGATCGCCGAGAAAAATACAAGTCCCACACATGCGACGGACAACTCAACATGCTAACTATAAAACTGCACGGACAAACTCACGTTGTCAATATATCAAATATGTCGATCCTCACGAGCACAACTCACGTGCCAATAATATCGTATACATGGATCCGCACGCGGAGAACTCACGTGTTGCATGGACAACTCGCATGCCACATAACATAACCGACCAACATGGCCGTACGCCCTAGTCCAAAAATATCATACATAAGCAATAAAGGTAAGTGTACAAGTATAGTAATATATGAAATACGATTCTCCTATCCCTAGACTGTGTAAAAACATCGCTAAGGTGTAGCAAATGTGCAAAGTTATGTATCGCAGCTCAATCTAGCAAGTTCATCCATGAAAAGCATTTACCAAACTGTAACATCGTTTCCGACATCTGGCAGTTACTTAGTCCGCATCA
>NC_031999.1:9454237-9513813 GCF_001879085.1 Nicotiana attenuata
GTTGGATGGCAACTCTGTATCTGCTTGTTAAAGTTTGACCTAATCATGATAACTGGTTTAAGCTTAGTATATGACGCCCTGACTGAAGTCATGATGATGAAACTTCCCTCAATCTCACAGATATTTTGGAATCGAGAGATGAAGACCACTGAGTGGTCGAAGGACCGATTATCAGATAGACCAAGCTGAGTTGATAGATGAGAAAACGGCACTAGCACAGCAAGTAGTGTTTTCGGCCTCACGTATAATCAGGCGACAAGCAATGTAGACACGCAGCTACAGATACCGTAAAAGAAAGTCGGCCAAAGGCCATTGAAGGATAGCCGGCTCGTGGTTTTCATGAAACAGAGCTCCTTCACGCAACCACATGGTAAGGAAGCTATCAAGAAGAAAGTTCGCCCCGAACTTCGCAAGGACCTCATTACGTCAAATCAAGAAAGTGCTTACGAAAAGGGGCCTTGCAACTTGGAGATGATTAAAGGACGAGTACCAAGACCATGACTATTTAAATGCAGATGCATCAAAAGCTATATATGTCCTGAATTATACCCTACTAGATAAGAACTCTTATTCATAGTCGGCATTTAAATTTTCCTCGTAAATCGAGTAATAGTAGACCAAAGGCATTCGTTTGCTAGCTATGCGAAATCAGTGATCAAGCCCTTTTTGATTAATCCATTCCTCTATGCGGTAGTATATTGTCTTCCTTGTTTTCTCACTAATTTATGAAGATGGACTGAATACTTTGTGTAGAAAAAAAAGCCGAAAGACAACGTGCAAAATCTGTGGAGTTCAATTGACACGACCTCCGGGACGCTGATCCGAAAGAATACCCGTAGCGCACGGCCTTAACCCTAGGGTGTCGGGTGGATCCCAATCCAAACAGGAAAATAAGAACCCAGGGATTCCCCAAATATCCTCCAAAAACTTGATGGCAGAGAGTTATTTTATTTCATGAGTGTGTTTCCTGTGATATATGAATATGGTTCGCCAAAGTAATGCTAAGTTCAGTAATCAAGGTCAGGTTTCCGCCGTCTTTTTCTTACCTTTCAAGACACTCTGTGACGAGGATAATAATGTTCTTTTAGAATGTGTTAATCAATCAGCCCGTCCCCATGCCAAAAGAGCGGTCCTGAAGTTTGAAACCCTTCCCTCCTTGGCAGTATCCTTCATTACAACTAAAGAACAAAAAAAGAAAGAAAGAAGAGCGAAGGAAGGAAAAAAGAGCAAAAAGAACGAAAAAAAAAGAGAAAAAGAAATGAAGCATCTCGGATACGACCCCGAACTACGGAAGATAGTTAGTGAAGAAGAGGCAAACTCGCGTTCACGGATCAAACTAATCCAACTGAGGAGAGGTCGACTGCTAATGGAGAGCCGATAGAATAGACTCAGAGGGTAGAGATCAATCTTTACTTGCGTAAGTGAGAAACCAAACATATGGGCACCATAAAGGACGATACGGTTTACTGTCCATTAGGAAATGTAAAGAGAGGTTAGTTAGCAAGAAATAGCACTCTGCACAAAAGGCACTGACGATACTAGCCCGGAATGGTCAGGTTCTTCTTTTGATATCTCTCGCAAAATATTGGAAGCTACAAAACCAATTCGAACAATAATTCACCAGTTACGATGAAGACGAATATTGCGGGCGGAAATCTTTGAGAAATTACGACAGCTTGTAGATCGGAAATCAGGGCCGTCCATGTCCCAAAAGTGCATGTACACTGATTCCATTGAAAGCTCGGCACATTAACCTCCAAAAAAGTCTCCCCTATTCCTTGTTCCTAAATTGTCCGAGAAAACGAAGCACCTGAAGCACCTCTTCTGTTAAAGACAGCTTGTAATTCTTCTTTACTTCCTACATTCAACATTTAGTGTCCATGTTCCCGTCTGCTTATAGAACTTCCTCACTGATAAATTTGATTTCCTTCGGAGGTGTATCCACTTTCGTTAATCCGAGTTGCATCACAAAAGCGCAGAAAATAATCAAAAAGAGAAACCATAATGGCTGCAAAACTAGGTCCTATAACAAGTCCCCCGTACGATACATATAAGTTTCGAAGCCACCATGGTGGTAGCAATGCAATTAATGGCGGAAATATGCGAAGGACACGAGAATATCACTACCTGCCAGATCAAATCATGGATTCAAAGCATTATCGAAGAGGTGTTTTATAAGTGAAAACTTGAAAAATCAGACATGAGCAGACTCCTGTCTTACCATGAAGAAGATATGATAAGCCAGCTTTAGCGGACACATAAACATGATGCTGCGTGCAAAGACAAATCATCGAGGTTTATTGAATCTCATTCTAAAGAATGGGCATATAATGCCTTAGAAGATCAGAAGAGGTAGTTTTAAGAGGTTACTTACCGGTTGAATTTCAATCTGCGTTTCTATATCTTTTCCGGCATTTATCGAACAGCTACCTGGCTGGGACCGTAGTCAATAGTTTAAAAAGTAACAAATACAGCACGATATATAGAGTGGTTCCTCTCTAGAAAAGGTGGATTTAATTGATTACTAGTGCGAAAAAGCACGACTCCCTTGATGCCCGAGCATCTGTGACTCTGTATTATTCGCTACTTGCTGACACGGCCAGCCAACTGCCCTCGGTTGTTCGCAATAAATATCGACCAAATTGCATAGCAGTGGTGCCGAAGCTGTGAAATCAACTAACTCAACCCGGCATCAAAACGGCGGTACAAACCTGGCCACAAACCAACACCAGCTTTTGAAACTCAGTAGAATCTTCTCTTTGTTTGAAGCAGGAACAAAGACAGGTGCACGAATGGAAATTCTAAAAGAGTCATGAACGGTGCACCCACAACGTAAGCTTCTTAAATCCTTCCATACGGGGCATTCGTCTTTCAGTCAGTTGATACTATGTATCTCTACGCCTCATCATGTTTTCATAGCTGATAAACTCAGTAGAATCCTTTCGCCTAGGGGATCCAGCTCATAGTCCGAGTAAAGTACTCTTCGCTCAGGTGTTTACACACTTTAACTCAGGTAGAAGTCTTCGCCTAGGGATCAGCTCTAGTTCCGAGTAGAAGTACTCTTCTCCAGGTGGTGTTACACAGCTTAACTCAGGTAGAATCCTTTCGCCTTGGGGATTCAAGCTCATAGTTCGAGTAGAAGTACTCTTCGCTCCGGGTGTTTTACAAGCTTAACTCAGTAAATCCTTTCGCCTGAGGGGATCCAGCTCATAGCTCTCGAAGTAGAAGTACTCTTCGCTCAAGGTAGAATCTTTTCGCCTAGGGGGATCCAGCTCATAGTTCCGAGTAGAAGTACTCTTCGCTCAGGGTGTTTTACACAGCTTAACTCAGGTAGAATCCTTTCGCCTAGGGGGATCGACCTCATAGTTCCGAGTAGAAGTACTCTTCACTCAGGGTGTTTTACACAGCTTAACCCAGGTAGAATCATTTCGCCTAGGGGGATCCAGCTCATAGTTCCGAGTAGAAGTACTCTTCGCTCAGGGTGTTTTATGTAGCTTAACTCAGGTAGAACCGTTTTGCCTAGGGGATTCAACACTTTATCAGTAATACAAGGATACCAACCCATAATTACATACCTTCCTAGTGGTACAAGGCTCCTACCCCTGGCTACGTTTCCTTTCAGTAATATAGGATACTGTGCTATAATTCCACTACCTTTGGTAACACAGGGTGCTACCCTGTGGTCGCGTATCCTCACATAGCTAGTTTATATTACTGTCTTTTCCTTATTTCAGTAAATTAAATAGTTTGTAGCTTTCTCTAATAACTCACAAAATTTTCCTAGTGCCAGACTGGGGCAGAAAAATTTTGTTCGTTTTGTTCGTCTTTGATGGCTTTGCAGTCTCTGCCGCATAGCCCAAGTGACGATTAAAGCTTGCAGTTTCAGTTTCTCATCAGAAGAAAGAAGTCCTTCGATCACAAGATAGTCGGAGTTAGCTTTGATAACGTGTCGGCAACGCAACTTCTCAAGTTTCATTTTCTCAAAAATTTTGATCCAGGAAGCAAGCAACTGAGATTGAGTCATAATCTTTTCTTCAAAGAGCATCAAGATCCAATCATGGTCAACACAAGAGACCAAGTCAAGAATCAATATTTGACTCCAGAAGGCATATAGATAGGAATTTTGTAACTTTTAGTTTGCAGACATATGTAGTGCTCTTCTCTTTTTCTTTTGATGTAAGAAGCAATAACGGTAAGAGTAACAGCAACAGCAGCAGCAACAGCAGTCTTCACTCTAGTGTCTGGTAGTCCCAGCTACCAAATTTTTCCAGAACTACACTGACCTGATTCCTTTACAGCCAAGGATATGTAGGCAACCTCGGAAGCAAGGTTCGGTCACCCCTTTTTCAAAAACACTTTCATTAGAGTCATAGGTGAGCAAAAGTTAGTCATGGCATTCACTATCTTTGCACGAAAACTCTTCATGTTCTCGAGCAAAGAGGGGCAGCTGTAAATGCCTAATTTTTGCCTTGTTTATATATATATATATATATATATGTGTGTGTGTGTGTGTGTGTGTGTGTGTGTGTGTGTGTGTGTGTTTTTGTTGGTGTGTGTTTTTCTTATTTTTTGTATGTATAAGTTTCAAGAGTTGATTAATGGTTTGATAAATGGGGTAGGGATTGGACTAGTGTATTTTAATTAAAATTGAGCCAAAATTGGCCTAAAATTTGAGCCCATTTCGTCCAAATCCGGTCCACAAGGGGCTGCCAAGAGGAGGGTCCAAACGACGTAGTTTTGGATCAAAACTACGTCGTTTCACTAAATGAAACAAGATCAAATCTTACCCCTCCATTCCATCTTGATCCAATGGATCTCATTCACTCTTGTCCTAGGTATTTAAAGCCTCCAAAATCTGAAAATTTTCCCCATTTCCACCCATAATCCTTTTCTCTTCTTCTCTCTTATCACTCTCTTCCCCCTCTCTTCCCCTCCGCCTGTCCGCCGCCCAGCGCCGCCCGCCGAAATTCGCCACCGGCGGCGGCCAACGTCCAAACACCCCCAAATTACACCATTCTTTTCCTCTCATCACCCTCTTTCTAGATCCACAACCCAAATCCCCCAAATCTCCACCAATAATCAACAAAATCAAACCCTAGTCGCGCCGTCACCACCCTAGCCGCCGCCCACCACCCCAAATTCCGGAAATTTTACACCACCGGTTTCCTCTTGTCCCCCTCTTTCCATATGCAGCCGCCCCTACTGCCGCCATCCCGCCGCCGCCACTGCCGCACACTTTCGCCCGTTTCTTTTCTTTAACCGGCCTCGAGCAAGGTTGTGTCGTTGATATTATTGAAACCGGACTCGGATTCGCCGGAATTTTTTGGTTTCAAGAATATCAACAATAGAAGCTTGCTCCAAAGTCGTACCACTGCCTATCGTCGTCTCCCGGATGCTCGAGTATATGGTAAAATCGCAATCCCGGCCCCGTTATTAATTTTCTGATTTTTCTTTTTTCTTTTGTTTTTTTTAGAGTTAGTTTCTGTTTTTTTAATTTAATCCATTTTCTGATTATGTTTGTCTTTGTTAAATCGCTTCGGCGATATCGTGCGTTCCGTTTTATTTTAATAGCTAATTTTTGTTTTGCTCATGTTGGTTCACAATACATGTTTTGAAATTTAATTACATGTTTTAATACTTGGTTTAATTTGAATCAATAGGTTGATGTTGGTGTTGTTAAAATCTGAAATTTAGATATTTTTATAATGAAATAGGGTACTAGTAGCTTTATTTTAGTAGGGTGGCTGAAGTGACCCTTTGGCTCCTGCCATAGCAGATTTCAGGCTGTCCTTTCACCTTTTGGACAGCCTTTAGCCCACAAATTCAGCCTCTTTTGGACAGATTTTTGGGGAACCAACATCTGTCCAAAAAGTTGGCTTTTCTTTGCCTATTTAAGGGCTGCCCTTTCTTCATTATAAAGGACTCCAACACACTACAATTGAGAATGGAAAACACACAAAAACATTAAAAAAAAAATCAGCATTTGAACACATGGAAAGTAAGCTGAAATGGTGAGCTTTAGGAGTTGATTTTAGAGTGCAAACTTTTAGAAAAGTATAAGTCCTCTTTAGAGTTCGTTTCTGGGTTTCTCCTCTGAGTTTTCGGGATGTTTTAACACGGATTTGCTGCTGATTTTGCTGTTGTTGTGCTGCTGTTTTTTATGCTGGTTGAATTGCTGGACTACCATTTATTCTTTTGCTATTCAGGTAATCCTTTAAGACTCGTAATGTATGTATTTTTAGCAATGGGAATAAGTTGATATGTCAGTAGTTTTTATGGATTTTTAAGCATGTTTTCAAGCTATTGTATTCGAGTGACAATGTTAAGTATGCCATGAATGACTTTAGGTGTATAACACATAGCATGAGTTTGTTTTAGTTGCTGAAATTTCAATGCAACATTGCTTCTAGGATTGCTGTTTTTTTTCTCGAATCTGGCCATTTTTGCCATTTTTGCAAAAGTGGCTATTTTTGTAAAGTGTTTTTTTTGAATCTGGCCATTTTGCCAGCTTTGCAAAAGTGGCTATTTTTGTAAAGTGTGTGTTTATACAATTGTGGCTATGTAGTTAATGGTCATAAATGCAAACTAAGTTAAAGAACCAATATTTTATCAACTTTGGGCCTTTTGAACCAAAAAATAAAAGCTGGCCCATTTACCTTAAACAACAAAATTACCCTTTTCTTCTATATAGCATTGGGCCAATAAAAATCCATTTCTTGGCCCATTTTTTAGTAATAAATTCCAGCAGCCCAAGAGGTCTTTACAAGATGGCCTATTTCCCTTTTTAACAAAGAAGTTGGCCCATCACTTTAAAATAGATAGAGTTGGTCTGTTTGCATAATATTTTCAATAATAAGATTAGAAAAATAGAAATAAAAATCAGATTTTTTTTATATACCAATTAAGTAACTCACTTTCTTCCAATTAATTATATCGAACGCTAGGCAATTAGTAGGTGCGCTCTAATTCCACGGTTTCGCTTGCGTAACGTGATGTTCAACATTCAATAATTTAATTCAACAAGGTCATACAATATTCGTTAGTTTTCCAGTTGATTTTTAGTTTAATAAACTCTTTGCCAAACTCGCGGATTCGCTTGCGTAGCGCGATAATTGACCTTTTAATAAATTTCAAAAATTTTTTTTTTAATTAAACTCTTAGAATGTATTAATTTTCCTAGAAGTAAATAACTTGCTAACAATTGATTGTCATGACTGCGGATTCGCTTGCGTAGCGCCGTTATGATTAAATAATAAATTTCATCGATCACGCATTCGCTTGAGTAGCGCGACGGTTGACTTGTAAATTTTAAAGAGCTAATTTTCTCAAATGTAGTATTTTTTTTTTAAAGTATTGCAAATAATTGATTGTCATGATTTCGGATTCGCTTGCGAGGCACAATTAATGAACAAATTAATTAATTATTTTTTATTCGATCACGCATTCGCTCGCGTAGCGTGGTTATGGACATTTTTATATTATTCAAAAATATTTTTTATTATTTATTTCTAAAAAATAATTACTTTGATTTCTCTAATAATCAAGAGATAAAAGAGGATAGGTACAACATGAAAATAATATAAATCACAGTTTGTCCAAAATTAATTCAAGCCAAGTTCAAGTCAATAAAGCGACCGTGCTAGAACCACGGGACTCGGGGAATGCCTTATACCTTCTCCCCGGTCAACAGAATTCCTTATCCGAACTTTGTTTTCGCGGACCGATAAAAATAGAGTCAAACCTTCCTTTGACTAGGGATTCAAATAAATGGTGACTTGGAACACCGAAAAAATCAATTCCAAGTGGCGACTCTGAACAATAAAATAATCCCTACTCAAGTTTTTGTCACTTTAATTGGAAAAACTCTTTAACCCATACATACATATATTTCGGGGGGTACAAAAAGTGGTGTGACACCTGGGAGACCGAGCGGGAGACGCGGAGCAGATACCCTCACCTATTTAAGGCTTCATGTATGTTTCTTGACTCGCTCGAGGACGAGCGTTTGTTTATGTTGGGGAGGATGTGACGACCCGACCCGTCGTCACGTGAGTTACCACCCCGTTTTCCCCATTTTCTACTTCTTTATGCTTCATTATCAGTGTTGGGTGTGAACGAGTTGATTTGGATTGGCTTTAGAAGGAAATGAGACACTTAGTCTCTTTAAGGAAGGCTTGTTTTGGAAAAGTCAACCGGACGTTGACTTATGTGTTAGGAGGCTCAGATATGGATTCCGATGATTCGGTTAGCTTTGGGGGATGATTTGTGACTTAGGAGTGTGATCGGAAGTGATTTTGGAGGTCCGGTGTAGAATTAGGCTTGAAATGGCGAAGTTAGTATTTTGGCGAATTCCGGTTGATAGGTGAGATTTTGATCAGAGGGTCGGAATGGAATTCCGAGAGTTGTTGTAGCTTCGTTAGGTGATTTCGGATGTGTGTGCAAAATTTGAGGTCATTCGGAGGTATTTCGGTTGGTTTTTTGATCAAATGCATCTTTCGGAAGTTTTAGAAGAACTTAGGCTTGAATCCGATGTAATTTGGTGGTTTTGGTGTTGTTTGAGGTGTTTTGATGATTGGAGCAAGCTTGAATGATGTATTAGGATGCGTTGATGCTTTTGGTTGAGGTTCCGGGGGCCTCGGGGTGATTTCGGATGGCCAACGGAAGGTTTTTGAGACTTAAGTGTTGCAGAAAAATTGCAGGTCAGTGCTGCAGGATTTTGCTCTATGCGATCGCAGGAGTGGAGATGCGATCGCATAGAAGGATTTTGAGGGGTTGTTTGGTTGTTCAGTGCGATCGCATAGGGAGGCATGCGATCGCACAGTGTAAAGTTGATCCGGGATTTTTAGTAGAAATTTGTTCAATGCGATCGCAGGAGTTGGTGCGCGATCGCATAGGCTAAGGACCTTGTGCATTGCGATCGCATGGGCATATCCGCGATCGCATAGGGTTAAATTTTGGAGTTTGAATTTTGTAGATTGCGATCGCAAGCCTGGTGCTGCGATCGCATAGAGGAAAAGAGGTCTGGACAGAAGGGTTTTATTAAATATTTCATCCGCGAACCAAGTCTTATTTCCACCATTTTTGAGAAACCTTGAGAGCTTTTGGATGGGAATTGAAGAGGATTTCGACGGGGATTGATTGGAGGTAAGTCCTATGAACTAAAAACATATTTTTATTGTGAATTTAGACTGAAACACCAAGGAATTAAGGAGTTAGAATGGAGGTTAGGGCTTGAACTTAAGAGAGTTAAGAATGGAGATTTGAGGGGTCATTTGGACTCCGATTTTTGTAATCTTTATATGTATAGACTCGTGGCGAGATAAGGAATCCGTTGATGTTAAATTTCCTGATTTTCGAGAAGTGGCCCCGGGGCTCGGGTTTTTCTAATTTCGAGATTTCAGCTATTTTTTGATTGTTTTCGCTTGGGTATTGTTCCATTGGCATATTGTGACGTATTCGTTGTGGTTTTGATCAGATTCGACACATGAGGAGGTCGATTCAAGAGGCAAGGACATAGCGGGCTAGGATTTTGGCCGGCTTGAGGTGAGTAATAGATGCAAATGCTGTTCTGAGGGTTTGAAACCCCGTATTTGCACATCGTAGTGCTATATTGAGGTGACTTGCACGCCGGGTAGCGAGCGTGGGGTAGAGCACCGTTGGGGATTGTGACTTGGTCCGTCCCGATAGATGAATATACTGCGTATTTGACTGAAATTCACTTATTATTTTAATTGAGCTGATTGCTATATTTGGGCTTCGTGCCAATTGATTAAATCCTTCAGGAATTATTGTTACTGGTTTCTTACCATTTCTACATATCATTGAACTCAGTCCTAGAATTTAATACTGTTTTGCAAACTCAGCCACTTTTCTCAAACTAGAAACTTAATTAATATTTTTAAATAAAGTTTGGTCTGAATATTTCTATATTAATGTGCCCGAGAGGCTTATGTGATTTTGGACTGAGTATGGAATCGGGCTGCGCGCTGCAGCGGTATGAAATTGATATTGATATGAGGCCGAGGGCCTAGTTGATGTCACGATATGTCTTATTATTGCGCTTGGGCCGTAAGGGGCCCCTCTTGGAGTATGCACACCCCCAGTGAGCACCGTCGACGATAAATAAATGGAGCGGGCTGCACGCCGCAGCGGGTACTAGAGAGTATCGGGCTATGTGTTGCATTGCATATTTGATTATCATTTAATTATTTATCTGTTGTGGGATTTTCCATAATTATTTTCACTAACTTTACTGATTTTATACTACTGGGTTCAAGTTGCTGTATTTATAAGATTACTTTGTGTCTATTCAGGATTTCTTATTCTCAGCCTTTATTTATGTTTATTACTCACTGGGTCGGAGTACTCACAGTACTCCCTGCACCTTGCATGCAGATCCAGGTACACCTGAGGCTGTGTGAGGACTTCTCTGCCTAGCATCATATCTGGAAGTTTCAAGGTAGCTGCATTTGACGTTCGCAGTCCTGATCTTCCTTCTATCTTATCTGCTTTATTTTCGCATTTCTAGAGAACGATATGTAGTAGGTTGATACTCATGTATTAGAGGCTCAGACTTGTGACACCGGATTCTTCGGGCTGTGTAGTTATTTTATATTTTGGGATTTCCGTATGTTTAACTCTATTCCCGGATTTTAGTATTTTCACTCAGTAATTATTTGTGTTAATTAATTCATGAACTGGATAAAATGGTTAAGGTTATTTAATTGGTCGGGCTTGCCTAGCAGTGTGTTGGGCGCCATCACGATCGGGGTTGGGGTCGTGACACTCGTGGGGCACCCTGCCTCATGGGACAGACTTGCCTCGTTCTCCCCTCGCTCGTGGGACAGGCCTACCTCGATGGTAGTGCTCTGGAGCTACATAAGCAGGGACGTGCTCTAAGCGCTCGTCCTCTCTGGCTCGATGCAGTGTCTGGGCAGCCAGCTCTGTAACCTGCTGGCCATACTCGTGCAAAATGGCCGCTTCCTCGCCGGCATGCTATTGCATCTGCAATCCCAACTGGTGGAACAAATGTAGGACAATAGCCTGCACAACATCTAAAATATAAATTACGGAACACTAGGTCACAGTTATAAGTAAGAATACCAAATAACATACTAGTGCCTCGTGCATCCCGGCGTATGGAACGTACCGACCGCCAGCTCGATCAATGGGATTCCCGACGAAAAGTTAGGTAATGCCACGGTACCAGTCCATATAATCATGCTTAGTATCCGGCCAACTCAGTGAAGGGGGGGCGGAATCAGGTCAAATCGTCGGTCCCAATTAAATATCTGCTCCTGTAGCCATGCCAAATATGCATCTTCCACCTTGGTACGATCATCCCGCTGGTAATGTGTGGTCCTCCAGGTGGGCGGTGTCGGTACGAGCTGCGGACTCAAACTGGCGAAGTACCCGCTCGGTGGCATGATGCTCCACAATATCTAGGCAGATCAACAGGACGGAAGAGCCCCACATAAGTTGGTTGGCCGAGCAATAACAGGGCAAGCCAGCTATCAACACATCGTTGTATGGCGTCCAGATGAACTATTAAGTAAGAACAGACAATGTCAGTATACGCAACTTGTGTTAGAAGCCGAGCCTTATACTTTTACCTGTGCGCCATCCAGCAAATCCAAGATATCCCTGCACAAGGAGAGATTATGCCGAGCCTTATACTCGCGCGTATGTCCCCGCCGGAGAACCCACCTCCTAGCTAGAGGGAGCAACAGAGGTGGTACATCCGGATCTAATGGTGGTAGAGGTGGCTGTAACTGCAGGAACAGCTCCCAGGCCCAAACCTAACATAAAAAGTTGACGTAAAATTTAAGATATATTTTTAATAGGTATGTTAAAATGAATAGAGTATTCGAATATGTTGTCACCTGTAGTAGCGGCAAAAATCCAACAACGTCATGCTGGGTGCCTATGCTCGCCCGGCAAATCTTCTTGTACAAGTAGTCAAGAACAGCAGCACCCCAGCTGTACTGGGGTAAATCATCTAGCAGCTCAAGATGATGAAGAAATCTCAAGCTAACTAGGTTCCGCGAACTATTCGGGAACAAGACTCCTCCAAACATAAGGAGTAGCAGCAACCTCGTATACCGGTTAACATGATAATTCGGTGTATCGCCATCGATGTCAGGATGCAATGCCTCCAACCACTGTCGAATAGTCGTCAACGGAAAATGATCGGTACTAGCCAGTACATTCTCACATTCTGGTCGGAAAGCAGTGAGCCGCTGCAGCATGTCCAGGTAATGCACACGTGTCATCTTTCTCATGCCATGCGGCAGAGAAATAGGGTGTCCATCAACGGGCAACCCATATAAAACCTCCACGTCCTGCAGTGTGATGGTGGCCTCGCCAATGAGCAGGTGGATTGTGTGCGGTAGCCACCGCTCTATCAGGGCCGTGACCAAAGACCAATCGAGCTGCAGCCGCCCGATCTCCAAAATCCTGTAGAAACCCGTCTCCCGCAAGCGTGTGACTACACGAGGATGGAGAACTCCGTCATGAAGAAAGTCCCACATGTCGTCCACTCTCCTGATATGGAGAGTTTCGGTCAGCAACTCTCCCTCCCATATGTGGGCAGACCTATGATCGCCCTGTAACGAGAGTAGCTCATCGCTGGAAGGTCCGGGATGAATAGGCGGCACCTCCATGTCGTTTACTATAAATTAAACAACATTAATTACATGTTAGTTTTATAATTTTATATGTTTGTTTGTAAATTAAATAATTAATTTTTATAATTATACAATGTTTAATTATTATTTATTCACATAAGGGTTTCAGGCTTGATATTTGAGGCCCAGTAGCACCAAGATATCCTAAATTCTTCTATGTGTTAGTTTTATTATTTTATACGTTACTTTTATAATTTTATATGTTTGTTTGTAAATTAAATAATTAATTTTTATAATTATATAATATTTAATTATTAAATATTCACTATGGGTTCCAGGCTCGATACTTGCGGTCAAGTAGCACCAAGATATCCTGAATTCTTGTATGTGTTAGTTTTATTATTTTTCATGTTAGTTTTATAATTTTATATGTTTGTTTGTAAATTAAATGAGAAAAATCTTTATAATTATACAATATTTAATTATTAAGTATTCACATACGGGTTCTTGGATCGATATTTGAGGCCCAGTAGCACCAAGATATCTTGAATTCTTGTATGTGTTAGTTTTATTATTTTACATGTTAGTTTTATAATTTTATATGTTTGTTNAATAATTTATTTCTATAATTATACAATATTTACTCATTAAATATTCATATATGGGTTTCAGTATTTGCGGCCTAGTGGCACCAATTATATGTTGACTCTAATTGGATAGAGTTTGTGTTTGATCTATCAGTTATTTTGATGTATTTTTGAGTATAAGAGATACTTAAACTACAGGGAAACTACTTAAAAGGCACTACATTTTAATACGCTAAAAGGCCCTACATTTTACTATGCTAAAAGACATTACATTTTACTATCTTAAAAGGGCACTATATTACTAGTCTTTAAGCAAATAAATAATATAAACCAGATAAAAAACAACAAATACAGTTAATCACAAAACATTCACGAAAATACAATACAACAGTAAAAAAATACTTATTAATAGTTTTTTTACCAAATAATAATGATTTCTCAATTTTTACATATTTTTTTAGCACACTAATATCTAAGTCTGGATAAAAATAACATTATAGTTTAATCGCTAAAAAAAAAAACACAAAACAACATAGATTAAATAAAATGTTACATGTGCCTTCCATCCAAGTAAGAACTTGGGGAAATGGAGATATTAGGAAATGGGGAGGAGTTGAATCCAATTTTCATGACTCAGGAAACATATTTTTTAACTTTATGCATCTGGCTTTAATCCAACTATTCTGAATTTGTACGGGGACACGTACTAACTCTTTATCGAATATTTAGTCTATGTGCTATCTTTATCTTAAGAATAATTATTACTAAGAATAAAATAAAATAAAATAAAATAAAATAATTAATTTCATCTTGAATATCTAAAATGATAAATAATTTGAGAAAATTATTTTTAAAAATTACCGTAGATAATTTGAGATAACTAATTAGTAGTGCATGCCTTAAATATCATTATTTAACACGTACGTAGTCACCATTGCTAAATAACCGAACAGAAAATCGTCCAAAATTTATTGCTTTAAAGGCAAGACCTTCAGATACAAATGTTACTGTTGCTGTTGCATACTTGCAATAGTAAGTAAAACAAAAGGGACGCTTTAATAAACAATAAAAGATAAAAAACGTACACGAAATACCTTATCCATATTAAAATTCAATCAAATACGTCCAAAATCTGATTAAATAAAATATACTAATTATCTCTGAAAATAAAATTAAAATAATTTCGTAAACTTGAAGCTTCTTCAACCAAAGTCAGTTGCAATTATCTCATCTTTGAACGGTAAGGAAGAGCGAATTTGATATTGAGAAATTTTCATAAAGCATTATCTTTTAGTGGTAGTTAGCTATCTATAGATACCATTTGCTATATTACGGATTGTAGATATATTTTCTGTTGTTATAAGATGTATTAGATGTATTTAAGCCACTGTATTCATGAATACAATAGCAAAAATATGCGTGAATCAGGGAAGTCCAACTAATCAGTTGTTGTACTCGAGGTGTATTCAACTGTATTTATGGCGTGAAACATGGGATTACAGCTGGACAGATTGTTGTATTCGACTGTGTTCACGGCGTGAAACAGGGGATTACACTGTTTTTAAATGGAAAGTGAATCAATTAACATAATAGACTCCTAATATAACTCAACAAACTCAACTATAACACATAAATTTTTTATTTTCAGTTATAAAAAAGATTCTCAACCGAAAAACACCCCAGAAATATAGCAATATGCAGAGAAATTATATAATACATCTGAATACATAAATTATACTCCCTCTGTTCCAATTTATGTGAACCTATTTCCTTTTTGGTCCGTTCAAAAAAGAATGAACTCTTTCTAAATTTGGTAATAATTTTGCTTAAACTTACAATTCTAACCTTAATGAGAAGCTTTTATAACAACACAAATACTCTGGGCCCCTTTTTGACTTGTTTAGGACCACAAATTTCAAATGTCTTTATTTTTTCTTAAACTCCGTGCCCAGTCAAACAGGTTCACATAAATTGGAACGGAGGGAGTATTAATTAAAAAAATATGTGGATACATACATATAATACAACGAGACAGTGAATACAATAAAATACATGGAATACAACAAGATACATTGAAATACAATGGAAAAAAAAAGACAATGAATACATGAAATTAACGTTTAATAATAGATCGCGGTTGAAAACAGGGAAAATTGACTGAAATTCAGTTTGACCGCCGTAGATGAGTTCCATAGTTGAGAATTCAAAATCTAATTCCTCGCTATTATCTCCGTCGAAGCAATCGCTATTGTTCTCCTCCGCTGCCTATTGAAAAACATCGGAGATTTTAGCGGCAATTTCAGCCAAGTATCCGAAGCTACTAAAGCTAGGGCACAAATAATTATCGTCTATGGCTTCCTGCATGATTTTATTCTGCGTGATTGAGTAGAGCTGTGTAGGTTCATTTTTTCTATGCAAGTTATTTATGCTGTGTAGGGAAAGAGAACTGTTTATTCTGTGTTGTGTTGGCTGGGATCGGAGAGAACGCAGGTGATGTGGGTGAGAGGAATGGGGGAAGAGAATGACATGTATCAAAGTAGAGAGAGAAAGAAAATATTGTAACTGAATAGCGTATTTAGTGACTTAGGTTTAGGAGGTAACCAAAATTAGATATTTTGCTATAAACATTAAAAGGTATCTATAGAATATAATTTTTTTTAAATGGTAGTTATTTAAAATAAATAAGGTGTTAACCTTTGATATACTAGGTAAAAATTCCTTGATCTATTGTATAATACAGTAGCCAATAAGGATTATGCTGTAGTGGTTAATATTTTTTTCATCCTTAACCAAAAGTATTGAGTTCAAGTTATAAGTATAGAGTTGCCTTTGTATATATGATGAGTAATTCACTTATCTTAAAAGAATTCCGTTAATCACACCCACAAAAAGAATGCTTATCTCTGGTGTATCAAATGGGCGGGTTGGATTATATTGATTTTGGTTAAACTAGACAGGTTGATAACCGCCCAAAAGTTACTTGGGCAGGGATGGATGAGTCAATATGGACAAAAATTGAGTCAAAGTAACAGGGATGGATGAGTCAATATGGACAAAAATTGAGTCAAAAATTGATATGTTATGGTCATATATAACATATCAATTCTTTAAGATATTTTAGCAAATTTGCTCATGGATCAATTTGAACTAAAAATCAGTCCAACTTTAAATTTTCTAAGATGAATTGGGTCAAGATGAACTGAGTTCAACAAATAGACGGGTCAATAATCAGCCCAACCTTAAACGAATTAGGCGAATTAAATGGGTTTGAGTTCGAATTGCCACCCCTACCTACCACCCCTACCTACCTATCTCGAATGAATTCTAAGTTATTCTTTAAAGAAAACATCCAATTTATAAGTTTCTTTCCACCCTTTCTTCTTTTTTTTTTTTTCCTTTTCTTCTCTTCCTTTCTTTAGTTTTTCTTTCTTCTTTGTCTTCGTTTATTCTTTTCCAGCAACTATCAATGCGAGCTTGATATTGACGTGCATATATTTTTGCTACTTTAAATGATAGATCCAAATCCAATAGACAGACCCATCACAAATTATTTACCCACCCCTATACATAATTTTCTCGTACCCATTTTTTTTTAGCTCAGCCAAATCAAGTCAAGTTAAATCAAGCCGATCCAAGTTAAACTTGGTTAAATGTTAACTGGGTAGGTATATATTGTAAACAATTTTCAAATGGGTGAAGAAGGATAAATATTTTAAAATAGTGATAGATGGTCCTTTTGCTCCAAGAGAGGGAATTGGGCCTAGTTACTATTTACCTTTCTATTATTACTCTTTCCGTTTCAAAAAGATTGTCTTAGTTTAACTTCGTGCAAACTTTAATAAAAGAAGGGAAGACTTTTGTGATATGTGATCTTAAATAAGTCATAGCATTGTGTCGTCATAAAACTATTTAAAATTGTAGTCTGAAATCTACCTTAGCATTTGTGTGGCTATAAATATTTCTTATTAAGAAAATATTGAAAGGTATCAATCTTTTTTAAACAGACAACAATAACAACAACAACAACAACAACAACAACAACAACAACAACCCAGTATAATCTCACGAGTGGGGTCTGGGGAGGATACTGTGTACGCAGACCTTACCCCTACACTAGGATATAGAAGATATTTTCGATAGACCCTCGGCACAAGAAAATAAAATGCGACAATAAAATAATATCAATATATATAACCACAAAGATAGTACCAACGTGCTAAAAAAAAATATACCTAGAAAAAACAATATCAATAATAAGTGCAGTGATAATGAAACCTAAGCTAATTAAGTAGATCCCATAGGTCAATATCAACAGAAAGGTCATCCCAATTACCACTTTGTCCTTCTTGCATGCAGTTGCTTACACCATTTATAGGTGGTGATATTTCCTCATGCAATAAACTTAGTAACTTATTATTTTCCTCTAAGTTGATGCTCCCAACTGCTGCTGCTTCCTCAATTTCATTACAGTTATCTAATAAACTAGTCCACCATTGAATTCCACCGTCTGTCGGTGCGTCGCCTATCGGCTTCTCACAAATATTATTTTCTTTGCTGCCATCTTCCTTGTGTATAGTTTTTGTTATACTTTTGTTGCTGCACAAAGAAACATTTTTTGCACTTGAGAAGGTCCGAGGTCGAGGTCTAACAATGGTGTTCTCGGTTATCTTTAGGGATCTGCACTTTCTATCTTGTCGCTGAGGATGAATTAACTTCCTCTGAAGGTGAGTGTTCCAGTAGTTTTTCACATCGTTTGCTGTTCTTCCCGGAAGTCTACCCGCAATAAGTGACCATCTAAACCAAAAAAAGAGATCATCAAATACAACTTTGTATCTAGCATAAGTTCTTGGTTATGCTCAAGAAAAAGAAAAAACACAAGTTCTTGGTTATGCATGGAAATATTTTAATTATTTCCTATGTTTCATTTTATATGGCAGTGTTTTGACATAATACGAAAGTTTTAGAAAGAAATTTCTTTTTGACACATATCAAAAATATCCTAAAAACTGTGATATCATGATATTTCTAAGATTATAGGACCATGTTCATTCAGCGACGACTGCAAGATTTTTACCAAGCGAGTTCAACATCTGATATATATATATATAATGTGATTATCCAATCTGGGTTGAACCCCCTTCTACTGCTCTAACTCCACCCACGTGTTCATCAACGGTATGATATATAAAATGTTTAAATTAAGTTAAAGAATGTTCAAATAAAAAATATTAGTGTCATTTTTAAGAACAGATTAAGAAAAAAGTGTCATATAAATTAAAACGAAGATTATGGCCATTAAAGTGTTTGAATATGAACTTGCCTGTTGCCGAGAAGCTTATGAAGCCTCAGAATGAGATCTATTTCATCCGAAGAGAAGTCACCTCTCTTTATATGTGGTCTTAGATAATTCAGCCACCTCAGTCTGCAACTTTTCCTGCATCTATTCAGACCTGCATGTATGCACATAAATGATGCAACTCATGAAACCATGCAAATAATAGTTTATTATTGTGAGATTTCTTTTACCAGCTCTAATAGGAACTTTATGCCACTTTCCTTCTCCATACATTTCAACACATCTTCTCAAGAGAAGATCTTCTTCTTCGGTCCATGCACCTTTCCTCACTCCGGACGACTTAGTAATAGTAGTAGTATTCATGATATGTTTCACACTACTGCAAATTAATCCAAAAAGAAAAAGCGAAATCCAATTATTGAGTTTTTAGACTACAGACAAAGCATGTGATTGAAAAAAAAAAGGGCAGTCGGTGGACTAAGTTCCTCGCGCACGTTCGGAGAAGGTCCGGACCACAAGGGTCTATTCTACGCAGTCTTACTCTATATTTCTGCAAGATGCTGTTTCCACGGCTCGAACATGTGACCTCCTGGTCACATGGCAGTAACTTTATCCAAATATGCTAGGATCCAGGGAAGTGCCGGACCACAAGGGTCTATTGTACGCAACTTTATCCTGTATTTCTTCTCGTCGCACGGAGCAACTTTATAAGTTACACCAACTTTACAAGTTAGTACAAGTGATGAAACGTCAAATATATAAATAAATTAGAAAAGACCTTTTACGTACGAGCTGTTGGCCTGTTGGCTAGATTATATTGCTCTGTTTCCACAATTTTGTAAGTCATATTTCCACCCTTTTCAGTCTCTTTATATAGACACGATTGAGAATAAAAGGCCTCCTAAAACATAAGACGTGGAGTTACGCTAACCACTAGTGGCTTTTCAAGCAAAGTGCCAATGAGTAATAAATTGCACTGTCCTTCTCAACTTAATAAGTCCATGTCGATAATTTTGCGCTTTTAAGCTTTAAACACTTTATTTTATCCCTCTTCGATTTTGCGTGCGTATTCCGGACGTGTTTTCGGAAAGCTTTTATATTAAAAGTTGATGAAAATAAGAATTTTTGCCTAAAAACTTCATTTGAGTAGACATCGGTCAATATTTTGGTAACCAGACCTGGATTAGTATTTTGACGGTCCCGCTGGATCTGTATCGTGATTTGGGACTTGGACGTATGCCCAGAATTGCATTCGGAAGTCCCTAGCCCGAGATATCGGGCTTTGTCAAAATTTGAAAGTTAAAGGCTCAATGAATTTGAAATGTTTGACCGAGGTTTGACTTTTTTGATATGGGGTATGTTTTTTGGTTTCGGAAACCAGTATAGGTCCAATACCATATTCATGACTTGTCTGTGAAATTTGGTGAGAAACAGAGTTGGTTTGAAGTGATTCGGACGTCCGGTTGTGAAAATAGAAGTTTCAAAGTTTTCTTAAAAATTTCATTTGATTTGGTGTTCAATTCGTAGTTCTAGGTGTTATTTGGTTTAGAGCCCCGAGGGCTCGAGTGAGTTTTGGATAGGCCACGGAGTGAAATTGGACTTAGAACATTTGCTGGTATCTGCAATTTCTGGGAACTGGCCTCTGATCTCGCATTTGCGAGATCAGAGATCGCATTTGCGAACATATCAGTCTCGCATTTGTGAGCTACTCATCACAAATGCAAAGTGTAGCTTGGCCACACAGTTTTCGCATTTGCGAAACACACTTGGCAATTGCAAAGTGAGTCTGGGGAAGGTAGTGATCGCAAATTCGATAATAGGGCTGCAATTACGGAGGGTCATGTTCGCATTTGCGAACTAACCTTCGCATTTGCAAATGCAGCAAAGGTGTGAAGGGCTTCGCATTTGCGATGGTTCCTTCGCATTTGCGGGCTTCGCAATGCGACATCTGCAGTTGGGTAAATATGACTTAGACGTGATTTTTGGTTGATTCTTCAAATTTTCAAAACCTAAAACCTTAGAGGTAATTTTTCCAAGACTCCTTCTTCCCCAAATCATTGGTAAGTGATTCTAACCTATTTCCTTTCAATCTTTCACTACTTTACCTTAGATTTCAACCTAAAATCTAGAGTTTTCATGGTGGAATTGGGGTTTTTTTTGGGTAGAAATTAGGGATATTATATTGGGGATTTAGACCTCAAATTGAGGTCAGATTCCAAAACAAATTACATAAACGGGCTAAGGGGTGAACGGGTAATCGGGTTTTGGTCCGAATTTTGGGTTTGGAACAAGCGAGCCCGGGTGTTGACTTTTTCAATAATGGCCTAAATTGAATTCTTTACAATCGTGGATAGTTCCTAAGGCTTAATTTGAATCGTTTGGTTGGAAAATTGCTAGATTCTATTGGTTCAAAGGTTTGTTTGAAAGGCAAAGCGGTGGTTGAGCTTTGAGTTTGGTCTTTGGAACGAGGTAAGTGTCGTGGTTAACCTTAACTTGATGGGTTAGGACTTATTTGTCTATTTGTTACACGTTTAGATGTTGGGTGCAACGTATAGGTGAGGTGACGAGTACATATGCGTTGTTGTCGAGTAAAGCACGCGGGTGGGACTTGGTTTCTTGTAATTATTGCTTTCCTTTAATCATGTTATCCATGTTTATACTAGTATAATCAAGTTGATCGTTCTTATCATGTTTACGGATCTTTGGTGATAGTTGAGTATTGGTTTCAAAGTTGAGGTTGGTACTGTGGACCCAAATGTTGAAGTAAGACTTGTTCTTGTTATTTCTATCTCCCTGTTGTCTTTTGTTCATTGTTTTATGGTAAGGGAGAGTGTTAATGTACGAAGGATGATGTCATGCCATATTTTGGGTGTTAATGCACGAAGGGTGATGTCGTGCCATGTTATGAGAGTTAATGCACGAAGGGTGATGCCGTGTCATTTCTATTGATTATATGGTGAGGTTGAGAGTAAAAGCACGAAGGGTGATGCCGTGCATTTTCCTTTACCGTGTTTGCTTGTTTTTATTGGTTCAAGGAATATTGGCTGATCAAGTTCTTATTACTATACTCCACTTCTGTGCAGATTTTGGTACTGGATCGAGCTGATCGTGAGGTTAGCCACTGGATTGATTGACCGGAGACCCAAGGTAGATCTGCTGGCGTCCATAGATGTTGGAGTCTCTCTCTAGTCTTGGTGTTTTACTGTTTCTTTTCCTTCAGAACAATGTTTTTCCTTTCAGCCTCTATTTGTTGTTAATCATAGTAGCTCGTGAGTTGTGAATCCAGATCCTAAATATTTCGGATATTTTGGGTATATGTTATTCCGCAAAATTGTTTTAGTTTTTGATTAGTTTAATTGTTCTAATTATTGAAATTGGTTAAAGTTGATATTCAGAATCCTCTAACGTTGGCTTACCTAGCAATTGAAATGTTAGGCGCCATCACGGTCCCAATGGTGGGAATTTCGGATTGTGACAAGTTGGTATCAGAGCTCTAGGTTGCCCAGGACTCACAATTAATGAGCAGGCTTAGTAGAGTTTGGAGAATCGGTACAGAGACCTCTGTACTTATCTTCCAGAGGCTATGAAGTTTAGGAACAAATTTCAGTTCTATTCTTCTCTGTCTCGCGATTTTGTTCTCTCATTGCTAATTGAACTTTTCTACTCTTGTTCTCTCGCAAATGGCAAGAACACGTACCGCATCTTCAGCCGAGCAGTAGCCAGAGCCCCAGTGGCAGCTCTTATGCGGGGAAGAGATCGAGGCCGAGATCGTTCTAGAGGCCGAGGAAGGGGTAGAGCTCAGCCTAGAGCTCGAGCAGCAGCACCAGCAGTAGAGCCTCGGGTAGAGTTCGATGAGGAGGTTCCAACCTAGACTGTGCCAGCTGGACCAGCTCAGCTCTTGGAGGGGTTCATTGCCGCCCCAGTGCTTCACGATGTTCTGGCCTGTTTAGTGGGCCTTATGGAGAGTGTGGCACAAGCCGACACATTTCCTGTGGCACCAGCCGTCTCTCAGGCTGGGGGAGGAGCACAGACTCCCGTTACTCATACTCCGGAGCAGATGGCTCCCCAGTTCCAGACCCTAGCAAACCAACCAGTTGGTGTAGTTCAACCAAGTGTTGCGGCACATGCCGATGATGGATCAGCTATGTCTTCTGAGGCTTTATGGATATTTGATAGGTTTACTAAGCTCTTTTCAGTTCACTTTAGTGGTGCATCTTCAGAGGACCCCCAGGACTATCTTGAAAGCTTTCATGAGGTGCTACAGAACATGGGCATAGTGGAGATCCATGGGGTCGATTTCACTGCATTTCAGTTGTCGGGGTCCGCTTAGGGGAGTGGTTAGGGATCTGACAAGAGACCTCGTCATTCTGGTGGATTCGGTGGTGCCTCATCTGGAGACAGGGGTACTTTTGGTAGAGGCCATCCTCCGAGGTCATTTCATTCAGCACTCCAGGCATCCTGCAGTGCTTCAGGTGGCTGTGGCCCTTATATGCATTATCCGGACTAGCTAGCCTACAGTGCACCACCAGCTCCTATTAGTGCACCTCTGCTCCAGAGTTTTTAGGATGGTTACTCAGGCCGACAGGGTCAGTTTCAGGGTCAGCAGTAACATCAGCTGAGGTCTTGTTATACTTGTGGTGATCCGAGGCACATTGCTAGATTTTGCCCTCGAGCATCGAGCAGTTCTCAGCATCAGGGTTCTCGTGCCATGGTTCCGGCACAGGGTGCTTCACCGCCCACTCAGCTAGCTAGGGGTAGGGGTCAGGAAGCTAAAGTTGGAGGTCAAGCTATTATAGGTGGAGGTCAGGCCGCTAGGGGTGGAAGCCAGCCAGCAAGGGCCCGTCCTCGATATGTAGTTCAGAGTGCTGAGGCCCAGTCCCGATGCTATGCCTTTCCAGCCAGGCCTAAGGCTGAGTCATCTGACGCGGTTATCACGGGTACGATTTTAGTTTGCAGTAGAGATGCCTCAGTTCTATTTGATCCGGGTTCTACTTATTCTTACGTGTCATCCTATTTTGTTCCATATTTGGTTGTGCCTCATGATTCTTTGAGTGCTCCTATGTATGTGTCCACCCCTGTGGGAGATGCTATCGTTGTAGATCGTGTTTATTGTTCGTGTGTGGTTATCATTGGGAGTCTTGAGACTCGTGTAGATCTCTTACTTCTCGATATGGTCGATTTCAATATCATTTTGGGTATGGATTAGCTGTCACCTTATCATATTGGATTGTCACGCCAAAATGGTGACCTTAGCCTTGTCGGGGTTGCCTCGATTAGAGTGGAGAGGGATTCCTGGCTACTCTACTAGCAGGGTTATCTCTTATGTGAAGGCTCGGCATAGGGTCGAGAAGGGGTATCTAGCTTATTTGGCTTATGTCCGCGATTCTAGTGTGGATCTTCCTTCCATGGATTTAGTACCGGTTGTCCGTTAGTTCCCAGAGGTATTTCCTGCAGATCTGTCAGGGATGCCACCCGATAGAGATATCGACTTCAGTATTGATTTGGCTCCGGGCACTCGGCCCATTTCCATTCTGCCATACCGTATGGACCTGCCAGAGTTGAAAGAATTGAAGGAGCAGTTGCAAGATTTGCTTGATAAGAGCTTTATTAGACCTAGTGTCTCGCCCTGGGGTGTGCTTGTGTTGTTTGTGAAGAAGAGGATGGATCGATGAGGATGTGCATAGATTATCGACAGTTGAACAAAGTCATCCGCTGCCCCTAAGACAGCTTTTCGGACTCGGTATGGGCCTTATGAGTTTCTAGTGATGTCATTTGGGCTAACTACTGCCGTCCATTCCCTTCTCCGACGAAGTCCAGTTGGCTCAGAGAGTTGTCTAACCTTGTATATTCGAAGCGAAGCTGGAAACTCGTTTCCGTTCGGAGTTTTTCGGAGTCGAGGTTCGCGGTTCCGTTGCTTAGCTAACTGTCAAACAGTCAAATTCCAGATCTGTGCGAGGTCTATTCCTCCATCTCTTTTACAATTTTAGCTTAATTTCATGCTTCCAATATTCTCGTTTATCTATCGTGGTCTGCTTGTTGATTTTTTTTTTTTTTTGGGTTGATGTTTCTTTTCTCAGTTCATGATGTCTTAGTAGTATTTGTTTACTCAATTTTGTTCCGCTGATTACTGTTTACATATTGTTTGGTTTAATTTGCTTAGATGAATCTTCATGGTTAAAATGAGTTTTTTTTTTTCCTGTTTCACTCCTTCATTAAGGGATAAATACTTAAGGTTTCACAATTAATATTTTGATGACAAAGGAGTTAAATCAACAAAATTTCAGTAGCTCGGTTGGTTGCTCAAGGGTTTGAAATGGACTGCGGGATTGGTCTCCAAAAGAGACAAGCATGGGGTTTTGGACATAACATAATTCACTAATTTTGGTTTGTATTTTTATCTATTTGGGGGTCGATAGTTGTATGCTTGGGTCCGTTAACATTGGGTAGGCAAACCTTAGGTTTTCTTTATTTCATTTTTATTTGAGGCGAGAAGTCGTTTCTTTTAGTTTATTATCCGGGGAATGCCTTACGAAATTTGTATATATTTGTATCCGGGGTATGCCCCGAAATTTTTCTATTTGGAGGCCGAACGTAGGACTCGTACTATTTTTATTTTTATTTTTATTTTCATTTCTCTTTTATTAGGTGGGGACAACCTCGAGCCTCTTGGGTGTTTATTTTTCATTTCTGTGTTTATTTTCACCTCAATTTGAATGTCTCAAAACCCAACTAGATTGAGTACGCAACTGTACTAGTTAAGGAACTCGGGGAATGCCTGACACCTTTTCCCCTAGTCAAATGAACCCCCTCACCTTGAATCTCTGGTGCAGACTTAGTTTTGGAGTCTAAAGTGTTTTAAAAGGAAAAATTATTTCTAAAAAAAGATGACCTGACACACCGAAATCAAATGTCAGGTGGCGACTCTGAAAAATCCTTTTGAACACAATTTTGTCACTTTCGAATTTGGACACCCTTTTGAGCTTTACAAATCTTTTATATATTTTAAGTAGGTTAGTGAGGTAAAAAGGGGGTGTGATAGTGGCCGATGCTTTGAGTAGAAAGTCAGTGAGTATGGGTAGCCTTGCGTTTATTTTAGTCGGTGAGAGACCGCTTGCATTAGATGTTTAGGTTTTGGCCAATCAGTTCGTGAGGTTAGATATTTCTGAGCCCAGTCGTGTTCTAGCTTGTTAGGTCGCTCGGTCTTTATTGTTTGAGCGCATCAGAGAGGGACAATATGATGACCCTTATTTACTTGTCCTTAGGGACACAGTGCGGAACGATGATGCCAAGCAGGTCACAGTTGGAGATGATGGACTTTTGAGGATGCAAGGTCGTGTTTGTGTGCCTAATGTGGATGGACTTCGTGAGTTAATTCTAGAGGAGGCCCACATTTCTCGGTATTCTATTCATCCGGGTGCTGCCAAGATGTATCAGGACTTGCGGCAGCATTATTGGTGGAGGAGGATGAAGAAGGATATAGTTGCATATGTAGCTCGGTGTCTAAATTGTCAGCAAGTAAAGTACGAGCATCAGTGACCAGGTGGTTTGCTTTAGAAGATAGAGATTCTTGAGTGGAAGTGGGAGTGTATCACTATGGATTTCGTTGTTGGACTCCAACAGACTCAGAGGAAGTTCGATTAAGTTTGGGTCATAGTGGAGAGGCTGACCAAGTCAGCGCATTTCATTCATGTGGCAGTTACCTATTCTTCAGAGCGATTGGCAGAGATTTATATCCGCAAGATCATTCGTCTACACGGTGTGCTCGTGTCTATCATTTCTGATCGAGGTATGCCGTTCACCTTGCATCTCTGGAGGGCAGTACAGTGTGAGTTGCGCATGCAGGTTGAGCTGAGCACAACATTTCATCCTCAGACGGACGGACAATCCGAGCGCGCTATTCAGATATTGGAGGATCTGCTCCGTACTTGTGTTATTGACTTCGGAGTTCGCCTACAGTAACAGCTATCACTCGAGCATCTAGATGGCTCCCTATGAGGCATTATATGGTAGACGGTGTCGATCACCGGTTAGATGGTTTAAGCCAGGGGAGGTCAGTTATTGGGTATAAATTTGGTACATGATGCTTTGGATAATGTTAAAATCATTCAGGATAGACTTCGCACAACTCAGTCAAAGCAAAAGAGTTATGCCGACCGTAAGGTCCGCGATGTTACATTCATGGTCGGAGAGAGAGTATTTCCCCGTGTGTCACCCATGAAGGGTGTAATGGGGTTTGGAAAGAAGGGCAAGTTGAGCCCTAGATACATCGGACCTTTTGAGATTCTCCAGAGAGTGGGTGAGGTGGCTTACAGGCTCATATTGCCACCTAGTTTGTCAGTAGTTCATCCGGTATTCCATGTGTCTATGCTCCGGAAGTATCACGACGATCTTTCCCACGTGTTAGATTTCAGCTCTATCCAGTTGGACAAGGATTTGACTTATGAGGAGGAGCCAATGGCTATTCTAGCCCGGCAGGTTCGCCAGTTGAGATCAAAGAGTTATCATATAATTCGAGTGCAGTGGAGAGGTCAGCCCGTCGAGGTAGCCACTTGGGAGTCTGAGTCAGACATACAGAGTAGATATCCACACCTTTTCACCATCTCAGGTACTTTTCTATGTCCGTTTGAGGATGAACGATTATTTTAGAGGTGGAGAATGTGATGACCCGAAAGGTCATCGTATATTTAGAACTCAATTCCGAGCTTTGAAGCTTTAAACACCTCATTTTATCCCTCGCCGATTTACGTGCGCAGTTTGGTCATTTTCCGTAATGTTTTTATGTTAAAAGTTGATGAAAATAAGAATTTTTGCCTAAAACTTCATTTGAGTTGACTTCGGTCAACATTTTTGGTAAACGGACCCAGATTTGTATTTTGATGGTACCAGTGGGCCCGTATCATGATTTAGGACATGGGCATATGCCCAGAATTGAATTCGGAAGTCCCTAGCTCAAGATATCAGGATTTGTCGAAATTTGAAAGTTAAAGGCTCAATGAATTTGAAATATTTGACCGAGGTTTGACTTTTTCTACATCGGGTCTGTATTTTGGTTTCGGAACCTGGTGCAGGTCCAATACCATATTCATGACTTGTCTGTGAAATTTGGTGAGAAACAGAGTTGGTTTGACATGATTCGGACATCCGGTTGTGAAAATAGAAGTTTCAAAGTTTTCTTGAAAATTTCATTTGATTTGGTGTTCAATTCGTAGTTCTTGGTTATTTTGGCAATTTGATCGCACAAACAAGTTCGTATGATGTTTTTAGACTTTTGTGTACTTTTGGTTTAGAGCCCCGAGGGCTCGTGTGAGTTTCGAATAGGCCACAGAGTGAAATTGGACTTAGAACATTTGCTGGTATCTACAATTTCTGGGAACTGACCTCTGATCTCGCATTTGCGAGATCAGAGATCGCATTTGCAAACATATCAGTCTCACATTTGCGAGCTACTCATCGCAAATGCGAAAAGTAGCTAGGCCACACTGTTTTTGCATTTGCGAAGTAAGTCTGGGGAAGGCAGTAATCGCAAATGCGATCATAGAATCAACAGCACGGCAGAGACCTCGTGCAACCCCATAACAATAACCGCATGGCAGAAACCTCGTGCACCACCATAACAAGTACAATAACAACAATGACAGTAAATACGAGAACACAACAAGTAAATCAACTCGAGAGTTTTCGATCACAAAGAGACGGTAAAACTAGCTCACGAGGAATAACCACAATAGGGAATGCCAAGCGTAAATAAGAACAACTCAACAGGGGAGAAAATAATACGTAACAATGATCTCACAATATACAGTCCAACAACAAGGAAGCTAACGCGAGTCAGATAATTACAAATACGGACATGTCAACTAGTATATAGGGTGTCTAAACTTCTTTTAAGGTTGGGAAATTACTAAGAGTTTACACAAATTTCAGTTTAGGATAAGCAGTGGGGAGATAATAATAACTTCCATTTAAGACTAAATAATTACAGGGGAGATAATAATAAATTCCAAATAAAGACCAGCAGCTATGGACAAAAGATAACATGACAACAGGAGAGGTAAAAGTCTTTAGTTAAGTCAAATAAGAATCAAATAGATAATAAGAGTAGATCATGAAATATTAGATTCCAATTAAAATACGTAGAGCTGAAACTAGCAAATAGAAACTCAATCACAGCAAGAACAACTTCCTACTTAGTGAATATAAGGACCTAAGAACCCTAAAAGGCCAGCTATCCACAATTAAGTCCGAGCACGCACTTGTCACCTCGCGTACACGGATTACAATCAACATAGAAGAGAAGTCCCTCACACAAGGTTAGGCAAGATACTTACCTCAAAGACGACAGACCGATACTCTAAAATGCACTTCTCGGGTGAAAGGACCTCCGGACGGCTCAAATCCAACCAAAATAACTCCAAGGCACAAATAAAAAGCATAAGAAACAATTCCGGATCATAAAGTCTCAATCTTTAACAAAATCAAAAAAATCGGTCCAAAAGTCGACCCCCGGGACTGCACCTTGGAAACCAAAATTTTTTATAAATCCGAATACCCATTCCATATGAGTTCAACCATACAAAAATTATCAAATTCCGATACCACTTGGTACCTCAAATCATGATTTTACATTTTAGAAATTTTTCTTCAAAAACCAACATTTTCCTCAACCCAAAACACAAATTAAATTATAAAAATGAAGATAAAATCATGGAATATGTCAGATTCTACGTGAAGAACACTTACCCAATCAATTTGCTTGAAAAAGCCTAAAAGAAGCTCCCAAATCCGAAGTTTAAAACTCAAAATATGAAGAAATGACTAAACCCTCGACTTATATAATTCTGCCAGAACTTCCGCATCTGCGGACAAGAATCGCATCTGCAAGACCGCATTTGCGAGAAATAGACCGCATCTGTGAACTTTGGCTAATTGGCCTGGGACCGCATCTGCGGATATATAGCCGTACCAGCGGCACCGCAGAAGTGAAAGGGAAACCGCAGGAGCGTATATTCTCCGCAGGTGCGATCGCTGGACTGCAGAAGCGGCCATCGCACCTGCGTGCCAGCCTCCGCACAAGCGTGCAAGTTCCAGGCCTTCATGACCGCATAAGCGGCCGGGCTCACCCAAAGCGGAGCCTCACCTGCGCTCCAAGGTCGCAGGTGCGAAAACACCAGAACCAGACTTGTTTAAAACTATGAAAAACATTTGAACCTCGTCCGAATCACACTCGAGGCCCCTGGGACCCCATCTAAACACATTAACAAGTTCTATAACCTAAAACGGAATTTCTCGAGGTCTCATATCATATCAAACAACACCAAAAATTAATGCAAATCGCGCCATGAATCGAACTATGAACTTCTAAATCTTTCAACTTTGAAAACTCGTGCCGAAACCAATCAAATCAACCTAGAATGACAACAAATTTTGCAGACAAGTTCCAAATGACAAGACGGAGTTGTTCCAACTCTCGGAATCGCATTCTGACCCCGATAGCACAAAAGTCAACTATGGGTCAAACTTCTCCATTTTCAAAACTTCAACTCACGCCTAGGACCTAAATCACAATACAAAGCTGTTGAAATCATCCAACACCCATGCCGGAGTCGTTTACTCAAAAGTTCGATTCTGGTCAAATTCTCACCGCTTAAGCTTCCAAAACTAGATTCCTTTTCCCAATTCAGCTCCGAATTATCCGGTAACTGAATTCAACCATGCAATCAAGTCGATATACATAATATGAAGATGTTCAAGACCTTACACCGCCGAACAGAGCTTAAATTCTCAAAACGTCCGGCCAGGTCGTTACACTGGGGCACCTCAAGTTCGCATTTGCGAACAAGACTTTGCATTTGCGAAGTGGGGCTAGGAAGAGATTCTTCACATTTGTGATCATTTTGGTCGCATTTGTGGAGGGTCCATTGTTCGTAATTGTGAACTATTCATCGCAATTGCGATGACAGCAGAAATGAGGAGACTTCACAATTGCGACTTTTTCTTCTCATTTGTGGGGTTCGCATTTGCGAACCCCAGGTCACAAATACGACATCTGCGATTGGGCAAATAGCTGTAAAATGAGATTTTCACTCATTCTTCAAATTTTCAAAACAAGAAAACCCTAGAGGAGATTTTCCCAAGAACTCTTCTTCCCCAATCCATTGGTAAGTGATTCTAACCTATTTTCTTTCAATCTTTCATTACATTTCATAAGATTTTAACCTAAAATCTAGCGTTTTCATGGTGGAATTTTGGGGTTTGGGTAGAAGTAGGGTTTTTTTGTAAAACTGGGATTTAGACCTCAAATTGTGATTGGATTTCAAAACAAATTACATAACCGGGCTCAGGGTGAATGGGTAATCGATTTTGGTCCGAATTTCGGGTTTGGACCAAGTGGGCACGGGAGTTGATTTTTGTTGACTTTTTCCATAATGACCTAAATTGAATTTTTTGCAATTGTGGGTAGTTCCTAAGGCTTGATATGAATCATTTGGTTGGTAATTTGCTAGATTCTATTGGTTAGGAGGCTTGTTTGAAAGGCAAAGCTGTGGTTGAGATTTGAGTTGATCCTTGGAGCGAGGTAAGTGTTGTAGTAACCTTGACTTGAGGGATTAGAATTTGTTTGCCTATTTGCTACATGTTTAGATGTTGGGAACAACGTATATGTGAGGTGACGAGTACTTAGGCGTTGTTGTAAGGTTGAAGCATGCGGGTGGGACTTGTTTCTTGTAATTTATTGCCTACTTTGATCATGTAACTTAGACTAGTTACTTATCAAATTGATTGTTCTTTCCGTGTTTATGGGATTTCTATGATAATTGAGTATTGTTTCTAAAGTTGAGGTTGGTATTATGGAACCATTTGATGTAAGGCTTGTTCTTGTTCATTCTATCTCCATGTTGTTATATGTTCATTGTTTGGTAAGGGAGAATGTTAATGCACGAAGGGTGATGCCATGCAGTATTTGAGTGTTAATGCACGAAGGGTGATGCCGTGCCATATTATGAGAGTTGATGCACGAAGGGTGATGTCGTTCCATATTTTGAGAGTTAATGTACGAATGATGATGTCGTGTCGTATCTATTGATTTATGATGAAAGTGAGAGCAATAGCACGAAGGGTGATGCCGTGCAATTTTTATTCATTGTGTTTACTTGTTTTACCAGATAAAGGCATACTGACTGTTTTGATGATCATTTCTGCTGTAATTATTGTATTTTGTACCCCTTTCGCATGTCCCCTCCCAATAGTACATGTTTAGCTTTTATCTGTTGTTATCTTGTACGTATATTGTTATATGCACAAGTTATTTACGTGGGTGTCTTGTCATAGCCTCGTCACTAATTCGAGGTTAGGCTCGACAATTTCGAGTACATGGGGTCGGTTGTACTCATACTACATTATACACTTCTTGTGTAGACTTGGGTACTAGCCCAAGCTGTTCGTGAGGCGTATCAGCTTGGATTTACTCATTGAAGACTCGAGGTAGTTCTGCTGGCGTCCGCAGACCTTGAAGTCCCCTTATATTTTTCCTATATTACTATTCTTTTTCAGTTAAGACAATTGTATTTATTTCAGACCCTATTTGTAGAGATTGTAGAAGCTCGTGAATTGTGACTCCAGATCTGGATTGTATTAGATATTATGGGCTTTTATGTTATTCCGCACTCAGTTTTAGCCTCTATTTGGCTTAGTTGATTTTGTTATTGATATTGATTAAAAATTGGCTTATAAATCCTCTCACGTTGGCTTGCCTAGCAAGTGAAATGTTAGGCGCCATCACAGTCCAGAAGATTGGAATTCCGGGTCGTGACAATATTAGTCCCTTCGGTCCACTTTAATAGATTTTTTTCGGGTTATTTTCATATATATTAAGAAATCCATATTTTAGCATTAGTTAACAATGAAATTAACTATATTAACCTTAATTTGCTTATTAGAAATATAACAAATACTCTTAGGCTCTTTACTCCAAAGGCAACTTTGAAAACAAAATAAGTTTTTCTTTATATCTGAAAAAATCAAATGTTGTGGATTACAAAAAAAAAACTAAAAATCAATTAAAGTGGACGGAGGGGAGTAATGTATTATCGCGTCTGTTCAACTGTTGTTGTTCAACAGTGAGTTTGGCCAAGTGGAATTTTGTGTTGTAAGAGTTCGGACCCTAATTCCTAACATAGGACCCTAGCACAGGGTTGAGACTGCAGAGACTTGATAGATGCCATTGATGCCAATGATTTTAAGTCTTGCATATCTACCCAATTGCATATGTAGACCGATGGACTCTTGCCATAATCAAAAAGCCTATTCACGGAAATAGCAAGATTATAGCCTGTTTGGCCAAGCTTCTCCGTAGGTCAAAAGTATGTTTTTCACAAAAATACTCTTTTTCCTAACTTGAGGTGTTTGGCCAAGCTTTTTTTTGGGAGAAAAAAGTGCTTTTGGGAAGAAGTAGAAGCAGTTTCTGAGAAGCAAAAAAAAGTAGCTTCTTCAAAAAAGCAGAAGCAGAAGTAGTTTTGACTTTTCTTCTAACCTAAAATATCCTTAATAAAATATAGTGTATACCAAAATAACTGTTAAACCTAATACTTAGGATATTAATGTATAAGTATTTCTTCTTATTTTTAGGATAAGATTTCTAATATATAGTGACTTTAGGAGTTAATGCTTTTATATTTGTTGAATGAATTTTAATATATTTAACTTATATTAAAAGAATTAAGTACTTTTTAATTTTATTTTTATTTTTATTTTTTACTTAAATAAAATGAAAAGATTTAATTATTGCATGTAATAACAAATTTTTGAGATTATTTATTTACTTATAATATTAACTATTAAGTAAATCTATTCATGTTCTTATTCGTAATTTGATACTTAAAAGTACTTTTGAAAAGCTTGGCCAAACACAAATTATTGCTCAAAGTGTTTTTTAGAGTGATTAGCCAAACACAAACTGCTTCTCTCCAAAAGTACTTTTTTCAAAAGCACTTTTGAAAAAAGCACTTCTCAAAATAAGCTGATTTCTCTAGCTTGGCCAAACAGGCTATAAGTGGGCGTTTGGACATAAGAATTGTGAAATTTCATTAAAAAAGGTGAATTTTTTTTTTCAAGTTGAAAATGGTATTTGAAAATTAGAGTTGTATTTGGACATGAATATAATTTGGAACTTTTCCGAATTTTTGTGAGTGCTTTCAAGTGAAAATTTTGAAAAATAACTTTTTGGAGTTTTTCAAATTCCAAAAATTAGCTCTTGAGGTCTAGATGTTAGTAAACACTCTTCCTAGAAGTGTAACGACCCAGCCGGTCATTTTGAGAATTTGCATTCCGTTCAGTTATTTGAAGTCTTGAGTAGCATCGTATGATGTATTATGACTTGTGTGAATCGTCGGCTTTGGTTTTCAGGTTATTCGGAATTAATTTGGAAGAATATTCTCAACGAGGAAGCTTTAAATTGGAAGAGTTGACCAAGTTTGACTTTTTAGTACTTGACCTCGGATCGGAGTTTTGATGGTTCTGTTAGGGCCATGATGGTTTTTGACTTGGGCGTATGCGTGGATTTGTATTTGAATATTTCTAGAAGGTTTCGACACTATTTGGCGAAAGTTGAAAGATGATATCTGGTTCGAATTGTGGTTCCGATAATTGGAATAGCTTCTTTATGTCATTTGGGACTTGTGTGCAAAATTTGAGTTCATTCCGAGTTGATTTGATAAGGTTCGATACGAGTTTTGGAAGTTGAAAGATTCAAAGTTCATTAAGTTCGATTTGAGGTACGATTCGTGGTTTTGATGTTGTTATGCGGGATTTGAGGCCTCGAATAAGTTCGTGTTATGTTATGAGACTTTTTGGTATGTTCGGACAGGGTCCCGAGGGGCTCGGGTGAGTTTCGGATAGGTTAGGCTCGTTTTTTTTTTATGTTTCGACATCGTTTTTTCAAGCATAAATGACCACATTAAGCAAATGAGCTCCAATTTCTGTTTTAATTGAAGCATTAGATCCGTATCGTAATTTTGGAGGCATAACAAAAAGAACCGTTGGACATCGTATGAGGAGTTTATGGTCATTTTATTAAGAATTGGGTTGCCAGATTTTTCAGATTAATTACGAAATTGCCACTGACCTTGTATTTAAAAATCTACACTATTTTCAAATATTGAAACCAACATATTTCCTTCGTTGTAAGGTCAAATGGAGTGATTTAAAAGTGTATCTTGACTGAAATTAAACAAGGAATTTACTGGAGGCATCAAAAGCGAGTTTCGGGATCGTTTGGCATGAGAAACGAGGAAGAACAACTGACAAAAATATATAATATCAAGGGTTTGTTCATTTGGTCATATTTTGAGTTGGGAAGCTTGGATTTAGGCGATTTTGGATGTAATTTTTACCATATGGTTTGGGGTAAGTGATCTCTACTCAGTTTTGGTTATATTTCATGAATCCATCTTCGTTTTTGGCATTTGATTGATGATTTCAAAGTGAAATTTGGGGGGTTTTGTCTAAAATTTCATAAAGTGAATTTTTGAGTTTTGAATATCGATTCGGAATCAGATTTGAGTAAAACTAGTATGGTTAGACTCGTAATTGAATGGGTTGTCGGATTTTATGAATTTGTCGGGTTCCGAGGTGCGGGCCCGGGTTTGACTTTTTGGTTGACTTTGTCTTTTAATTAAAGATTCTACCTTTATCGATTGGAATTGTATCCTTAGGCTTTATTGGATGTATTTGAGTTGCTTTTGGCTTGTTCCGAGCTATGTGGAGGTCGGTACGCGCGATGTGGCATTTTTGGAGCATCGCTTGGCTTGCTCAGTATTGGATTTGGCTTGTTCGAGGTAAGTAACACTTCTAAACTTGGTGCTGCGGGTATGAAACCCCAAATTACGTGTTAAGTGTTTGGTATTTAGGTGACGTACATGCTAGATGAGGGGCGTGTGCGAGTGCACCGTGTGAATTGTGACTAAGTTATTTCTGTGGTACTATGTAGTTACCCGATCATATCTATAACCATGAAATATCTATGTGCTAGAGTAATTGAGATGTGATCATGTTCGGACCCACTGAGGTCATTTCTGTTATTGAGTTATTTGCTTACATTGCAATTACATACTCCGGCGTACGCATTAATATACATATCACATCTCAGTCTTTGTAACCATTTATTAATACATCACATCATTATTTTTGGGCTGATTTTCATGACATTGTGAGCCTGAGAGACTGGAAGATTGATGACTGAGCGAGGCCGAGAGACTGATTATGAGGATATTGTTGGGATCGAGTTGCATGCCACAACAAGTATTATTGATTTATCAATGGGATCGACTGCATGCCGCAACATATTTTATTGATTATGCCATGATTGGCTTATTATAACGCTTGGGCTGAAGGAGCCCTTTTGGAGTCTGTACACACCCCCAATGAGCGAAGGTACCAAGTAAGTGCGAGTGTCGAGCGTGAGTGCTGAGTGATTGGGAGGGTTGAGAGACTGTGAGGACTGAGTGGCTGTGAGGGCTGAGTGACTGTGATGATTGAGTGATTGGGAGGACTGAGTGCGTTGATACACCGAGAGTATGCATATGGTTTTATCACTGCATTGTATTACAGTTGGCATGCATCCGTTGACATGTAGGCATAGAGCTGTGATGTTTTACACTTCAATACCACACAAGAGCGGGGATGATTTGTGTGGTGACCAATTTTTCGCTTAAACTGATTATGGAAGGACTGGTTCTTCTATGTGTTCCTTCTGCTACTATTGCGGAATAATAAATGTAGAAAGTAAAGAACACAAGTATTTTTACGTGGAAAACACCTGGCTCAAATGGTGAAAAAACCACGACCTACTACTCAGTAGGATTTTCCCCAACACTCACTAAATCACTGAGCGAAAACAATATTTACAAAACTCTTTGTAAACCTAAGGATTACCTCTAATCCCGTTGTAGCAACCAGCCTCTAACTGTTGCAACAACTTCAAGTTAACTCTAGCTTGAATACTCAAAATACCTATTACAATTGCTTCTAGATAAAGCTGAAAGGTACAATATGAAAACACCTACTACAATTGAACTAGAAATAAAGAAAGACACATAAAACTCTTTATGGAGCTGGTTCTTCAATCTGGTTCATGTAGCTTCAGGTTTGCACACTTGAATCACACACGAACTCCTTGCAAAAAGCCTTGCTAACTCCTGTAATGTGAGAACATCCTGCAATTTATAGAGTTAGTAGATGAAGAAATAACTGGAGTTCTGATGCAACTCTTCCTTGGTGGAAGAGTTCTAGTTGATCTCAACTTCTAACTCTTTCCCTATCTTGGATAATGTTCTCTTTGAGTAAGGTGTCCTTCTCCTTATCAATTATGCAACATTTTCGATCAGGAGAAATTAAATATACCAAGTTAAGTTTATCTCCTTCACGTGCATCCCACATGCTCGAATCTTCCATTTTTGTGCACCTGAGGGATGGACCTGGTTCATGCCTGAGCTTCTTTTGTCACTTTTCCAACTAACCTTCACTTGGGCCAACAAATTCCCCCTTTTTGATGATGACAAACTCAGTGCTTTTCATAAGCTTAGGCCATGTTTCAACTTAGCTCAACATCAACACAATGTTAGAAATATTTTTCCTTTTTATCACTTATCATCAAGGACCTGGTTCATTAGGTTATAAACATCACTGTTCAAAGTTTAAAGCACAACCTTTTCCCCCTTTTGGCATCATTGAAAAGTTGCATAAAATGTGAGATAACCAGATTTTAAAACTTACTCATGGCCACTGGGGCTACTTTAAATGCAATCATGAATTAATCAGCATAGATCAAGATAAGAATTTTAACCATCAAAGAAATATAACAAACAGTTAGAGCAAAAGGGGTGAATTTCATTGATGATTGATAATATTCTACCACAGAGCATAAGAAGAAATAAAAATATTGAAAACATGAGAAAAAGAAACAAAAAGTGTTGAATTGGGTCACTGGTTGATCTACACTAGGCTAGGATTTAAGGCTTGGAAGAGGTAGGGGCTGGGTTATTTGCTTGGAGAAGTTTCAGCATGTCTTGAAGAATTCCATCATCCTTCTCCTTTTCCCTTGCAAGTTCAGTTCTGAGAACATCTCTCTCAGATTCTACCTCAACCAATCGTGTCTTCAGCCTTGCTATCTCAACATCCTTTGCCTCACTCTCCTGTACCAAGACTCTGACTTTGCTATTAATAGGTTTCTTTTTAGATGAACCAGGTTCATTTGGAATGACATTGACTTCATAATCGCAAGCAAGCAGAGTATTAACCCTAAAATGATCCTTGTTTGTACTAACCTCCCACTTCATCATAGGTACCTTGAAATGTGCAAGCACAGTTGTGAGGATGAAACCATAGGGAATGGCATGAGTTTTGGTGCCATTGATAACCCTATCAGTAGGTCCGCGAGGGTTTCCTCTTCAGATGGAACAGGTTCATCTATATTTTTCCCAAGTTGAACCAACCCCTCAGCAGCTTCGCCAGACCCACTTCCCCCTGTTTTGCTCACACTCTCTTCTATTTCAGTAAATTCCTCTCCCCAAACAACAATTGCACCAGTTTCTTTTGTTAGACCAACAGGAGTGGGTGAAGAATCAACCACTCTAGTACCCTTTCCCCTCACAGTACTCCTAGCACCCTTGCTCTCTTTTTCGTTTCCCTTTTTATTTTTACCACCAACTTCTCCAGATTCTGTAGTCTCAACACCTGCTATAGATCCTACCTGCACAAATCTATTCTCCAAATTTGCAGCAACTTTAGAAATTGTCTCAGGAGTAACTTTAGAATCAGAAGATACCTGTTTAGTTTCGGAAGACCTACTTTCTTCCCCCTTAGTATCAAACTTAAATGAATCTTCAGATTTCTAGGATTCTTCTTCCCTACCTGCTTTCAATTGCTTGTTTATTTTCTTGATCTGCTCTCCTTCAGCGATAATCTTACGAGTTATCATCTTTACTTTACTTTTCTTAGAGATTGGTGTGGTTGAAGGAGTGGTAGAAGGTGTGCAAGTGGTTTCCTGTGATAGTGATGAAGGATTTTCAGAGGTGTTTGACATATCTGGCTAGGGTATGGAAGAGAAGAGAATTTGATTGTGTTTGAAAGATGAAAGAAGAATGAGAGTTTCTGACAGGTTGAGAGAGATGAAGTAAGGAATATACTAAAGCTGATCAATATATAGAGAATAATTGATGGGGTAACTATAACTTTTCAGACTCTTAGAAGTCTAATCAAACTGAAATTCAGTTTTGAAGAGACGTAGTGTATCCCTAGAATCTATGTACTTCCATTCGGTTGAGACTCTTTTGAACAGGACTTTTTCACTTGTAACAGATAAGTCCAAAAGAAGTTTGGTATTTGGTAGTACTCTGCTCATGATCCAAATATAGTTATTTCAAATTATGCAGAGTGTAGAAAACATACCGTGTTATCTTGATGAACCAGGTTCTTCACTGATAAATCTCTTGTGTGAGTCTAAATTTGCCAAAATAGAGAAAATATCATTAGTGATTAATGAGTCATTTTAACACATGGCACAAGAGTATACTATGGAAAGTATGAGACTGAGCAAGATTTAATCTAATTATACAATTTACTGACTTTCTAACCAAAATTTGTTTTTCAATTTTTTTTTCATTTTTTTCGTTTATCCTTGAACTGGTCCTTTTAGGTGATCTTATTCATCCCTAATTCCAACATGTTCCTCTCAAAGTGATCTCCACCTAAGGCTTTTGTGAAGATGTCAGCAATTTGCTTGTCAGTAGCACAAAACTCCACAGTGAAGCCTTTCTCATAGTTGTCCCTTTAAAAAATGGTGCCTAATATCTATGTGCTTAGTTCTCTTATGATGAACTGGGTTCTTTGTCATACTAATAGCACTAGTGTTATCACAAAAAATAGGGATACAACCAACATCAATTCCAAAGTTCAATAATTGTTGTTTGATCCACAGCAATTGAGCACAACATGAAACAGTAGCAACATACTCCGCTTCAGCAGCAGATAAGGCCATTGAATTTTGCTTTTTGGTAGCCCATGACACAAGACATGAACCAAGGAAGTGTGCCATACCTGAGGTTCTGTTCCTATCCACAAGGAAACCTGCATAATCAACGTCAGCATATCCTACTAGGTTAAAATTACTACCTTTTGGATACCAAAGGCAAAGGTCAATGGTGCCTTTCATGTATCTCAATATTCTCTTGACAGCAGTCAAGTGGGACTTCTTTGGATTTGCCTGAAATCGAGCACAAAGACCTATATTGAAAACAATGTCAGGTCTGCTAGTAGTAAGATATAAAAGAGAACCAATCATTCCCCTATACAACTTCTGATCAATAGATGAACCGGGTTCATCTATATCCAATTTTGTGGATGTTGCAATAGGAGTGTTAATTTCTTTGGATGTTCCTTCCTGGTTTTGTTACTTAGGAATAGGTTTATGGACAGGTTCCCTCGAGGTTTTTGGATCAGTTCCTCTCTAGTCAGTTCCCCCTGTCATATTGCCCTGGGTGGACGGACATGTTCCATCACATGTTCCTTCCTGTGATGCATCTTCAGGATGGACTATGGTTTCACCATTTGAATTTCTTATCAGCCCAATCTCTTCATTATCTTTTTTCTGCCTCTCAGAAAGAATGTTAGTTTTAAAAAAATAACATATACATTTTTTCCACACACTGTATATCTTATAAGCTTTACTATGTGAAGAATATCCCATGAATACTCCCTCATCACTTCTGGGATCATACTTACCTAGGGAGTCTTTGTCATTATTGTGCACAAAGAACTTGCATCTAAATGCCCTAAGATGGGATATATTTAGCTTTCTCCCTTTAAGTGACTTATAGGGAATCTTCTTATTAAGAGGTCTAGTCATGCAAATATTTATGATGTAGCATGCAAAAATTCAGCAAACTTACCATTTTCAAATTCAGTTCCATGATCAGACCTAATTGATGCAAGTTGATTACCTAGTTATTTATGATTTTTTCTAACAAAATAACTAAACATGTCAAATGCTTCATGTTTAGATGTTAAAAATAATGTCCAAGTAAACCTAGAGTAAACATCAACAAGCACCATCACATATTTTTTACCACCTCTGCATAATGTTCTCAATGGACCACAGAGATCCATATGGACCACTTCCATCATTCTGGTGGTGCTTACCACTTTCTTGCATTTAAAAGAGGATCTTACCTGCTTCCCCCTTGCACAAGCCTCACAAACTTTGTCTTCCTTGAACTTGATGTTAGGCAGCCCTATCACCAGATCCTTGGAGACTAATTTGTTGAGTTGACTCAGACTTGTATGTCCAAGTCTCTTGTTCCAAAAGAGAGGATCATTGTCAAACACACTTAAGCAAGTGAGTTCATTTTCTGAAAGTGTGGACAGATCTACAATGTAAATATTTGTTTACTCTTTTTTCCTACAAAACAATCTTGTCAGTGGTAAGATTTATCACAATACATTTGGTAGAGGTGAATGCTACCAAGTTACCTCTATCACACAATTGTGATACACTGATTAGGCCATATTTTAGGCCATCTATCAAGTAGACATTCTTAATAGAGTGAGAATCAGTCTTACCTACCTTTCCAACCCTAATGATCTCACCTTTCTTCCCATTTCCAAAGGAGACATTACCTCCTTTGAGGTTCTCAAGTGAAAGGAACTGGTTCTTGCTACATCATATGCTTTGAACAGCCACTATCCATGTACCATATTTGGTTTCTCCCCTTCACTTGGACCCGCAAAAAGAAATCAGGGGTTAGTCTTAGGAACCCAAACTAGTTTGGGTCCTTTTCTATAGGCAAAAGGGTGAATCAGATTCTTTTTAGCCCAACCTGGCAGCCTATTTTTCCCTTGAACAAATTCTTTATTCATTTGACTAGCCTTTTCTTTTGCAATGCATTCACTTTTATAGTGACCATTTTTACCACAGTGTGTGCAAATTATGTTTTCAAGAAGTGTGAGGTACTTGCTTTTGGGATCCCACTTAGGTGCAGGGGTCCCGTAGCCAAGTTTTCTCTTATTGCTACTATGGTGTTCATGTAGCCATGAAAGTGCATCGGAGGACCTATTCCATTTATAGGTTCTGTCTAGCTCATGCTTAACCTTGCTTAGATCCTCCTTAAGAACTCTTATTTTCTCATCTCTTATGTACAACTCGTCTTTCATTTTTCCTAGGTTTTCTTCTAATGTGAGTTGTGTGTGATCAACTTTCTTTTTACTGTTCCTAATTTCAGTTTTAGATTTTCAGATCTTAGTTCTAGGACAGTGGTGTTAAGTTCATGAACTTGGTTCTTTAACTCAACATTTTTACTATCATGTTCACAAGCCCTAAGTTCCAGATTTTTGCACTTAGCTTTCAAAATCATACACTCCTTAGACAATTGTTCTGTTTCATTGTTTAGATCCTCAGATTCATCAATGAAATCCAGGAGTAACTCAGATAGCCTTTCTTTAGACAAAAATTTAATCTTGTCTTTGAGATGAATTATACTTACCTCTGATTCCTCATCAGATTCTCCAATTGCCATAAGTTCTTGTTCATCTCCATTTTCATCCCCTGAGTCCTCATCTGAGCTTTCTCCCCAGGTAGCAACTATAGCCTTTGTTGATCCTTTGTTCTTCTTGGATTGAACCTGTTCCTTTGTTCAGCTCTTTCCTTCTTCCATTCAATTTCCCATTGAGGACAGTTTTTGATGCGGTGATCAGTCTTCCCACACTTGTAACACCCCTCATTGGTTTGTTTTTTAGGAACCCTTGGTTTGCTGTAGCTTCCACTTCTTGAAGGACCCTTTCCTCTCATTAGGTACTTCTTGAAGTCCGTAGTGATCATGGTCATTTCATCCTCCTCTAGATCAGCACCTTCAGTGATTCTGAATGCCAGGCTCCTTTCCTTCTTGGGTGCATCCATCTTCATGGTTTGCCTTCTAAGTTCATAGGTAGTGAGATTTCCCATTAGCTCATCCAACTTAAGAGTAGCAATGTTCTTTGATTCCTGAATAGTTGTGATTTTGCTTTCCCAAGAGACTGGCAGAACCCTTGTCAAAATCTTCTCAACTTTGTCTTCTTCAAGAATAACCCTTCCAAAGACTTAACTTCATTTGTCAGTGTAGTGAACCTTGTATACATATCTTGGATGGTTTCCCCTTCCTTCGTGGTGAAATTCTCATATTGAGAATACAACAGTGTTCCTCTGGACCTCTTCACCTGAGGTGTTCCTTCATGAGCCACTTGCAAAGTGTCCCAGATTTCCCTAGCAGTGGTACAAATTTGGATTCTACTGTACTCGTCTGGACCAAGTCCACACACAAGCCATTTCTTGGCCTTAGCATTCTTTTCCCATTTCCTCAAGTCCACGGCATTGCAGTCAGCTCTTATTTTTGGCACGTCTACTCATTCAACATTCTTCTTCATGGTAGCCAGGGGATCATCAGTGACAATGTCCCATAGCTCATAGTCTTCTCCGATGATATGATCTCTCATCATATATTTCCACTAAGAGTAGTACTGGCCATTAAAGAGTGGAGGTCAATCAATGGATTGCCCTTCCTAGTTTCCAGGCGGTACGCTCATCTTGATCTGTTCCTAAGGTGTTAGCCTCTTCAAGGATAACCTGCTCTGATACCAATTGATGTTTTACACTTCAATACCACCCAAGAGGGGGGGGGGTGGTTTGTATGGTGACCAATTTTTCGCTTAAACTGATTATGGAAGGACTCGGTTCTTCTATGTGTTTCTTCTGCTACTGTTGCCGAATAATAAATGTAGAAAGTAAAGAACACAAGTATTTTTACGTGGAAAACACCCAGCTCAAAAGGTGAAAAAACCACGACCTACTACTTAGTAGGATTTTCCCTAACACTTCACTAAATTACTGAGCCAAAACAGCATTTACAAAACTCTTTGTAAACCTAAGGATTACCTCTAATCCCGTTGTAGCAACCAGCCTCTAACTGTTGCAACAACTTCAAGTTAACTCTAGCTTGAATACTCAAAATACCTATTACAATTGCTTCTAGATAAAGCTGAAAGGTACAATATGAAAACACCTACTACAATTGAACTAGAAATAAAGAAAGACACATAAAACTCTTTATGGAGCTGGTTCTTCAATCTGGTTCATGTAGCTTCAGGTTTGCACACTTGAATCACACACGAACTTCTTGCAAAAAGCCTTGCTATTTTGCTCTCAATTCACGTTTAACTTCTGCATTTTTGTGCAACACATGTAATGTGAGAACATCCTGCAGTTTATAGAGTTAGTAGTTGAAGAAATAACTGGAGTTCTGATGCAACTCTTCCTTGGTGGAAGAGTTCTAGTTGATCTCAACTTCTAACTCCTTCCTTATCTTGGATAATGTTCTGTTTGAGTAAGGAGTCCTTCTCCTTATCAATTATGCAACCTTTTCGATCAGGATATATTAAATACACCAAGTTAAGCTTATCTCCTTCACGTGCATCCCACATGCTCGAATCTGCCCGTTTTTGTGCACCTGAGGGATGGACCAGAGGAATGGACCTGGTTCATGCATGAGCTTCCTTCAATCATCAAAACTAACCTTCACTTGGGACAACAAGATATACTTTTCTCATTCCACTCGATAATTGAACATCTTACCTGTTGTTGGAAGTTTTTGAAAAAAATCACAATTTTCAAACTTACTCCTATTTTAGGTGTTTTTCGGTGGAAAATATGGGATTTGTTGTTATACTTGAAAAGCATGCCTATTTTCCGTAACTGCGAATGAGCTGAGCATCATATCTCTGAGTTACTTCGTGTACCATTTTTATTATATTGTTATGAATTGTTACTGGTTATTGGAGTTGGACTCTGACCCTTGTCCCAGCTTGTCACTACTTTCAACCTAAGGTTAAGTTTGTTACTTATTGAGTACATGGTCGGTTGTACTCATACTATACTTCTGCACCTCGTGTGCAAATTTGGATGCTGACGTTGCTGTGTATGACGGGAGCTAGCATTGATGACGTACCTACATTCCGGTTATAGCTGCCTCTTGTTCATGGTAGCTCTAGACTTATGAAAAATCTGTTTATGTATGTTAAATGTCTCACATGAATGAGGAAGCCAGCTGTCACTTAGCTAGCAAATAGTCTGTTAGGTTAGTTAGTAATTATGTAATTAGGAGTTAGTTAGACTACACTATATATGTATGTGTATAGGCGGTTAATCAATGTAACAGTGAAAACATATTCTCATCTTCTCTGCTTTCCTCTCTAAGCTCCGATCTCTCTGAGCTCAATCTAGAAGCATCCATGGCAGATGTTTGACATGGTATCAGAGCTTTGTGCGATCACTTTCTCGCCTAATTCTCCTCTGAGTTCATATGAACGAACTTCATCTCCTCACCTCAATAACATCGAATCGACAATGGCGACAGAGAAAATTGACCATACTCATCCTTTGTTTGTGCATCCTTCAGATACTCCAAGCTCTGTATTGATTCCAGTTCAACTCACTGGATCTGAAAATTACGTATTATGGCGGAGATAAATGAGAATTGCACTTCAAGCCAAATGAAAACTAGGGTTCATTAATGGTACACCTACTATGGATCAGTTTAGGTCAGAGCTGCATGAAGACTGGGAGACTTGTAATGCGATTGTGCTCTCGTGGATTATGAATACGGTATCTCCAGATCTGCTTAGTGGAATCGTATATGCTTCTAATGCTCAACTAGTATGGGAAGATCTAAAGGAGAGGTTTGATAACGTGAATAGAATGAGGATTTTTCAATTGCATAAAGAAATTGCTACAATTTCCCAAGGAACAGATTCAGTATCCATGTATTTTACGAAATTGAAAGAGCTCTGGGTTGAGTATTATGCAATGATACCTTCAACAAATTCAAAGGAGTATGCAGATCATCTACAACGACAGAGGCTATTACAGTTTCTAAGTGGACTGCATGATTTCTACTCTCAAGCTAGAAGGCAGATTCTAATTAAATCAGTGGAACCTACTTTGAATCAGGCTTACACTCTAATTGTTGAAGATGAAAGTCAAAGGAGTACGTCAGGAACCTCATCACACACTGGGCTGAACTCAATAGCTGAGGGAAATGACATTACATCTTTGTGGAGTTCAGCAGTAAAAAGAGGTTCACTCCAGGAGAATAAAAGGAATTGTAGTCTATTTTGTGAACATTGCAAGATGAAAGGACATCGTAAAGAGAACTATTACCAGCACATTGGTTATCCGGCAGACTTCAAGGAAGAAGGAAACAAGGAGTACCTACTACCTATCAAGGAGCATCTATTGGTAACCAGGGAATAATTCCTGGTCATTCTCATCAAAGAGCACATGCCACACAACGTGGAGGATTCACAACTCAAGATAAAGGAAGCTATAATGCAGGGCAAACAGGTATGACTGCAGCCTTTGGGAATCTTTATGCAGGCATAACACATGGAAACAACAACCATATGCAGATGCAAAGGCAAGGAACTCATAATCCTTTGCAGTTTCAAGATGCACAATCTCAGGGACAATCTCAAGGATCTACAGGTGGTGTCACTGTTACATTAAACAATATAGTCAAATCTTACAGATGCTCAACAAATATAATGTTCCAGAAACATCAGCCAACATGGTAGGTACTATTTGCTCTTTCATGGCTAGTAAAACCGGGCACAAATGGATAGTAGACACATGAACAACTGATCATATGGTGTCTACTCCTGAAATGTTATTTGATTTGAATGACTATGCTAAGCAAGGCTCATTAGTACATTTACCTGATGGAAAACAGTTGCCTATTAGCCATATAGGTAAATGTAGATTGGCTCAGGGGGCATCACTGGTGTGTTGTGCGTACCAGACTTCAAGTTTAACTTGTTGTCAATGGCTAAGCTAACCAAAGAATTGCAATGTTTCATGTCTTTCTATCTAGATTTTTTCCTGATGCAGGACCTTCACATTGGGAAGGTGAAGGGGACTGGTAGAATGTACAATGACCTGTACTATTAGAGAAACAACATAGAGAATAGGATACCACAATCAGTGTTTTATGCCCCTACTTACCTATGCTTTGATCATATATTTGTACAAAATAGTCCCAAAAGGCTCACAGGTTGTGTTTGTTTGCAGGTTTGATCGACAAAGTGACGAAATGTCAAAAATCGGTTCAAAAAGGAGTGAAACCTGCTCAAGTATCAAAGACCAAGAAATCTAAGGGAAGAAGGCCTAGTGCGGACCGCACAAAATAGTCGTGCGGCCGCACTAGGAGATTCAGAGAGTTGGTAATTTGGGTTCAAGGGCAACGCGGCCGCGATACATTTTACACGGTTCGCGGTCAGGGCTCCGCGGCCGCACTACACTTTTGTGCGGTCCGCGGTCAAGAGATTCAGAGAACTACAATTTTTCCAAGACAATGCCATGCGGTCCGCGGTCGTTATTGTGCGGACCGCGCCAACTCCCTCCGTGGCCGCGGTCCATTCTACACGGTCCGCGGAGTCCAAGTTCAGAGAAGCCAAAGTTGAAGTCAAGGAGCCTAGTGCGGCCGCGGTCCATTTTGTGCGGCCTGCACTGACCCCGCAGGGGTATTTTTGTCTAGTTTTTCCAGCCTAGTATAAATAGGACATTTTACCATTTTTAGGTCATCTATTATCTTCAGAACACTGCTGCGCTCGTGAGAACAACTTTTGTAGCCATTTTTGGCATCTTAGCTTTCAATTAATAATAGATTCTTGCAATTTAATTTAGTATTTAGTTATTATGTCTTATTCTTCATCTATTTCTTCATTTTCTCTTCCAAGCATGTGTAGCTAAACCCATTAGCTAAGGTTATGGCTCAACCCTAGTGTGGGTAATTGATGGGTGTTGCCATCTAGGGTTAGATTGAGTATGTGTGTTTGCTATTTTGGTTGATTTTATGTTTTAATCTATAAATTGGTGGTTGCAAACACTGATTTGTGTTTTGTGGATTTGACTCTTCTTGAGAAAGAGAGTCTAAGTCTCCAAAATTGACCCAACAAGGAATTGGGATGGACTCATGAGAAATGATAGTCCCAATTAACGGGTTAAACCTCGAGAGAGTAATCACCCTACTTGAACCCTAGTTGCTTGATCTAATTTGCCTACCTATTTGGTCTCGAGAGAGTCAATTGGCAAAAATCACTCTCTCCACCGAGAGGTGTGAGAGTGGGTAAAATTGTGCAACGGTTATAGCATAAGCCCCAATTATGTCAATCGAACCTTAGTAACATCTACCCGTCAATTAGCCACCTAGGTGATGCCACGACCCTAGTGCCCTTCTTCCCATTGGATACAACTTTAGCAATTATTTCGTGGTATAATCTAGATTCAACTAGTAGCTTGATAACAATAGTTTATAATTGAAAAATCAAAAAATGATAATAAGATCAATTAAGAGCATACACGCAATTCTAGTCTAGATAGATACCCAGCTCTAATTTCTAGCTCTTTGTGGAATTCGATCCCGACCCTCATATCGGGTAAAAGCTATTGCGACCCTCTCTTCCTACTTTATAGTAGCGTGGAGTTGGCTGCGATCACATTTTGGCGCCGTTGCCGGGGAGCTAACAGTTTTGGCTATCTATTTAGTTAGTTTTGTGTGTTGTTCTTCTTTCCTTCTTTACTAATTTGTGTGTGTGATTACTACAGGTACCAAAATGGCTTTAAATGCTAACCACCCTCTTGGAAATGTGATTGCGGGGGAGGTGGTTGAGGATATTGGAGATGATGAGGTGCCTCTTGTACCTCCAGGACCACGACGACGCTGCCAGGCCAATGCTAATAACAATGTTCCAGACCCTCTTCCGCCACCTCCAAGAGCGGTTCCTCGGGTGCTACCGAATCAAGGATATGCGAGTGCCATCGTTCCTCCCTGAATCCGGGCAGGGAATTTTCAAATCACAAATGTCATGTTGACCTTGCTCGAGCAACGAGGATATTTTACGGGCGCCTCCGATCAAAATGCCTACAAGCACTTGAAGGGGTTCGTAGATACATGCTGGGGTAGCAAGCAAACAAACGTGTCCGAGGATGCGTTGAGATTGAGGCTTTTCCCATTTTCTCTTCGGGGTAAAGCGTTGGATTGGTTAGAAAGGCTCCCCAATCATTCCATCACTACGTGGGATGAATTGGCGGACAAGTATATTTCCAAGTTCTTTTCGCCGAGTCACATGGCAGCGCTTCGTGATGAAATTTTGGCCTTCAAGCAAGAGCCAACAGAACCCTTGCATGAAATATGGGAGAGATTTAGAACAATGGTGAAAGAATGCCCAAACAACGATATGGCCGAGGCAATGATTCAACAAACCTTTTATCGGGGCATCAACACCACTAATCAATGCATTGTGAACCAGTTGGCCGGAGGCAACTTTATGAAGCTTCCTTACAATGAAGCTTGTAGTATTCTTGACGAGATGGACGACACTTCTTCGGCTTGGCAAAGTAGGGCCAATGTGCCTCAAGGCGACCCTACGATGATCCATTTGCACAAGGAGTTGCATGACCATGGTCAAGCTATTGCCGAGCTTACTACTACTATGAATCAATTGGCTAAGGCGCAATTACAACAAGTCCAAAATCCTCGCCATGTCAATGCCATGGAAGGAGTGAATATGCTTAAGAGAAGGCAAAGAGGGAAACAACCTCAAGGAAATTGTGATCAATATGATGATGGTGGTGGTTTTTCAAATGAGTGTTATGATGAGCAAAGCGAAGAAGTTCAATATGTCAATAACTATCAAGGCAATCGAGGTAACTCTTCAAATCAACAATGGCGACCCCAGGGAAATTGGGGCAATCAACAAAGGTGGTGGTAATTGGAACAACAACAACCAAGGCGGAAATTGGGGAAACAATAATCGAGGAAACCAAGGGAATTGGAATGGTAACAACAACAATTGGAAAAACAGTGGCCAAAGCAATTGGAACAACAATGAAAACCAAGGCAATCGGGGGCAAGGCTTTCAAAGGCCCCCGATGTACTAACAACCGAACAATCCACCCCCATTCCCTTCTCAAGGATCTAGTTCAACGGGTAATGATATGTGAAGAACTGAAATGATGTTCGAACAAATGATGAAGAAGAACTAAGATTCCGATGCTCAATTCGCTTCCCACAATACCTCCATTCGGAATTTGGAGGTGCAATTAGGCCAAATCTCACAATCGTTGAATACTCGCCCAAAGGGTGCTCTAACAAGTGATACGGTAGTGAACCCTAAAGGTGGGAACAATCATGTGATGGCAGTTACAACAAGAAGTGGAAGAGGCGGTGATGTGCATGCCTCGAAAGATAAGCAAGTTGTGGATGATGATGTTGAGTTGCATGAAAATGATTCCTTTGGTAGTTGAAGATGTGGTTGAGAATGAGGTGAACAATGCTGTGAGGATTGACATTGATGTAGCCGAGGTGGAAACTCAAGAGGCCGTGAACCCGTCTAGGGAGCACATAATTGACATGTCGGATCCGGTGGTGCCAAAAGCCATGGCACCTTTGCCTAGACCACCTCCCCCTATCCTCAAAGGCTAGCCAAGCAAAAAAGTGACAACCAATTTAAAAAGTTCATTGACATGATGAAGTGCTTATCCATCAACGTACCTTTGGTGGAGGCTTTGGAACAAATGCCTAGGTATGCGAAATTCATGAAAGATTTTGTTACAAAGAAAAGATCAATGGACTGTGAAACTATCAAGATAACCCACCAAGTTAGTGTCATAGTACATTCAATGGCCCCGAAATTAGAGTATCCCGGTGCTTTCACTATCCCTTGAACTATTGGTAGTGCAGACTTTGCCAGGGCTTTATGTGATCTTGGGGCAAGCATCAATTTAATGCCCTTCTCAGTTTTGAAGACTCTAGTTATTGGGCCTCCAAGGCCAACTTCCATGAGATTACAGATGGCAGATAGATCAATGAAGCGTCCTTTGGGTATAGTTGATGATGTGCTTGTCCGGGTGGACAAATTCATTTTGCCGGTGGACTTTGTGATTTTGGATTGTGAGGTGGACTATGAGGTTCCAATTATTCTAGGGAGACCTTTCTTAGCAACGGGGAAGGCATTGGTTGATGTTGAAGCGGGTGAGCTAACTTTCCGAGTGGGAGATGAAAAGGTGGTCTTCCATGTTTGCAAATCCATGAAGCAGCCCAATAGCATCGAGGTGTGCTCTTTTGTGGACATTTTTACAACTGTGATAGTGGATGACACAAGTTCTATAATCAACGTGGAGGATCCCTTTGAGGCCGTGCTATTAAATCTTGATCTCGATGATGATGCAAGCAGAGTGGACTGTGTCAGTGCATTACATGGGATGGGCTCTTATTCCTATGAGCCAAGAAAATTGTCTTTGGATCTTGAAAACCGGAAAACTCCACCAACAAAACCATCAATTGAGGAGCCACCGGTGTTGGAGTTGAAGCCACTTCCTCCATACCTCAGGTATCAATTTTTGGGCTCTAATTCAACTCTTCCAGTTATTCTTTCTTCTTACCTTACTAACTTGCAGGTTGAGGCCACTTTTGGAGGTGCTTCAAAGGCGAAAAGGGCAATTGGATGGACGCTGGCGGACATCTGGGGAATAAGCCCCGCATTTTGCATGCATAAAATTATCTTGGAGGATGATGCAAGACCTTCCTTAGAACATCAAATGAGGCTAAATGAAGCAATGCAAGAGGTGGTGCAGAAAGAAGTGATCAAATGGCTTGATGCGGGTGTGGTGTATCCAATCTCCGATAGCTCATGGACTTCCCCGGTGTAATGTGTACCGAAGAAAGGAGGGATGACGGTGGTGACAAATGACAACAATGAGTTTATTCCCACTCGAACCATTGCCGGGTGGAGAGTTTGCATGGACTACCGGAAGCTTAATAAAGTGACCCGCAAGGATCATTTTCCCTTGCCATTCCTCGATCAAATGGTTGATCGCCTTGCGGGGCGAGCTTTCTATTGCTTTTTGGATGGGTATTCGGGCTATAATCAAATTTTAATTGCCCCGGAGGACCAAGAGAAGACAACTTTTACATGCCCATGTGGTACATTTGCTTTCTCCCGGATGCCATTCGGGTTGTGCAATGCTCCGGCGACCTTCCAACGTTGCATGATGGCTATTTTCACCGACATGATGGAAGACATATTGGAGCTCTTTATGGATGATTTCAGTGTGGTTGGTGATTACTTTGAAGAGTGCTTGGTAAACTTGGATAGAGTCTTCGCCCGGTGTGAAGAAACTAATCTCGTTCTTAATTGGGAAAAATGCCATTTTATGGTTGAAGAAGGTATAGTGTTGGGTCACAAGATTTCTAAGCATGGGATTGAGGTAGACAAGGCTAAGATCGAGGTGATTTCACGGCTCCCTCCCCCCACTTCTGTCAAAGGGGTGAGGAGTTTCCTTGGGCACGTCGGGTTCTACCGGCGGTTTATTAAAGATTTCTCGAAGGTTGTGAATCCCCTTTGCAAGTTTCTAGAGAAAGATGCTAAGTTTGTTTTTGATGAAAAATGCATGGAGGCCTTTGAACTTTTAAAGCACAAGTTAACCACTACCCCTATCATTACCTCACCTAATTGGAGTTTACCCTTTGAACAAATGTGTGATGCAAGTGACGTTGCAGTCGGGGCGGTGTTGGGTCAACGGGTTAACAAAATGTTCCATCCCGTGTATTATGCAAGTAAGACTATGAATGAAGCTCAACGTAAGTACATGGTGACGGAGAAGGAGTTATTGGCCATTTTGTTTGCCATGGAGAAATTTAGGCCATATCTTATGGGGCCAAGGTAATTGTGCGCATCGACCATGCCGCCCTTAGGTATTTGATGACCAAGAAAGATTCCAAGGCATGATTGATGAGATGGGTATTACTTCTTCAAGTGTTTGATTTAGAAATAGTGGACCGGAAAGGTAGTGAGAACCAAGTTGCGGATCATTTGTCCCGCTTGGAGGAGGAAGGAAGGCCGTGTGATGTCTTGGAGATCAATGATACATTCCCCGACGAGCAACTACTTTCTGTGTCAATGTGTGATATGCCATGGTTTGTGGATATTGCTAATTTCATTGTAACTGGGATTGTCCCGTGTGAGCTCTCTTCTAACCAATGGAAGAAACTCAAACGGGATAGTTTGGATTTTTTTGGGATGATCCGTACTTGTTTAAGATTTGCACGGATGGTGTGATTAGAAGGTGTGTCCTGGAAGGTGAACAATTGAGTATTTTGGAGGCTTGTCACTCCTCCCCCTATGGTGGACATCATGGAGGGGTGAGGACGGCTTCGAAGGTTTTGAGTTGTGGTTTCTATTGGCTGACTTTGTCCAAGGATGCTAGTGATTTGGTAAAAAGATGTGATCAATGCCAACGAGCAGGAGGGATTTCCAAGAAAGACGAGATGCCTCTTAACACAATTCTTGAAGTTGATATCTTGGATGTTTGGGGTATTGATTTTATGGGTCCTTTTGCTAGCTCGTGTGGGAACACCTACATTCTAGTAGCAGTGGATTACGTGTCAAAATGGGTTGAGGTCGTGGCCTTGCCTAATAATGAAGCTAGGAGTGTTGTGGCATTTCTTAAAAAGAGTATCTTCACAAGGTTTGGTACACCCTGGGCAATCATTAGTGATGGAGGATCGCACTTTTGTAATAGGGCTTTTGATACCTTACTCTCCAAGTATGGTGTCAACCATAAAGTCTCTACACCTTACCATCCGCAATCAAGTGGCCAAGTTGAAGTGTCAAATAGAGAAATGAAGAGCATCCTGTCCAAAACTGTCAATGCAAATAGGACAGATTGGTCCAAAAAGTTAGATGATGCTCTATGGGCTTACCGGACCGCTTACAAGACCCCGATTGGTATGTCACCGTACCGGTTGGTGTTTGGGAAAGCATGTCATCTTCCAGTGGAGTTGGAGCATAAGGCCATGTGGGCCTTGAGGAAGCTTAATCTTTAGTGGGATGTTGCGGCCAATCTTCGTGTTGAACAACTCATTTTCCGGTTCCATGCATACTCTAGTTCGTCCTTGTATAAGGACAAGATGAAGTACCTACATGAAAAATATGCTCGTTGAAAGGAGATCAAAGTTGGTGATTTGGTCCTCATGTTCAACTCCCGTCTAAGGTTGTTTCCCGGAAAGCTGAAATCAAAGTTGAGCGGGCCATTTGAAGTTGTGTGTGTTTGAAGAACAAAAGTGGTGAAGTCTTTAGGGTGAATGGGCACCGTGTGAAGCATTATCTTGGGAAGTTTGATGATAACCATGTGGTGGCTTTTGTTCATTTGAAATGATGCGATGGTAACCCGCGTCGTGCCGCGACGTTAAATCAGGCGCTTCTTGGGAGGCAACCAATATCTTTTTCTTTTTATTTACTTTGATTTTCTTGGTAGTTAGGATTGATTTTTGAGCTAATTGGTTGTGAGATGTTGCAGGGATTGAGTTGATGCAGTGCAGGGCACAAGTGCAAAATTGACAGGTCTCTGAAGTTTCCAGTGCGGCCGCACATCCATTTTGTGTGGTCCGCACTGGTGTGAGCAAGAAAAGTTGACTCTGATAAGTTTGCCACCACGGCCGCATTGAATTTTGTGCGGACCGCGGTGGACCTCCGCGGCCGCGATTTCTTTTGTGCGGACCGCGGAGGTTGCCTTCTCAAGCTTCAATGAAACAAATCCAGCGCGGTCCGCGGTCCGTTTTGTGCAGCCGCGCTGGTAGGTAAGGCTGGGTCCCACTGCTTTTTCTATAAATAGACCTCAAGGTTTTCTTTTTACCCTTTTCGAACCCTAATCATTCGGAGACCTAAAAAGTTACTGTTCATTCTCTCTTTCACGTAACTCTTTGCTTAGATTGAACACTTGCATTTCATCTTCACATCTGGTAACATTTCGTCCGTTTTTCTTTGTTTAATTTTATAGCTTCATTTTAATTTCATGACCAGTAGCCCATAGCTTCTTCTTTTTCTCATTTTTCTCTATTTGATTAGCTTAAGTCAGTTTTAAGTACTGGTCATTGTGTGATTGATGAACATAATGTATGGGAAATTGAGTAGGGACACAGTAGGGTAAAAACTTGAACAAAATTGCAAAAAATTAGAAACCCTAAGTCAGTGCCCTAACTTAGCACCCTTCGCGGACCGCGGTCACATTTGTGCGGTCCGCGGTGCTTATGGTCTGAAGGTTGACTTGTGCCCAGAGCGGCCGCATTACACTTTGTGCGGTCCGCGCTGACCCACCGCGGCCGCGATACCACTTTGTGCGGTCCGCGGTGGGGAGATTCATAGAGCATGTATGAAGGGACTTTGACTTATGCGGACTGTGGTCAATATTGTGCGGTCCACGGTGGCCCCTGTGCGGCCGCACGTCCATTTTGTGCGGTCCGCAATGGCCAGTTACTGCAACTATTTCTGCAACTGTCTGAGCTTCTGTTCTGCAATTCATTCTACATCCGTTTCACTGCCTGTGCTTAGACTAACAATGTTAGATGTATGTACTTGCAGACAATGGTTAAATAATGAGGTGGCAAAGAATCACAACAACCCGGGAGAGGTGGTTCCTCCCGAGGGGGCAAAGGAAAGAGAGTGGTAAACCTCACTCCCCAAGCTGAGGAAAACATCAAAAGACTCGGAAATTGATAAAAGCTGCAGATAGAGCTGCTTCCCATTCCTCGAGGAGTGAGTATATGCCATCCCAGGACATCTCCTCAGACTCAGTCCCAACTCATATCACCACCCACTTCCAACTGACTGATACTCCTCCAACATCACCCACTATCAAGAGGCCAGTAAATGTAGTTTCTGATTCATCTGAGGAGTCGGAAGCAGGTGGTGGAGATGACTCCACCTCCCCCACAGCTTCATTATCTGGGGAGAGTGCATGCAGAAATGAGGAGGAGGTACAGGGTGCTGAGGGTGGTGAGCCTCAAGTAGGAGGCGTTGCTAGAACTAGAAAACCTGAGGTGGGAGGATAGATTCGTGAGCCAAGTTGCATATCATAAGTTTAGGGAGTGGTGGCCAGTGAGACATTTGATACCGGAGAGGATCTTTATTGACAAAGATCTACTTCCCCACAACCCGAACGTGCAAAGGGAGTTTAGAACTAGAGTGGGCTGGAAATTTTTCATGGAGAGGTGTATTGATGCGAATGAACATATGGTCAGGGAATTCTATTGTAATGTGGCCCACATCGTCAAGGGTTCCAAAGTGACCAAGGTTCGGAAAAAAAGGTGTTGTTCGACGGGCAGTCTCTGAATGAATATCTGGGCTCCAATGAAGAGGACGAGACTCTATACTTGGCAAAGTTAGAGATGGGTGAGGGGGTCCGTCCATGGTTAGCACAGTACTTGGCAATCCCAGATACCGTTCCTGAGTGGTTGACTGCGGGGGTAAAAATTCTAAGGGGGACTCTGAACTTTGAAGCTAAGGGTTGGGAAACCTTCGTTTGCAGCAGGTTGGACCCTACCACACATGACCAGACTCTTCCTATCCATCAGGCTGTGTTAGCTGCATCTATCATGGCGGGATACCCCGAACCTTCCACTACTGCAGATTTGCCTCCTGGTCCTTCCACCTCAGCTGGCCCGGAGATTCAATCTTCCCGGGCCCATCCTATCACTTCCCACAGACTGCACTAGACACTTCAGAGCTTGAACAACTAGATATTTACTGCTTCATCCAAGTTGTCCACTTTGACCTCTACCATTGCAGCTCAATCGGCTCCTCCGCCAGTTCAGGTCCCGCAGTCTATAGAGGATGCTTTGAAGAAGTTGCTTGATAACCAGGAGAAGATCCTCAGCACCCAGGCAGAGTTGGTGAAGGCAGTGACTTCTCTGGCAAGGCTTTGAAAGAGCTTGCCAAAGAGCACAAGAAGCTGCGCAAGACACGGGCTTCCAGGGAATCCGTGAAGGAGCTCAGGGCAGATGTAGAGAGACTAAAGGCAGATCAGCTGCCTTTAGATTTATTATTTGAGGACCCAGCTCCAACAGCAGTCCCAGCAGCAGCCACAGGTCAGGAGCAGTCACAGAGGCCTCTTAAGAGGAAGAGGACTATCCCGAGAGCAGATGATGCCATCATCCTAGTGGCAGACCCACCGGAGGCTTCCTCCAGTCAGCCACGGGATGTACCAGATCCACAGCCGACAGAGGTCTGGTTCCAGGTCCCAGTAGTTGAGCAGCAGGAGACCGGGAACCAGTCTGAGGTTCCCGAGCATACCGAGGACCCAGGTACCACTGATGATCCCATGCAGACGGACACGGCTTAGGGAATCTTCATATCCTTTGATTACTTTTTGATGCTTATTTTGTTAGTTGGCATTGGGGACAATGCCAGCTTTTATTCGTGGGGGTGCGCCCTACTTTTTATCCGGATGATTGTATATATTAGTTGACTTAGTTTATGTTTCTGATGATTTTCTATTTGGTCTGTATATAACTTTACATTTAGTTACTCTTATTGTACTTTTTATCTTCTCTTTGGTCTGTATATAAAGTTATATTTTTGTATATATTCATCCCCCGTTGTATATTCTAATCCCCATATTGTAAATATTCATTCTATTTTCTTTTTTCGTACAAATTTTTCGTTTTTTTAGCTGAGTAAATAGGCTCGCAACCTTTTTGTCTTTTTTTGGCGCTTTCAATAAGCCCTTGGTTTTCTTAATGCCACGGTTCTTTCCAAGGGTGGAGTATTGTGTGAACCGGGTGGCTCTTCCCGATGATGGATGGCGTGACAACCTTCTTAAGGGTTTGAGTCCGTTTTTGATTTTTCTTTCGTTTTAGTAGTCTATAGTTAAGGGTACCTCAAGCGTAGCTTCACTTGGGCCTAACACTTTTTCCTTTGATCCCATGGTCAACGACAAGTGGTTGTGTTTAGGATGCTGAAAGTAGTGACCTTGAGACTCTTATGTTCACCAAACAAACATCATGTGGTCTTTCGGGACTATTGTGTGCTCAATCGTGTCTAAGGTTGTTGTGGGCCCTCAACTCTAAGTCTTTAGTAATCCTTGAGTGTGTGTGGTGAGAAATCGAATTTTGAGTCCAAGTCCCGAGCCAATGGTCTAGAACTTGCCCCGAATGTTTGTTGAGGCAAAATTTTGAGTGAAATTCGACTTGAGAAGTGATTATAGGCTCTCCTTGATCCAAATGATAAGTTGAACAATTCCATAGCCTACCAATGAGATAATCCCTAGCTAACCCTTTTGAGCCTTAGACCTTTTTCTTTCCAGAACCAATGTTACAAGCGTATACCCGTTCTAAATTCTACCCTCTCTTGGCACCCAAATCTTCCCTTGAGTAATGGCAAAGTCTAAGTTTGGGGGGAGAGACAAGAAAGGAAACAAAGTGGTAAAAGGTACAAAAGAAAAAGAAAAGGAAGTCAATGAAAAAGAAAGAAAAGAAAAGGACAAAAAGAAAGCCCAATGTGAACAAGAATAAAAAGGGATTCAAGGAAAAACAAAAGTGAAAAAGGTGTGGAAAAAGTGGAAAAAGGAGAAATGTTTTGAATTGCATAAGAAAGAGTGACAATGTGTCTCTCTAACCCCTTGAAAGGAAGTGAAATACTCAAAAGAGTCAAGAGAATTGTGTCAAAATGAATCAAAAGAAGTGCTTTAGGGAAGATGGAACCCATATAGACCAATAACTTTTCCTACACTCAACCAAAAGCCTTCACATTGACTCCACAAAAGCCCTATATGATCTTGAGTTGGATGACGCTTGCATTAGTGGATACTTACATGAGGGTCAAGCATATGGTACTTAGAGTCGGACTTGTGACATTTCCTTGAGAGATACGAGTGAACTCCCATTAACCTCGGTTTGTGTGCTTATACTCTAATAGGTGAGGTTTTTTTAGGGAGAGTTGAGGATGTATGAGTTTGGGTTCCACAGCGACCAAAGTAATTGAGAGAGTTCTTTGATGTAATGAGTCAATTCTTGATGCTCTTGTGTCACACTTGATCCATAGCTTTCAAGGTTTAAATGTTGTTAATGATCCGTTTGTATTGAGGGCAATTGTTAGTCCTAATTGATGCTTGTTGAGGTTACTTTAGGTCAGCTTAAATTACTTGGATTTTCCTTTACGGGGTGGGTCTTATTTTGTTTGCTTAAGGAAAAGCAAAGGTTTAAGTTTGGGGGAGTTGATAAGTTAGGATTTTGGCATGTTTTATGCCCCTACTTACCTATGCTTTGGTCATATATTTGTACAAAATAGTCCCAAAAGGCTCACAAGTTGTGCTTGTTTGCAGGTTTGATCGACAAAGTGACGAAATGTCAAAAATCGGCTCAAAAAGGAGTAAAACCTGCTCAAGTATCAAAGACCAAGAAATCTAAGGGAAGAAGGCCTAGTGCGGACCGCACAAAATAGACGTGCGACGGCACTAGGAGATTCATAGAGTTGGCAATTTGGGTTCAAGGGCAACACGGCCGCGGTACATTTTACGCGGTCCGCGGTCAGGGCTCCGCGGCCGCACTACTCTTTTGTGCGGTCCGCGGTCAAGAGATTCAGAGAACTACAATTTTGCCAAGACAATGTCATGCGGTCCGCGGTCGTTACTGTGCGGACGGCGCCAACTCCCTCCGCGGCCGCGGTCCATTCTAGGTGGTCCGCAGAGTCCAAGTTTAGAGAAGCCAAAGTTGAATTCAAGGAGCCGAGTGCGGCCGCGGTCCATTTTGTGCGGCCCGCACTGACCCCTCGGGGGTATTTTTTTCCAGTTTTTCCAGCCTAGTATAAATAGGACATTTTACCATTTTTAGGTCATCTGTTATCTTCAGAACACTGCTGCGCTCGTGAGAACAACTTTTGTAGCCATTTTTGGCATCTTAGCTTTAAATTAACAATAGATTCTTGCAATTTAATTTAGTATTTAGTTATTATGTCTTATTCTTCATCTATTTCTTCATTTTCTCTTTCAAGCATGTGTAGCTTAACCCATTAGCTAGGGTTATGGCTCAACCCTAGTGTGGGCAATTGATGGGTGTTGCCATCTAGGGTTAGATTGACTATGGGTGTTTGCTATTTGGGTTGATTTTATGTTTTAATCTATAAATTGGTGGTTGCAAACACTGATTTGTGTTTTGTGGATTT
>NC_031999.1:9514296-9578874 GCF_001879085.1 Nicotiana attenuata
TCGGGGCGATCCCGACCTCATATCGGGTAAAAGCTATTGCGACCCTCTCTTCCTACTTATTGTAGCATGGAGTTGGCAGCGATCACCAGGCTCATTAGGTAATAAACATCACTATTCAGAATATAAAGCACAAAGCACAATTTCTTTTCCCCCTTTTGGCATCATCGAAAAGTTGCATAAACAATGTGTGATACCCAAATTTTAAAAATTACTCATGGCCACTGAGGCAACTGCAAATGCATGCATGGATTAATCATCAGTAATCAACTACCCATATTCAAACTATCAAGGAAAGATAAACAGTCAGCAAGAGCAAAAGCAGCAAACTTCATTGATAGAGAATATGATTTTGCCACAATCCACAAAAAGAAACAAAAACAGTTCAAACATGAGCAAAAAAGAAAAAAAATCCCTGATCTGGGTCACTAAAAGGTCTAGGCAAGGTTCAGGCTTAGAAAATCAAGGCTTGTAAGAACTAGGGTTTTGGGTTTTGGCTTGGAGAAGGTGCAGCATGTCTTGAAGAATTCCATAATTCTTCTCATTTTCCTTTGTGAGCTCAGTTCTGAGAGCATCTCTCTCAGATTCTACCTCTACCAAACGAGCCCTTAGCCTTGCTATCTCAGCATCATTTGCCCTACTCTCCTGCAATAGAGCTCTGACCTTGCTATTGACAGGTGTCTTTTTGGATGAACCAGGTTCATTGGGAGTGGAAGTAATCTCATAGTCACAAGCGAGCAAAGTATTGATTCCAAAGTGGTCTTTGCTTGTGGTCATCTCCCACTTCTTTAGAGGCACCTTACAATGAGCAAGAACGGTAGTGAGAATGAAACCATAAGGAGTGGCATGGGCCTTGGAGCCATTGATAACCCGATCAAGAAGCTTGATCATAAACCCAGGCCAGTTGATCTGCCGCCCACTATCCACACATTCCATCAAAACCAAGTCCATGTAGTTGGCAATGTGCCTTCTTTCCTGCCTAGGCAGCACACACTTGTTGACGAATTCAAATAGCACCTTGTGGGATGGCTTCATTTCACTTTTATACACAACCTTAGCCTCATCACTTCTTTGCTATCACAGAATATTCTAGTAATGGCTAGGGCAGTAGGAAGGGAGTCCAAACTTGGCCACTTTTGTCTTGTGTAATCATCATAACCTTCAGAAGGTATACCAAGGATTTCACCCAGCTCTTTTGCATCAAAAGACAATTGAACCCCTTTCACTAGGCTAGTGACTCTTCCATCCTTGACCTCTACATTTTCCATGAATTCAATTATCTCATTTCCGGCCAGCCTGCCATCTAACTGAAGGACCATGTCATTCCACCCCTGAACCTCTAGCCTTTCAAGCAGTAGAACCATCCCTTCTTCCTCCAAGTCCTTCAAGAGTCTACCCTTTAAGATGGTTCGTTTGCCAAACTTGGCCAGCTTGTCATGTTCATTATCTGATTCATCCTCTTCTTCACCACTCCAGTCTTCTTCTTCAGTAATTTTAACTTGTTTGGCTTTCACAGCAGACCTTGTCCGTTTAGCCAAAGTAGATGGTTCAGCAGACTTCGATACAGATGAAGACTTCTTTGAGGAAGTCTTGGCTTTCTTGGGCTTAGGGGTCTGAACCTCCATCTCCACAGTCATATGTTTACCTTGATGGACCCGGTCCATCTCATCCACATCAACAGCCTCAATAGGCTCTGCCACCCTGCTTTCCCTTTGTCCATTCTCTTCTTCTTACTTTCTTCCATAGCTTTCTATAACTCCTCCTCACTTTGCTTCAACTTACTCCTCGTGGCCCTTCCTTTTGGTAAAGGATTATCAGTAGTTGCAAGAGAAGCAGCCTTCCTTTTCTTGTTGGTTCTTGCAGTGCCAGGAGTCTTTGGTGTTGGAGTTCTCCTTTTCTTGGGTTTATAGCTGGCACCAACCTTCTTCAGAAGATCTGCTAGGGTCTCTTCAATAGATGAACCAGGTTCATCTATATGCTTGCTAAGATTTACTAGTCCTTCAGCAGCCTCCCCTGAACTACTTCCCCCTGTTCACTTGCTACTCTCTACCACCTTTTCTGACTCAGCCCCACAGATAGCCATTTTAACCGTTTTAGAGGTGGATGAAGAATCAACTACTTCTTTCCCTTTTTCCCTCTTATCACTACGCACACCCTCACTCTCTGTTTCTTTTTCTCTTTTATTTTTACCTCCTCTCCTTCTTGACCCGTTCATCTCCACATCCACAACATACCCAACCAAAACAAATCGATTTTCCAAATTTTCAGCTAGATCAGAAATTACCTCAGTAGAAGGATTTTGCACAGATATTGCCTGCTCAGAATCAGAAGACCCAGTTCCTTCCCCCTCACTCGCAGACTTGAAAGAATCATCAAATTTTTGGGAATCTTGGGCTTGACTAGCCTTTAACTGTGCGTTTAATCTCCTTGAAAGCGCACCTGTAGCTACAGTTTTGCGAGCAAGCATCATTACTCGCCTTCTCCTAGGTTGAGGGGTAGTGCTGGGCTAAGGAGTAAGTGGAGGAGGTGTGTCTGGGTTATTTTGAGGGTTTGTCATTCTCTCTAAATAAAAAAATGAAAGGTTTGAATTTTGGAAGAGAAGAGAAGAGAAGACAGAAAATTGTGACGGTTTTTGAAAATTATAGGAGAATGGCAGTGGTGCTGATGATGGATTTAAAGGGAGAGGGTAATTAATACACAACGGCAGCTTTTAGTAGTCAAATAGAAGTCTAATCACCCTGAAATTGCAGGTTGAATAGGCGGTTAAGCTTCCCTAGAATCTAGGCATTTTAATACGATGAGGAGTCTAGTTGAAACGGAACAGGTTCAAACTTAAAAGGATAAGCTTTTGAAGTTTTGGAACATAGGTAGGACTCTGCTCATGAATTAAATATTAATATTTCTAATTGTGCAGAGTGTAGAAAACATACCTCGTTATTCAGATGAACCAGTACTGATGAACCAGGTTCTTCACTGAGAATCCTCTTGATCATGCCTCAATTTGCCAAAATAGAGAAAAAAATTGTTAGAGATCAGTGATTCATATTAACACATGGCACAGGAGTATACTATTTACAGTATGAAACTGAGCAAAGATTAATCTAGGTATTTACACAAGTTCCAGATTTCCTAACCAATTTTTTTTCTCATTGTGCATTCTGAATTGGTTCCATTAGGTGATCTTAATCATCCCTAATTCTAACATGTTCCTTTCAAAGCTTTCTCTATTCAGTGCTTTTGTAAAGATGTCGGCAATCTGCTTATCAGTAGCACAAAATTCTATAGTGATCAATCTTTTCTCATAGTTGTCCCTTAAAAATGGTGTCTAACATCTATGTGCTTAGTTCTCTTATGATGAACCGAGTTCTTTGTCATACTAATAGCACTAGTGTTATCACAAAAAAAGGGATGCAACCAACATCAATACCAAAATCCATTAACTGCTGTTTGATCCATAGCAATTGAGCACAACAAGAAGCAGCAGCAACATACTCAGCTTCAACAGTAGATAAGGCCACTGAATTTTACTTTTTAGTAGCCCATGACACAAGACATGAACCAAGAAAGTGTTCCATACCTGGGGTGCTCTTCCTGTCAACAAGGAAACCTGCATAGTCAGCGTCAGCATATCCCACTAGGTTAAAGTTACTACCTTTTGGATACCAAAGGCAAAGGTCAGTAGTGCCTTTCAAGTATCTCAATATTCTCTTGACAGAGGTCAAGTGGGATTCCTTTGGATTTGCTTGAAATCGAGCACAAAGCCCTACACTGAAAACAATGTCAAGTTTGCTAGCAGTAAGATACAAAAGTGAACCAATTATACCCCTATACAACTTCTGATCAACAGATGAACTAGGTTCATCTATGTCCAATTTTGTGGTTGTTGCAATAGGAGTATCTATTTCCTTTGATTTGTCCATTTTAAACTTCTTGAGCAACTCTTTTACATATTTCTGTTGATGGATCATGGTTCCATTTGAGTTTTATTTAATTTGTAAGCCTAAAAAGAAATTAAGCTCACCCATCATACTCATTTTAAATTCACTCCCCATTAGTCTAGCAAATTCCTTACTTCGTTTTTTAGTGGTTGCTCCAAAAATTATGTCATCAACATATATTTGTACTACTAGAAGATCTTTACCTTTTTCCCTCAAGAATAGAGTGTTATCAATTTTACCTCTCTTGTAGCCATGTTCAAGCAGAAATTTTAATAGTCGTTCATACCATGCTCTAGGAGCCTGCTTGAGTCCATAGAGTGCCTTGTCAAGTCTGTATACATGATCAAGACACTCCTGCTTTCAAACCCTGGAGGTTGCTTGACAAACACTTCTTCCTTTAGGTAGCCATTGAGAAAGGTCTCTTGACGTCCATCTGGTGAAGAGTAAATTCCTTGTGTGCAGTAAAGGCTATGAGGAGTCTTATTGCTTCCAACCTTGCAACTGGAGCAAAGGACTCATCATAGTCTATGCCCTCTCTTGGCTATAACCTTGAACCACCAACCTTGCCTTGTTCCTTGTAACAGTTCCATCTTCATCAAGTTTGTTTCTGAAGACCCATTTAGTGCCAATTACTGATCTGTCCTTGGATCTTGGAACCAGATGTCAAACTTGACTCCTTTCAAACTGATTGAGTTCATCTTGCGTTGCATTTACCAGTCTGCATCCTACAAAGCCTCAGCAACATTTTTAGGTTCAATAAGAGATAGGAAAGCATCAAAAGCACAAAGATTCTTTAATGAAGATCTAGTTTTAATTCCAGAAGTTGGATCTACAATTATGTTCTCAATGGGATGAGAACTTTGATACGTGTAACGTTTCACAACCAACTGGTTTCTGCTTGATGTTTCTCCCATGTTTTGTTGTTGAGGAACAGGCTCATGGACAGGTTCCATTGAGTAATTAGATTCAGTTCCTCTTAGTTCAGTTCCCCCTGTCAGGTTGCCCTGGATGGAAGAACCTGTTACATCACCTGTTCCATCACCTGTTCTTTCTTCTGGTGCAGCTTCAGCTTGGGCTGAGATTTCATTTAAACTTTTTACCAGCCCAATAGTTTCATCTTCATGTTCCTGTCTCTCAAAAAGAACGTTAGTCTCATCAAAACCCACATGTGCACTTTCTTCTACACACATAGTTCTTTTGTTATACACTTTATAAGCTTTGCTATGTGAAGAATATCCCAAGAATACTCCCTCATCACTTCTGGGATCAAACTTACCTAGGGAGTCCTTTCTATTGTTGTGCACAAAGCACTTGCATCCAAATGCCCTAAGATGGGATATATTTGGTTTTCTCCCTTTAAGTAACTCATAGGGAGTCTTCTCTACAAAAGGTCTAGTCATGCACCTATTAATGATGTAACATGCAGTGTTTACAGCTTCCGCCTAGAAGCTATGGGGCAGTTTACTAGAAAGAAGCATAGTCCTAGTCATTTCTTCAAGTGTCCTATTCTTTCTTTCAACTACTCCATTTTGTTGTGGAGTCCTGGGGAAAAAAATTATGATCAATGCCATGCTCATCACAAAATTCAGCAAACTTAGCATTTTCAAATTCAGTTCCATGATCAGACCTAATTGATGCAAGTTGATTACCTAGTTGTTTCTGAGTTTTTCTAACAAAAGAAGTAAATATGTCAAATGCTTCATCTTTAGATGTTAAAAACAATGTCCAAGTAAATCTAGAGTAATCATCAACAAGCACCATCACATATTTTTTACCACCTCTGCTTAATGTTCTCATTGGACCACAGAGATCCATATAGACCAGTTCCATCGATCTGGTCGTGCTTACCATTTTCTTGCATTAAAGGAGGACCTTACCTGCTTCCTCCTTGTACAAGCCTCACAAACTTTGTCTTCCTTAGAGTTGATTTAGGCAGCCCTATCACCAGGTCCTTGGAGACTAATTTATTGAGTTGATTTAGACTTGCATGTCCAAGTCTCTTGTGCCAAATGAGGGGATCATTGTCCAACACACTTAAGCAAGTGAGTTCATTTTCTGAAAGAGTGGACAGATCTTCAATATGTGTATATATATATATATATATATATATATATATATATATGTTGTTTACTCTTTTTCCCTGCAAAATAATCTTGTCGGTGGTAAGATCTATCACAAAACATTTGGTAGAGGTGAATGCTACCAAGTTACCTCTGTCACACAGTTGTGATACACTGATTAGGCTATATTTTAAGCTATCTATCAAGTAGACATTCTCAATGGAGTGTGAGTCTGTCTTACCTACCTTTCCAACCCCAATGCTCTCACCTTTCTTACCATTTCCAAAGGAGACATTACCTCCTTTGAGGTCCTCAAGTGAAGGGAACTAGTTCTTGCTTCTACTCATGTGCTTTGAGCAGCCACTATCCATGTACCATATTTGGCTGCTCCCCTTCACTTGGACCTGCAAAAGGAAATCAGGGGTTAGTATTAGGAACCCAAACTAGTTTGGATCCCTTTCTATAGGCAAAAGGGTGTATTAAATTCTTTTTAGCCCATCCTGACAGCCTATTTTTTCCTTGAACAAATGTTTTGTTCTTTTGACTAGCCTTTTCTTTTGCAGTACATTCACTTTTGTAGTGACCAGTCTTACCACAGTGTGTGCAGATTTTATTCTCAGGAAGTGTGATGTACTTGCTTTTGGGATCCCACTTAGGTGCAGGGGTACCGTAGCCAAGTCCTCTCTTATTGCTACTATGGTGTTCTTGTAGCCATGAAAGTGCATCAGAAGACTTATTCCATTTACAAGTTCTGTCTAGCTCATGCTTAACCTTGCTTAGATCTTCTTTTAGGACTCTTATCTGCTCATCTCTTTTGTACAACTCATCTTTCATTTTTCCTAGGTTTTCTTCTAAGGTGAGATGTGAGTGATCAGCTTTCTTCTTACCTGTTCCTAATTTCAGTTTTAAATTTTCAGATCTAAGCTCTAGCACAGTGGTGTCAAGTTCAAGAACCTGGTTCTTCAACTCAGCATTTTTACTATCACTTTCACTAGTCCTGAGTTCCAGATTTTTGCACTTAGCTTTCAAGATTACACATTCCTTAGACAGATGTTCCTTTTCATTGTTTATGACCTCAGATTCATCAATAAAATCTAGAAGTAACTCAGATAGACTTTCTTTAGACAAAAACTTAATCTTGTCTTTGAGATAAATCACACTTACCTCTGATGCCTCATCAAATTCTCCAATGGCCATAAGTGCTTGTTCATCTCCATCTTCATCTTCTGAATCTTCATCTGAGCTTTCTCCCCAGGTAGCAACCATAGCCTTTGTTGATCCTTTGTTCTTCTTGGGATGAACCTGTTCCTTCTTCCTATTTCTTCGTTCAGCCCTTTTCCTTCTTCCATTCAATTTCCTACTGAGGATAGTTTTTGATGATGTGATTAGTCTTACCACATTTGTAGCAGCCTTTGTTGGTCTATTTTTCAGGAACCCTTGGTTTGTTGTAGGTTGCACCTCTTGAAGAACCCTTTCCTCTTATTAGATACTTCTTGAAATCCCTTGTGATCATAGCCATTTCATCCTCCTCTAGATCAGCACCTTCAGTGATTCTGAAAGCCAGGCTCCTTTCTTTCTTGGGAGCATCCATCTTCATGGTTTGCCTTCTAAGTTCATAGGCAGTGAGATTTCCAATTAGATCATCCAACTTGATAGTGGCAATATTCTTTGATTCCTGAATAGCAGTGATTTTGCTTTCCCAAGTGACTGGCAAGACCCTTGTCAAAATTTTCTCAACTTTGTCTTCTTCAAGGATAATCCTTCCAAGAGACTTAAGTTCATTTGTTAGTGTTGTGAATATTGTATACATCTCTTGGATGGTTTCTCCTTCCTTCATGGTGAAATTCTCATACTGAGAATACAGCAGTGTTCCTCTTGATCTCTTCACTTGAGGAGTTCCTTCGTGAGCCACTTGCAAAGTGTCCCAGATTTCCTTGGCAGTGGTACAGCTTTGAACTCTACTGTATTCGTCTGGACCAAGTCCACACACAAGCTATTTCTTGGACTTAGCATTCTTTTCCCACTTCCTCAAGTCCTCAACATTGTAGTTAGCTCTTGTTTTTGGCACATCTACTCCTTCAGCATTCTTCTTCAAGGTAGCTAGGGGACCGTCAGTGACAATATCCCATAGCTCATAATCCTCTCCAATGATGTGATCTCTCATCCTGTTTTTCCACCAGGAGTAGTACTGGCCATTAAAGAGTGGAGGCCTTACAGTGGATTGTCCTTCCCAGTTCCCAGGTGGTGCACTCATCTTAATCTGTTCCTAAGGTGTTAGCCTCTTCAAGGATAACATGCTCTGATACCAATTGATGTTTTATACTTCAATACCACACAAGAGGGGGGTAATTTGTGCGGTGACCAATTTTTCGCTTAAACTGATTATTGAATGACCTGGTTCTTTTAAGTGTTCTTTAACCTACTATTGCAGAAATAGTAAATGCAAAAAGTAAAGAACACAAGTATTTTACGTGAAAAACACCTGGCTCAAAAGGTGAAAAAACCATGACCTACTTTCCAGTAGGATTTTCCCAAACTCTCCACTAAAATCACTAAGCCAAAAAATGCATTTACAAAAACTCTTTTGTAAACTTAGGACTAACTCTAATCCCGTTGTAGCACTCACCCTCTAATTGTTGCGATAACTTCAAGTTAACTCTAACTTAAAAACTTTGAGTACCTAATACAATTGCTTCTAGATAAAGCTGAAAGGTACATTATGAAACCACCTACTACAATTGAACTAGAATAAAAGACAGACACTTGGAACTGGTTCAAGTAGCTTCAGGTTTGCACACTTGAATCACACACGAACTGCTTGCAAAATTGCCTTGCTATTTTGCTCTCGATTCACGTTTAACTTCTGCTTATGTGCATTACCTGTAAAAAAGAACAACACTGATATTTATAGAGTTAGTAAATAGAGATTGACTAAAGTTCGGATGCTACTCTTTCTTAGTGGAAGAGTTCTAGTTGATCTCAACCTCTAACTCCTTCCCTTTCTTAAACCGTGTTCTCTTTGATTAAGGAGTTCTTCTCCTTATCCAATATGCAACCTTTTAAATCACGATTAGGAGATATTCGCTACTGTCAAGTTAGGTTTATCTCCTTCACGTGCATCTCACATGCTTAAAGTCTATCCGTATCTGTGCTCCACTGGGATGGACCTGGTTCATGTCTGAGTTCCTTTGTCAGTCTTCAAAACTAAACTTTACTTGGGCCAACAAAATTGCAATTTTGTTCATGTTTGGAAAAAAAAGTATAGAAAGCTAAAATGGTAAGTATATATACTTACTAAGTTCCGGCAACTTTTTTCGTGTTAGCCTGTGTGCTTTTGCCTTCAACTATCCTCGCCAAGCCAAAATTTGATATTTTGGCATTCATCTCTTCATCTGATAGGATATTTCTTGTCTTTAGATCTCTGTGAATGATACGTAACCTTGAGTCATGGTGTAATAAAGAAGCCCCCGAGCAATACCCTAGATAAAATCGACTCGTGTCTTCCAATCCAATAACTGGCGAAGAGTATGATCTTGCAAGGTTTGTGTAGCATAATTTCAGAACGATGATCTTGTAATAATTTTTCAGAATGGAGGTTGTAAGACTCACCAAATATGAAGGTGTCTAAACTTTTGTTAGGCATATATTCATATAATAAAATCTTTTCGTTTGCCCCGATGCAGTAGCCCAAAGGCCTCACTAAATTTCTGTGTTGAAGCTTGTGTTTGGCTTAAAATGTTAACGAACAGTGTTTAAGAAAATCAATCAAATGTATGGAAAAGGGGTAAATCGTAATCGGAAATAATCGACTCTAGAGTATGTTTTGCCCCTTCTTTGCTTGGTGATTAGGAGGGTTCAAGAGCAAAATAATATGAAGATATTAGAGTGATGAAAGACACAAATTCCTCAGTCAGAGAGTGATTCGAATAAAGAGAGAGATTTAGATAGAGAGAGAGAAAGATTTTTCTTTTTTCCCCCAAAAGTCTCCCTTTTACACAACCGGAAACCCTCCTTATATAGCGTAGGAGTTTCCCTTTTACCGTATCTCAAATATAAAGAAAAATTACAAGATAAAGGTAAAGCACACGCTGCAGAGGGGCCGACATAGTTGTATGGTCGTCCCTCCAATTATCCTCAAGTCGCCCCTCGGGTCCGACTTTTGCCCATACGACAGGTCGTGGCCGTTTGAGGATGGGGTCGGCCAGATTCGACCATATACAGTTAGTCCCTCCGCTCGTCGAGGTCGCAGTGAGGTGTGTCCTTGATGGGCGGAATTAATTTCCTCGCTCTTTGGATAGTTTGACCCCGCCAGGGGATCGTGACGTGACATATAAGAGGCAGTCATCATGACTGTCAGGCCGTCAAGGCGTGGCGCCTCCCTGATGTGACGTCAACAACTGCAGATGTCATCATTACGCATATTCTCGAGGTAGGAACTCGGCAATTCCGGCGCTTGGTTTCCTGCGCTGGTTCAAATTCTGACTCTTCGATTCTTGCGCTTCCCAATCCTTATAAATAGGGGAGGGGTTTAACTTAACCAGAACTTTTGACTACTTACACTCCCTTCCTAGTATATATTTCCTTATCCCGGTGCGTTTTTCTTGAGCGAGAATCCCCTTCCCTATATCGTGCATAGATCTTCCTCCATTATTACCACCATGCCTAAACCTTGCCGCGGCGACGAGATGATTCCGGCAGCTGCACCATTGAATCCGCCCTCGCCTTCTGATGATGGTGCGGCGGAGGGAGAAGAGGATATGAGTCCTCTGACCGCGGAGGTGCTGCTGCCTCAACGCACCTCATCACGGAATGATTTTAGTAAGGATTCCGCCACTCTGGTCCCTGAGATTTCCAAGTTGTTGCAGAACCACCTAGATGATCTCCGCATTAAGTATAATGTACCGGCATATGTAGAGATGATTCCGGCCGGGGAGGATCATGTGACCGTTCACAGACAGGGATTTTGCGCCTTTTACAAATACCCGTTCATGATTGGCTATAACCTTCCCCTCTTTCTGTTGGCGGAGGAGTTTTGCCGGTTTTATAATGTCTGCCTGGCTCAGCTTACACTGTACACGCTGAAGATGCTCCGGCTGTTAACTACGTATGCGGAGTTGGCGGGGTGTAGCGTTACGGTCCATCACCTCTTGCAGCTGTTCAGTGCCTGTTATATGAGGGGGACCATGGTACATTTACGGGGTCGTGGTACGAAGGGGTTGGTGGTTAAGACTGACGATCGGTCCAGCCGCGGGTTTTGGCGTAGGTACTTTTTCATCAGGACCGAGCACCTGGTCTCCAATCCCGTCGGGTTCCCGGAGAGGTGGAATCTAAAACGTAAATGTCTCAGTCCGTTACGTATTTTTGTTTTCCACCGCTGCTGTTCTAACCCTTTATGTTGCAGCTATGGCTCATCCACCCCGACCCGTTGCCAACTTTAGGGGATGGGTCGCTGGTTTGCTACCCCACACGGAGGGGACCCATACTTGGCTAGCTTTCATGGAGCGCTACGGCCCAAAAGTCTCTTCAGGTAAACTTCCGATTTCTGTCGTGCATAGTTCGTGATTTCGCCCACTCGTCCCCTCTTTACGTATACTTTTCCTTTTGCAACAGGTCGTGGGGCTTCAAGGAAAAAGGCGGCGCCCCCTGTTTTAACGCGAGCTAATGCTGCCTCAGACGACCGAGACATACTGGTCGAGCCCTCTCGAGGGGATCCTTCCTCTACCCCTTTGCAAGGGGATACCTCTGCGACCATGGTGGTCTGAGAGCCGACGCCATTGGCACCGGCCCCTCACCCAGTGGACAAACCTTCTGGTGGCGAGGAGTTGCCAGAGAGGAAACGGAGGAGGCTCGAGAAGGGCAAGGCAGTGGCGACTGAAGATAGGAGTGAGGTGCGTCGGCCTAGGCCAACTCCTAGACATGCGCTTATGGCCGACGCCATTCTTTCGGGGAGGTCGGCTCAACGGGGGGTTACCGCTCCAAGCGTTAGCCCTGTACGGGTCGTCGGGGGAAGGCCATCGACCAATGTTGAGGGGCCCAGTGGTGCGGCAGAAGGGTCGGACTCTGACATCGCTCAGGAAGATGTCGACGAGTTTGTGGGCGGCCTGACCCATGTAGAGACGACGATGGAAGGTTCTGACCATCGCATTACAATTCCGGCAACTTTCAATCTTCTGTCGAATAGTGAGCAGGCCGCCTCGGCCTTTACTTTGCTGTGTGCTGCCCCTGAAAGCAGGACGCTCAGTACGGTAGGCGACGTGGAGCTGTCCCGCAGGGTGTCGGGCATGGCTTTACAGGTACCTTGTATTCCCTTCCTTTCGTGTTATTGTCGGGCGGGTTTGGGGTGTATTTGCTCACTTTTTCTCTTTTACAGACCCTTGTACTGGAGGTGGAGAGGGGACGTCGTGAGCGGAAGCGGACTGCCCTCTTTAAGAAGATGTTAAAGAAATATAGGAAGTACCGCTCTAAACATCGAGCGGAGGCTGGTAGGGGGCAGTCCCAGTCGGAGCGCAGGGGAGCCGAACTGGAGGATGCGGACAGCGAGCTGACGAGGGTTGTAGGCAACAGCGAGTTCGAGGAGCTCCTCAAATCCAAAGATGACGAGCTCGAATTGAGCCGGGGGGTGGCGGCGGAGAACGCCGAACTACAACGGAGAGTGGCGGAGCTGACTGTTGAGCTCGATGCCAAGGCGGCAGAGATTCACAAGCTTTCACGACCTTCTGCTTCCCGTCCTTCGCCTGTACAGATTGCGCGTCGTAATGCACATGAAATGTGGATCTTTGCAGAAGCCAAGGTCGATGTGTACAGAGAGCTTCATGCTGCGGGCCGGGCTACCGAGGAAGAAGTCCAGAGATGAAGGGACGAGGCTCGTGCCGCTCGTGAAGTGTGCGGTTACGATTCCGACTCTCCCGATGGGGGCGGGATTGACGATATCAACCATCTTGAATCCGGTTCGTGGTATAGTGATGTCTACCATTCGGGGGATGATGGGCAATCTTGACCGTATGTATATGTACGTTTTTTGTTTGCACATTATATTACGACCAGCCCGTGGGGGTGAATGGAAATGTGATTTTTGTTGTAATATAATTTTTTTCCTTTATTGTCTGTTTGTTTGTCATATTGTTTAGTTTTGGTAGAGCCTTTCGTTTGTCGAGTCTTCGTGCCGTGGTTCGACTGGGGTCGACCTGATATCGCTGGCCTTAGCCGTTAGGATGCTACTGACTTTTGTCGAAGTAATGTCCGTCGAAGTTCGAACGAGGTCGAAGCTCGAGCGGGGTCGAACTACACTATTTTGATGGCAAAGGCACTTAGCCTGAGTCCCAGTTCGAGCGAGGTCGAACTGCACTATTTTAATGCCGAAGGCACTTAGCCTGAGTCCCAGTTCGAGCGAGGTCGAACTGCACTATTTTAATGGCGAAGGCACTTAGCCTAAGTCCCAGTTCGAGCGAGGTCGAACTGCACTATTTTAATGGCGAAGGCACTTAGCCTGAGTCCCAGTTCGAGCGAGGTCGAACTGCACTATTTTAATGGCGAAGGCACTTAGCCTGAGTCCCAGTTCGAGCGAGGTCGAACTGCACTATTTTAATGGCGAAGGCACTTAGCTTGAGTCCCAGTTCGAGCGAGTTTGAACTGCACTATTTTGATGGCGAAGGCACTTAGCCTGAGTCCCAGTTCGAGCGAGGTCGAACTGCACTATTTTAATGGCGAAGGCATTTAGCCATTGGGATGTTGCTTCGACTGTCGTCGAAGTAGTACCCGTCGTGGTTCGAACGAGGTCGAACTGGTGTCGACTATTTTCTTGTTTGTGTAATGGAGATCTTGTTCATACAATGGAGATCTTTATTCATTCAATGGAGAATTCTATTCATACAGTGGAGAATTTTATTCATACAGTGGAGAATTCTATTCATACAATAGAGAACAACGGAGATACTAGGGTAGTCCCTTCACCATGTTGGCCTACGGGCCATGTTTGTGGGCCGACGTGGTGAACTCGTGCTTCTTGTTCCACCGGGCATCCCCTTCGTCGCCTCATTAAAAACCCCCCGGGAAAACCCAATTGGGACAAAACTCGGGCAAGGGAAAATGAGTACGACTCGGGAGATGCCTTTTAGAAGTGGAAGTGTTTGAGATGGGCGATGTTCCAATTGTTTTGGAGTAGTTTTCCCTCCATCGTTTCTAGTTGGAATGCTTCTTTGCCCGCTGCCGCTGTGATTTTGTACGGTCCGTCCTAGTTGGTTCCTTACTTCCCTTCGTTCGGATCTTTCGATGCCAGTGTCTTGGCTTTGAGGATATAGTCGCCGACTCTAAGCGGTCTCACATTGGCTTTCTTGTTGTAATATCTTTCCGCTTGTTGTTTTTGGGCGGCCATTCTAATGTGGGCCATGTCTCTTCACTCCTCGGCCTCGTCCAGGTCTTGTAACCTGCTGGCGTCGTTGTTTGCTCCACTGGTGTGTGAGTATCTCAAAGTATTCTCTGTGATTTCGACGGGTATAACGGCATCGGTTCCGTAAACCAGTGAATACGGTGTTTCTCCCGTGCTGGATCTGGGTGTAGTCCGGTATGCCCATAATACCTCGGGTAGTAACTCGGGCCATAGCCCTTTGGCCTCTTCGAGCTTCTTTTTCAGTATGTTCAGTATTATTTTGTTGGAGGACTCGGCTTGACCATTAGCAGCGGGATGATATGGGGTGGAGAGTATCCGCTTGATGTGCCATTTCTCGAAGAATTCGGTTGTCTTTTTGCCGATGAACTGGGGCCCGTTATCGCAACTGATTTCTTTGAGGATGCCGAAACGGCATATGATGTTTTTCCATATGAATGCGATTACCTCCTGCTCGCGTATTTGCGCTTACGCACCTGCTTCGACCCATTTAGAAAAATAATCAGTTAAAAATAACAGAAAGCGTACCTTTCCTCGTCCAGCTGGTAGAGGGCCGATTATGTCCATTCCCCATTTTATGAACGGCCATGGCAAAGTGACTGGGTGGAGGAGTTCTCCTGCCTGGTGTATCATAGGGGCGAACTTCTGGCATTGTTCGCATCTTCGGACGCAGTCCGCTGCCTCTTTCTTCATGGTGGGCCAGTAGTAACCGGCGCGTATGAGGTACCGGACAAGAGCGTGGTTCCCCGTATGGGCGCCACAATGGCCTTCATGCACTTCTTCAAAAATTTGCCTTGTTTGGTGTGGCCCGGGACATTTAGCAAGGGGACCACCGAACGTTCTCTTGTAGAGCTCGTGGTTTCACAGAAGGTGTCGGTTTAATTCCTAGTGGAATACTCGCCAAAAGGTTCTTTAACCACTCGGCCTCATTTCCAGCTAATTCCAATGCCACAAACTCAGATTCCATGGTAGATCTAGCTATTATAGTTTGTTTAGCTGATTTCCATGCCACGGCACCCCCACCAAGGGTGAACACATAACCACTAGTGGATTTTGTCTCATCCGAATCAGAGATCCAGTTAGCATCACTGTATNCGAGCGAGGTCGAACTGCACTATTTTAATGGCGAAGGCACTTGGCCTGAGTCCCAGTTCAAGCGAGGTCGAACTGCACTAATTTAATGGCGAAGGCACTTGGCCTGAGTCCCAGTTCGAGCGAGGTCGAACTGCACTATTTTAATGGCGAAGGCACTTAGCCATTGGGATGTTGCTTAGACTATCGTCGAAGTAGTACCCGTCGTGGTTCGAACGAGGTCAGACTGGTGTCGGCTGTTTTCCTGTTTGCGTAATGGAGATCTTGTTCATACAATGGAGATCTTTATTCATTCAATGGAGAATTCTATTCATACAGTGGAGAATTCTATTCATTCAATGGAGAACAACGGAGATACTAGGGTAGTCCCTTCACCATGTTGGCCTACGTGGTGAACTCGTGCTTCTTGTTCCACCGGGCGTCCCCTTCGTCGCCTTGTTAAAAACCTTCCCGAGAAAACCCAATTGGGACAAAACTCGGGTACGGGAAAAAGAGTACGACTCGGGAGACACCTTTCAGAAGTGGAAGTGCTTGAGATGGGCGATGTTCCAATTGTTTTGGAGTAACTTTCCCTCCATCGTTTCTAGTTGGAATGCTCCTTTGCTAGCTGCCGTCGTAATTTTGTATGGCCCGTCCCAGTTGGTCCCTAACTTTCCTTTGTTCGGATCTTTCGATGCCAGTGTTTTGGCTTTGAGAACATAGTCGCCGACTTTGAGCGGTCTGACCTTGGCTTTCCTGTTGTAATATCTTTCCGCTTGTTGTTTTTGGGCGGCCATTCTTATGTGGGCCATGTCTCTTCGTTCCTCGACCTCCTCCAGGTCTTGTAACCTGTTGGCATCGTTGTCTGCTCCACTGGTGTGTGAGTATCTCAGACTGGGTTCTCCGATCTCGACGGGTATGAAGGCATCAGTTCCATAGACCAATGAATAAGGTGTCTCCCCCGTGCTGGATTTGGGCGTAGTTCGGTATGCCCATAATACCTCGGGTAATAACTCGGGCTATAGCCCTTGGCCTCTTCGAGCTTCTTTTTTAGTATGTTTAGTATTGTTTTCTTGGAGGACTCGGCTTGACCATTAGCAGCGGGATGATATGGGGTGGAGAGTATCCGCTTGATGTGCCATTTCTCGAAGAATTCGGTTGTCTTTTTGCCGATGAACTGGGGCCCGTTAGCGCAACTGATTTCTTTGAGGATGCCGAAACGGCATATGATGTTTTTCCATATGAATGCGATTACCTCCTGCTCGCGTATTTGCGCTTACGCACCTGCTTCGACCCATTTAGAAAAATAATCAGTTAAAAATAACAGAAAGCGTACCTTTCCTCGTCCAGCTGGTAGAGGGCCGATTATGTCCATTCCCCATTTTATGAACGGCCATGGCAAAGTGACTGGGTGGAGGAGTTCTCCTGCCTGGTGTATCATAGGGGCGAACTTCTGGCATTGTTCCATCTTCGGACGTAATCCGCTGCCTCTTTCTTCATGGTGGGCCAGTAGTAACCGGCGCGTATGAGGCACCGGACAAGAGCGCGGTTCCCCGTATGGGCGCCACAATGGCCTTCATGCACTTCTTCAAAAATTTGCCTTGTTTGGTGTGGCCCGGGACATTTAGCAAGGGGACCACCGAACGTTCTCTTGTAGAGCTCGTGGTTTATGAGGCTGTAGCGGGCTGCTTGTACCCGAAGTTTCTTGGCTTCCTTTTTGTCGTGCGGGAGTGTCCCGTCCTGCAGGTAGGATACAAACTGTTTGCGCCAGTCCCAAGTTAAGCTTAATGAGAGTACCTCGACATGGTCGACGGCTGAATGGAGCAGAGTGACCACGTTCTCTTTGTTGATATTTTTGGTAGCTGCGGCTAGTTTTGCTAGGCTATCCTCCTCGATGTTCTGTCCCCAGGGGATCTGCTCGAAGCGACATTCGTCGAACTCCGTCATCAGCTTATGGATTTCTGACTGGTATTTTTGTAGCCTTTGTTCCTTAATTTGGTAGGTTTCGGTGACCTGGTTTACCACGAGTTGGGAGTCACAATGGAGGATAAGCCGACGGGCTCCGTATTTGATGGCCAGCTTCATACCTGCAATTACAGCCTCATACTCGGCTTCGTTGTTAGTCATTTCAGGGCATGGTATGTACTGGCGAATTACTTCTTCCATGGGGACTTCGAGGACGAGACCGAGTCCTGATCCCGAGGCGTTTGCGGTGCCATTGGTGTAGAGGATCCAGAGGTCGGTGTTTGCAGAGGCGCGGAGGGCCTCTTGTTCCACCTCTGGCAAGATTCCCGTGCTGAAGTCGGCGACGAAGTCGGCAAGTACCTGTGACTTGATGGCGGTTCTCAGGTGATAGGTTATGTCATGCTCGCTGAGCTCTATGGCCCATTTGGCGAGCCTTCCTGAGAGTTCAGGTTTGTGTAGGATGGCCTTAGGGGGAAGGTTGTTATCACCTTTATGGGGTGGCACTGAAAGTAGGGCCTAAGCTTTCGTGAAGCTACGACTAATGCCAAAGCCAACTTCTCGAGGTGCGGATACTCGTTTCGGCATCTATCAGAGTTTTGCTGATATAGTAAATCGGGGATTGCGTACCTTTGCTTTCGCGAACTAGGACGGCGCTGACGGCGACTTCTGACACCACCAGATAAACGATCAGGCATTCGCCGGGATCTGCTTTGACGAGCAAGGGTGGTGAAGATAGATATTCCTTCAGTTTCCTTAATGCTTCAATGTATTCTTCGTCCTATTGCAACCCTCGATCTTTCCTTAGTACATTAAAGAATTTGTGGCACCTGTCCGAGGATCGCAAGATGAATCTTGACAGAGCGGCTATTCGCCCGGTTAGTTTCTACACCTGCTTCTTGCTATTCAGGATTTCTGGTATCATTTCTATGGCCTTGATCTGGTATGGATTGACTTCGATACCTCGCTGGGATACGAGAAAACCCAGGAACTTTTCGGAAGACACGCCGAAAGCACACTTTTCTGGGTTTAGCTTCATCCCGTATTGTCTTAGTATCTCAAAGGCTTGTTTTAAATGGTCGATGTGATCCTCCTTTTTAGCCGACTTTATAGCATGTCGTCGATGTAGACCTCCATTGTCTTGCCGAGCTGTTCCTTGAACATCTTGGTGACCAGCCTTTGGTATGTTGCGCCGGCATTTTTGAGCCCGAAGGGCATCACCTTGTAGCAGTAAGTCCCTTGGTGGGTGATAAAAGTCGTTTTTTCCTGGTCCTCATCGGCCATCAGGATTTGGTTGTAACCAGAGTAGGCATCCAAGAAGCTTAGCAGCTCGTGTCCGGCTGTTGCGTCTATCAGCTGATCGATGTGAGCTAATGGGAAGGAATCCTTTGGGCATGCCTTGTTCAAGTCAGTGAAATCCACGCACATTCTCCACTTTTCGCTTTTCTTTTTCACCATGACCACGTTGGCAACCCACTGGGGGTACTTCAATTCTCTGATGGACCCGTTGGCTAGTAGCTTATCTACTTTTTCGCTGACTGCCGCATTGATTGCGGGGTTGAACTTTCTCCTTACCTGCCGCACGGGCGGATAGAATGGGTCGACGTTGAGTTTGTGAGTGGCGATGTCTTTTGATATCCCTGGCATGTCAGAATGGGAGAAGGCGAACAGACCTGCATGGTTAGTTAAGAATTCATGGTACTTACCTGGGTCGGAGAGGTTATGCCCGATGTAGGCTTTTTTCAAACTGTCGGTACTGTCCAACATGACAGGGTCGAGGTCCTCAACTGTTGCTTTGCAGGCTTCCACGATATCGGGGTCCCTGATGCCTTCCATTGTCGGGGTGAATTTGGTCCCCGACATGGCTGATTGTTATGCTTCCACACTTGCCCCTTTTAGTTGCTTGGTGTGAGTGCAATCTTGGGCGATTTGGTAACATTCTTGGGCGGCGCGTGGCTCGCCTCGGATACTGAATATTCCCCATGGGGTGGGAAACTTGATTACCTGATAGAGGCTCGATGGGACGGCTCGCATGGCGTGTATCCATGGACGTCCTATGATGACGTTGTAAGTTGTTTCCTGGTTCATGATGTGGAAGGTGGTGTCCAGCGTGACTCCTCCCGCCAGGACCGGTAGTGATATCTCTCCGAAGGTGCATTCTACTGCATTGTTAAAACCTGTTAGTGTTATGCAACGCGGTATTACTTTATCCTCAAGCCTCATTTGCGTGAGGACTCTCGGATGGATACTACACGCGCCGCTTCCGTCGTCTACCATAATTCTCTTTACATCAGTATCAAGAATGCGTAAGGTTATGACTAAAGCATCATAGTGAGGAAAAGACAAACCGTCGGCATCAGACTTATCGAAGGTGATACTATCTTCGAAGCCATCATACCGTTCGTGAGCGATTGTGCGCTTTAGTTTGTGCGTGGTGGTGAACTTGACGTGGTTGATTGTCGAATTATCACCGCCGCCGACAATCATCTGTATGGTTCGTGTCGGGGACGGTAGTTTTGGCGGCCTTCGAGATTGGTCGCGTCCCCTGGCGAAGTTGGCTCTCCCTTTGTCGCCGAGCAGCTCCTTCAGGTATCCCTGGTTCAGCATCCTGACTACTTCTTGTCGTAGGCCTATGCAGTCTTCGGTCTTGTGTCCCCGTTCCTGGTGGAACTCGCACAGGACGTTTGATTTTCTCGCACTAGGATCTGATTTCATTTTTGGCGGCCAGTGTACCTTCGGGCCTAGCTTCTCCAGTGCGTATACTATCTCTGAAGGTGAGACACAAAAGTTATGAGCGGATAATAACGGAGGCATACCTCTTTCATTCCGGAGCGTAGCAGTATGTCGTTGCAAGGCGTCCTGGTGTCTCGGAGGAGGCGGGTTAGGGGCTCTAACGTAGGGCTGATGCCTTTCTCTGTTAAACTATGGGAGTGGGTCCCGTCGCCCGTCGTTGCGTCGATCTCTCCTGATTTCAGTCTGTACTGACATCAGCCGCTGGGTCGGACTGTTAAGGTCGTCCTCGTCTGCCCTTACCTCTACACAGCAGGCGTTGTGGATCTCCTCCCATGTTGTGGGGGGATACTTCATGAGTCGGCTGAGTAGTTTCTTGGTTGCTTTCGACCCGTCCCTGCTCAAACCGTTTTGGAAGGCGGCAACTGCCATTTCCTCCGATACGTTAGGCAGGCTCATTCTTACTCTGTTGAATCGTGCCAGGAAGTCCCTGAGCCCTTCGCCTGTCGTTTGCCTGATCGCAAATATGTCGTTAACCCTTGCTTCGGCCTTCTTTGCTCCTGCATGGGCGATAGCGAAATTGTCCGCCATCTCCTCGAACGTTGATATCGACTTAGCCGGCAGTTGCGAATACCATGTTAGTGCCCCTCCGGTCAGGGTTTCTCCGAACTTTTTCAGCAGCACGGACAGCACCTGCTCCTTTGACAAGTCATTTCCTTTCACAGCGGTTACGTAGTGGATCAGATGATCTTCTGGGTCTGTGGTCCCATCATATATTCTCAAATATAGGGGCATCTTGAAGGTTTTTGGGATCGGATGAGGGGCGGCTTCCTCGCTGTACGGTTGCTCGACAAAACGTCCTACGTCACGTTTCGGCAGTAATTTTGGTGCACCGGATATTTTGTCTACCCTTTCCTGGTGCTCTTTTATTTGGTCACGGAGTGCCTTATTCTCATTCTCCATTTCTTCCATTTTTCTTAGGACGGTTGCGAGCGCATCGTCGCTTGTGATGATGTCTGTATGAGCGCTGCTCGTCCGCATAGCACCTTGTTTGCTGGCGTTTGTGGTAGTTGCTGCTGCTAGCGAATCGCTGGGGTTTCCCAGAGACGGTTTCTCGAGCAAGCCGCTCAGGGTGTTTGTCAGCCACTCCTCTAGTAATTCTTTGACTACTGGGGGTGTTTCCTTCACTACGGATGTCGAAGTCCCCTTCTCATGCAAGATCGTTAGATCTTCGAGTGAGGAGGGAAATATATTTTCCTCCGGAAGACTGCTCGGTGTTGCGTTTGAAACATCTTCTCTACTGGCCTCGTTGAGGGGACCCATCAGGTTGGTTGAGACATCGGCTATCATCTTTAGCTTAGATTCTCCGTCTGCCATTTCTGGTTCTACTGAGTTTGGGGGATAATGATTGTTGTTTTTGATACTCTAGATGTGAACTATGACTTTGATTATCGAATTCCCCACAGACGGCGCCAAATTTTTTGGCTTAAAATGTTAACGAACAGTGTTTAAGCAAATCAATCAAATGTATGGAAAATGGGTAAATCGTAATCGGAAATAATCAACTCTAGAGTATGTTTTGCCCCATCTTTGCTTGGTGATTAGAAAGGTTCAAGAGCAAAATAATATGAAGATATTAGAGAGATGAAAGACACAAATTCCTCAGTCAGAGAGTGATTCGGATAAAGAGAGAGATTTAGATAGAGAGAGAGAGAAAGATTTTTCTTTTTTCCCCCAAAAGTCCTCCTTTTACACAATCGGAAACCCTCCTTATATAGCGGAGGAGTTTCCCTTTTACCGTATCTCAAATATAAAGAAAAAATACAAGATAAAGGTAAAGCACACGCTGCAGAGGGGCCGACATAGTTGTATGGTCGTCCCTCCAATTATCCTCAAGTCACCCCTCGGGTCCGACTTTTGCCCATACGACGGGTCGTAGCCGTTTGAGGACGGGGTCGGCCAGATTCGACCCTATACAGCTTGGCAATTAACATTACTTCATTTTTAAATTCTTCAGCACCTTGACTAGAATGACTTGTAACCTTTTCACTGCCATTTCTTGTCCTTGAGGGAAAATACCCTGTACAATATTGCTTAGCATGCAGTGATTTTACAATGATAACACACGTGATTCCAAAATGGTACAGACAAACAAGTAAGAACCAACCTTATAAACAGGGCCAAATCCGCCTTGACCAAGCCTGTTTGCATCTGAGAATTTGTCTGTAGCGATTATTATGCTTTTCAAGCTGAAAAATGGAACATATATCCGTTTCTTATCATCTTCGGTTATCTCATATTTAGATGAACTTCCACTCGCGGGCAAGTATTCCACCCAATTCCCTAGAATTATTTCCTTAGCTTCTCATGACATAAAGTAAGTTTGAAATTAACAATAAATACATATCCATCATGTGGAATAATTGAGAAAGATGACTGAACTTGCTCCATTGTTACCTTTCCTTGTTGCCAACTTTTTTCTATGGTACATTAAATAGCCAATGGAACACATGGTTACAATTCCAGCAGTTAGACTGATGGAATAATGAGGGCTTTTAGATTCAGAGATGCTGTTTTTTTCTCACTCTATGCTCCTGAAGCTGCATGCATTCCAATGCCGGTGATTAAGATGAAGAATATATAAAAACCAAAGTGTTGCATGTAGTGAAAAGGGGTTGATCAAACAAGTGATCCACACCTGTGGTATAGTTTAATACGAACCATCCCATTTGTAGTATTGATTGCAGAGACACCTTCTCTTTCCTTGTCTGGTCATGTTGCAACTTGAATTTGAAGAATTTAACAATACGCAGCTAAGGAGGGAAATTGAGATTGAGAATTGAGAGAGAAAAACAGAGAAGAGAAATGCTCTATATATTGATATAACCGAATGAATAGAAAGAAGAAGAAGAAGCTAAAGTATTTAACTAACTAACTACTTAAGGACAGCTGTACATCACTAACTAATACCCTAACCACAGTTAAGTTAACTAACTATAGTTACAGTTAAGCTAACTAAGGTTAACCTATATTTTTACACCCCCCCCCCCCCTCTCCTCAAGCTAGGACTAGGAAAAATATTGAGTAGACCTAGCTTGGACATCAAATATGAATGCTGAAGTCGAACAAGTCCCTTTGTGAGTATATCAGCTTCCTGCTCAGCTGTAGGACAATAGATAGTGGAAACAAGACCATGTTGAATCTTCTCACGAATGAAATGACAATCAATATCAATGTGCTTTGTGGGTTCATGAAATACAGGATTGGCAGCAATAACAAGAGCTGATTTGCTATCACTGTAGATAGGCACAGGGGAATTATGGTCCACTCCTAGATGCTTGAGTAAACCAATAATCCATGTAATCTCTGCAACAGTGGATGCTAAAAGCTGCGATATTCAGCTTCAGCTGAGCTTCTAGAAATAGTGGACTGCTTCGTAGACTTCCAAGAAATCAAGGAAGAACCAAGCTTAATGAAATAACCTGTGACTGACTTTCGTGTGTTGGGGCATGCAGCCTAGTCTGCATCACAAAATGCTGAAAGCGATTCAGAGCACTTAGCAGCTAAGAAAACTCCCAACCCAGGACTATTTTTTATATATCTTACCAACTTGAGTGCAGCTTCCATATGAGAGACCTTAGGACTATGCATGAATTGGCTCAAACTTTGGACAACAAGAGAAATATCTGCCTTGTAACAGTCACATAAAGAAGCTTTCCCAAAAGCCTTTGATATGGTCCTGGATCAGTCAATAATGTGTCATTAGAAGCACCTGTATAAGCGTCAAATTCAGCAGTTGTAAGCTTCACATTTGGCTCCATAGGACAAGATACAGGTTTAGAGCCTGAGAGCCCCAACTTAGCTATGAGTTCTAGGGCATACTTGCGTTGATGCATTAATATACCATCACTGTTTCGTGCGAACTCTATTCCTAGGAAGTACTTAAGCTCTCCTAGGTCTTTGATCTTAAAAGAAGTTTGTAAATCATCCTTAGTCTGTTGGATCATGATAGGACTATCTCCAGTGATAAGAAGATCATCAACATAGACCATAACAACCACAATGTGATTTCCTGCCCTTTTGATGAATAGAGAATAATCTAAATGACTCTGTTGAAAACCAGCATCCACCAAGGCTGATGTGAGATTGAGATTTCATTGTCTAGATGCCTGCTTAAGTCTATAGAGGGACTTAAGTAGTTTGCAAACTCTGAGTTCGGCCTTTGGTCCATTGAAACCTTGAGGTACTTCCATATACACCTCCTCAGATAGATCTCCTTGCAAGAAAGCATTGTAAACATCTATTTGATGAATAGACCACTGCCTTGAAGCTGCAATAGACAACACACTTCTAACAGTAACCATTTTCATTACAGGTGAAAAGGTTTCTTGATAGTCTAAGCCTTCTCTTTGATGATACCTTTAGCCACCAATCGAGCTTTGAACCTTTCAACTTCTCCTGATGCCTTATATTTAAACTTATAAACTCACTTGCATCCTATTGCCTTCTGTCCTTGTGGCAAGGATACCAGTTCCCAAGTCTTATTATCCTCCAATGCCTTGATTTCTGCTTGCATGCCTCTACCCATCTCTTGTCCTTTACTGCCTCTGAATATGATGTAGGTTCCATCTCCACTGAAAAATTTGCCAAGTAGCTTTGATATTTTGAAGAAATAGCTTCATATCCAATCACCTCTGAAATGGGGTACTTGCAGCAACTTGCAGAGCTTTTCTTGTCATTTCTGACATAATCCTTAAGCCATATGGGAGGCTTAGATACTCTTGTGGATTTTCTAGTTTCCTCAACAGGAGGTAAAATAAAAGAATCACCAGGACTATCCAGACTGTTATGTTCAACAAGATGTGAAATGTCCTGCTCATTTGGGAGAATTGGAGTCAGAGTAGGAGAACATGGCACATTGGTTCCCTCAATATGAGTATCAGCAACAGAACTAACCACCACTGCATTTGGTTCTTCATCAAAATCTTGTCTTGGCACTGGAGTTATATCCAGGAATAATGATTCTGATGAGTCTTCTGCTGTATGAAAAGGAAATGTATCCTCATGGAACACTACATCTCTGCTTATAAAAAATACTCTATTCTCCAAATCCAAAATTCTGTAACCTTTCTGATGTGTAGCATATCCTAGGAAGACTGACCTCACAGCTGGAGGAGCAAATTTATCATGGCCTGTCAGATTAGTAGCAAAACATAGACATCCAACTACCTTTAAATGTGTCAATGAAGGTGGTTTACCCAGAAGTAACTCATATGGTGATTTATATCCCAGGACAGAGGAGGGAATTCTGTTGATTATATATACAACAGCATCAATACAATGTTCCCAATATCTAACAGGTAAGTGGCCTTGAAATCTGATTGCTCGAGCAGTCTCAAGTATATGCCTATGTCTCCTTTCCACAACTCCATTATGTTGGGGAGTATATGGACAGGAGCTTTGATGGACAATCCCATGCATTTGAAACAAGCCACTACATGCACTATTAAAAAACTCACTCCCGTTGTCTGACCTAAACACCTTAATTTGCTTCCCAGACAGTGTTTTGATCATACTAATAAAGTTCTTGAGTAAGAAAATAACATCAGATTTAAGTCTCATAAGAAACACCCAAGTCCATCTGGTAAAATCATCAACCAATGTAAGAAAGTATTTCATTCCATTGTGAGTATCAATCTTATAAGGTACCCACACATCCATATGGATCAAATCAAAACTATGCAAACTTCTACTAGTACTAGTTGGAAAAGGTACTCTAGTTTGTCTAGCTAGAGGACAAATTTCACATTTAGACAGTGAGTCATTATCTATTCTACCACTCTAATGTTGTATACTAGGAATCCTTCTGAGAACTTGAACTGGAACATGTCCTGTTCTTTTGTGCCATATCTCCATGCCTTCTTTACTAGTTGCTGCAAAAGCTCTATTTATTGTCTTCCCTAATGCTGCTGATAATATGTACAGACCTTCTTTTTTTCTACCAATCTCCTTCACCCTCCCAGATAAGAGGTCCTGGAATACACAACATTTAGGAAAGAAAGTAACACTGCATTTGAGATCTTCTGTCACTTAGAGACTGACATGAGATTGAACTTAAAAGCTGGTACACATAACACATCTTTCAGTACATCACCTCCAGTAAGTTGACACTCTCCCATATGTGAGATTGATGTTGAATCTCCAGTAGGTAATTGCACTTGCCCTGAATTTTCTGCTAAAGTTTCATTTTTCAGTAAACTCTTATCACCAGTCATGTGGTTAGTAGCACCAGTATCTACTATCCATTTGCAAAGTTCTAAGTTCTCACATAAGGCTACATTACCACAAAAACATTTACCTTCCATGTTTGCACTAGCTCCTGCAGTAGAACCTTTGCTCAGCAACTGCAATAACTGATTATACTGTTCTTTGGTGAAAAATTGAGCTGGTTCAACATTGTTGCTTGGCCGATATATGTTTATAGTTGGTGAAGCTGTCATTCCTTGCTGTCCAGTTGCATCTATCATGACTGCATTTGCTTTCTTCTTCTGCTTGAAATCAGATGGATATCCAATAATCTTGTAACAGTTCTCCTTCAAACGTCCTGTCTTGTTACAAAATTCACACTTCATCAATTTATAACATTCATTTCTAGTATGGCCTTTCAAATGACAAAAATCACATTCTAAATTATAGTTTCTCCTTGGTCTAGGTGTAGATTGGGCAGTAAACAAAGCAGTAGGATCATTATGCCTAGTTTGCCCTTAGGTACCACCAGTAAATGATTTCCTGCTTTCTTCCTGAACTACCATAGCATAAGCCTTATCTATAGATGGCAAACTTGGCATTAATAGAATCTGACTCCTTGCTTGCTCAAAATTATCATTCAATCCCATCAAAAATTGTAGCAGTCGTTGATACTCCAATTGTTCAATATACTCAGTGGATGATATAGGAGGTGGCAGTATTGAGTCATATTCTGCCCAAAGATCTTTTAGCTTGGTGAAATAAATCGATACTGACGAAATCCGCTGTGTTAGGGTAAATATTTCCTTATGCAAGTAATACAATCTCGATGCATTTACTTTGTCAAAACACTCCTTGAAAGCAGCCCATACTTTCTGTGCATTCGAAGAAAATAGCACTCCTGTTACCAAATCTCTGCTCACATTGCTCATGAGCCATGAAGTCACAATTGCATTGCAACGATCCCACTTACTTCCCGGATTTGGACCAAATCCTCCTTCGATGTTGATCCATCAGCCAAACACAATTTGTTCTTTCCTAACAATGCTACCTTCATTGCACGGCTCCAAAGAGAGTAATTTTCCATACCTGTCAAAATGAGTCCCACAGACATTGATCCCGGACCATCAGACGCATGCAAGTAAAGAGGATGATTGTGATCTAACACAATCGAGCTAGGTATCACTCTGATGCTCGCATTATTTTCATTGTTCTCATTATCAGTCGAATTCTCAGGAATCGCCATTGATAGACTGAAAATTAGGGTTCAAAGTTTCTGAGCTTGAGTAGATTCTCTCGAACTATCTTCAATTCCGCGAAGAAATTCCCTAGAATCACTCGATTAATGCTCTGATACCATGAAGAATTTAACAATACGCAGCTAAAGAGGGAAATTGAGATTGAGAATTGAGAGAGAAAAATAGAGAAGAGCAATGCTCTGTATATTGATATAACCGAATGAATGGAAAGAAGAAGAAGCTACAGTATTTAACTAACTAACTACTTAAGGACAGCTGTACATCACTAACTAACACCATAACCACAGTTAAGTTAACTAACTACAGTTACAGTTAAGCTAACTAAGGTTAACCTATATTCTTTACAGAATTTGGCCAATCCTCACAGTCCATAGAAGTAATGCATGTAGGTTATAACAGGGGTTCCCATTGTATTCCATATTTAGATTGACCAGATGTGAGATTTTGTAATTTTTCAGTATTGTAACACCGGTTTATCGGATGAAAGGGCCACGACTGATTGAGCCATACAACTTGGGTCACGCTTTTTTGTATTATCACATGAATTATCAACATTTTCCTCATGCACTTGTATAACAAATGTTCGTAAAATCAGTGTATTAAAATCAGTGTATTAATTTTACTAAGTGGATGTTTTGGCCTATATCGAATGTCTCATGAACGGAAGCAAAATTATTGGCTGTAAGGTCAATGAATATAAGGAAATATTAACCGCTTTCACATTGGCTTTCTCTTTCCCTAGGGACTGGTTTTGAAGCGTAGCTATTTTTTTCATCAAAATAAACATGCAAATCGCATTTAAAAATGCTGTATTAAGAGATAATTTCTTGTTTAATTATAAGCCTTTCTCCCTTATCATTTTAGATGGCGGTATTTGTTTAAGAAAGAAATAGACACTTATCATTTTACATGGCGGTATTTTAAACATGCAATGATATTTCTATAACTCTAAGAACAAGCAATTAAGGTAGCATGGCAAGATTTAAAATAAAAATATAGGGTTTTAGTATATTAAAAAAAACTAATGTATTCCCATAAGCAGTTAATTCTGTATCAATAATAATTAGCAGTCTGAAACTTGTAGTAGGTAAATAAAGAAGTAGAGGCAAATTGTGAAAGGGAATTAAGTACCAATATCAGACATTGCTACGCGGACAGAGAGGTTGAAGCCACCGCTATAGTTGTCCTGAAGATTATGGAGTTCATTCGTCCAAATTGAGCATCTAGCTGATACGCTAGAAGATCCTCGCTGTGCTTCATGATCTTCGTACCAATAAGCTACGCACTTGGGGGTCATTTGGTAGGGTGTATAAGAATAATGTTGAATAAGGTGTATTAGTAATGCATGGGTTAGTAATGCAAGCATTACTTATGCAGAGATTATTTTGTATACACTGTTTGGTGTGGTGTATTAAAAACTAAAATGCATGGCATAATTTTTTTTTAAAAATAGTTGTTTACAAAAATGCCCTCTATATTCTTTAGCTTTAAGAGACTTTAAGGACAACTTTGTCTTTAATCATGCTAATGCATGCATTAATTGCCTTGGTATTACTAATACCGTGGTTTGCTATGCATTAGCTATACATAGGATAATACCAAATAGGATGTATAACTAATGCTTGTATTAGTTATACATAGGTTGAAAAAGTGTATCAAACAAGGTGCTACTAATATACAAAGCGAATGCATGCATTATTTTCTCTAATGCACTCTACCAAACGACCTTTTACAGTTTCCTACACACTCCTTTCTGCAATCATCTTCACTTCTCGCCTCAGAATATGACAGGTCCGGCTCCTCAAATTTCATCGAAGACATAATCAAGAACGTGTCAGATTCTGATTTCTTGTTGCAAGTAGTAACTGATTTTCTTGAACAACCATCAATAAAAAATTCCCAGCTATCCAATCGTCTGGCGAAGTAGGATTGAATCCTGGCAAACACGTGCACATTGACAATATGTTCTCCCTGTCGCAAATGCCAAATTTCCCACAAGTATCATACACACCGCATGGACCTTGCGGTTCTGACCACGACACAAACCATCCTCTACTTTTGTCATCCCATCTATATAATTGTATTTCCCCTGAGGAATTCATCAATAGCCTTGTATAATTGAAGAGAAACTCCTTACTGGAGTTGGATAACATATATGCTACAGTAGAGGGCAATTCGTTGAAACTAAGGTGATTAGAATAACCAGCAGGAGCAGACCTTTTCCAGTGGATGACCGTCTTTTGGAGTATGGTGTACTCAGACTTGCCTGCTTGGTTTAGCCCGAACGTGTAATTTCCAGTGCTTGGGTCCTGAATCCAAGACTTTGCCATAGTGGCTTCTCTGACGAATCATCAATTAAAACCAAGTTTCCTGAATCCAAGAGCTTCGCTGTATGTGAAGAAGATGAACTTGTTGTGTTGAGAAATATGAGTTCCTTGTCGAGTCCAACACTTTGAGATTACCATCATAATCAATAGCGATAACGAAAAGTTCAGTTGATGAAAATGGAATTGGGTTGTCCCTGTTGGCAACCCAGACAACCGTTTCGGGACTACCATATGCCTACATAATAATTGTTAGTATAGATGCAGGGCTAAAGAATCCCAGTTCCAATATCCCACCAGCTGATACAAGAGTTTCCCCGTTGGATAAAAACAATAATTTGCCTGGGGTTAACACGTCCCTATAATCGCATTTGAAGTAACTCAAATACAGCAAAAATACAAACAAGAAGACACCTATATGGCTAGCCATTAAACAATGGCTATGATAACAGATTTGGACTGACGACTACAGAGAATAATCAATGGTTTGACTTGAGTCTTCTTTCTTTTCCATCCACATTTTGCTTTTTTCCCTTAATATTATGGTCTAATAGCATGAGTATGGTCAATTTTGTACGAATTGGCAAATGCTGAAATGTGATACTACTCCCCCTTTTTCATTTTTTCATTCTTCAATCTTTAATATCTAAACTAAGCATTGAATATACGAGAAAAATATGGACGGGGGGGGGGGGGGGGGTCAATAGCCAACTTTGATTATTGGTACGTACTAGCGGCACTACTGTTAGCAGAAATTTTTTTGTGACTTGCTATTTCTCCTCTAAAATTTGTTACTACATCTTTTAGTGGTTTCTCATTTGTTCTAGCTCATGGAAAATTAATAGAGCAATTCTTTTTCTTCTAAGCTATTTTTACAAGTCCTAAAATAACTTTGTCTAAAGAAAGTGGGAATCACGTAACCAATTAGTTTGCAGCAAGTGGAATGGAAAAAGAAATATTATTTTCGTACAAGAAGAATTTCTTCTTTTTTTGTAACTAAATATTTTATTTATCACTAAAGAAATTGTACAATCGTGGCTAATTAACACAGTTAGCTATCTAAGTGTCTATCCCACTACTACATGATCTAAGAGAGTTCTTCTAGAATCTAATCGTAAGTACTTCCTTTCAAATTCTAATTGGAGCTCTCACACTACAAATACAAGCAATATCTCTAGCTAATGACTCACTATTTCTATACACTTTCTCAAAGATTCTCATGTTTCTTTCAATCCAAGTGCTATGGACATATTCTGTGTATATCATCCTGAAAATCTGTGCAGCTTGGGATTTCCTCTTTGATCTGCTAATAATCTCTTGTTGATGTTGTTGTCATCCCACTGTATTCATTGGTCTCCCTTGTGCCCTTTGAAGCACTCTATGCCACACTCTTTTAGAAATTCACATTCCAAGAAGAGGTGCTCATTAGTTTCCTCAGAGCTTTGGCACATCACAAATTGAGTGTTTATCTCTAATCCTCATTTAGTTAATCTGTCAGCAGTTAGAAGTCTGCCCTGCAGCTGCAACCACTGAGTAAATCTAGTTTTTTGTCGAGCATCACTGGAGAACATCATGCATTTCCATGGAACTCTACCTTCATCTCCTATCAGCTATATGTATATTTGTCTTGTGATACTCTTTTCAGCTCTAAAATTGCATTGCACTTCCTCCAGAGTAGACCTTGCTTCCATAATCTTCCTGACCATCCAACATGCATGTTGAGGTATAGCCATAGAGTTTATTGATTGACCTTTGATATAATATGTGTGAATCCATTTGATCCATAGTTTATCTTGCTTGTGTGCTAGATCCCAATAAGTCTTTGATACAACCGCTTTATTCTAAAGGTATAAATTTGTCAAGTTAAGACCTCCAACACTCTTTGGGGCACATACTTTATCCCAGAAAACCAAGGCTTTCTTGGTGATGGTATTGCAGCCTGACCATATGTAACTTCTGGCATCAACAATCTTTAAGACTTTAGTAGGTAGTGCAAACAGTTGGGCCCAGTAGGCTTGCACACTAAACAGAACAATTTGGACAAGTTGAATTCTTCCTGCATAGGACCGTTTCTTTGATGTCCATGATGAGATCTTTGCCACTATCTTCTCTATAAGAGGTTGCCATTGTAGTAGGGAAAGTTTCTTGGTCGACAATGGAACCCCAAGGTATTTAAATGGTAGTTCACCATTAGCGAACTCCAGTTCATGTTGAATTCTTTCTGTCATCTCTGCTCACTCCACCAAAGTATACTAAACTTTTCCCTATGTTTGCTTTTAGACCTGAGGCTTCAGAAAATGATTGAAGCAATGGTGTAATGCAGTCACTGATGAGATGTCACCTCTGACAAAGAGCAAAAGATCATCTGCAAAACATAAGTGTGAGATTGCTAATTTTGAGTAGCTCGGATGGTAATGAAATTCTGCCACATCTGTCAATCCTCTCAGGCTCCCACTCAAGTATTCCATTGTAATGGCAAAGAGGAAATGAGACATAGGATCTCCTTGTCTGAGCCCTTTAGCAGCATTGAAAGGTTCACCATTAATCAAGATAGTATAATTGACTGTTTTCATACACTCTAGGACCCATGTGATGATCTGTGTAGGAAATCCTAGTTTCACCATGATCTGCTCCAAGTATATCCACTCTACTGAATCATAAGCTTTCTACAAATCTATCTTAATCATGCACCTTGGAGATACATATTTTCTTGTGTAAGCCTTCACCAGTTCATGTGATAAGATGATATTATCCCCAATTATCCTCCCATGTATAAAGCATGCTTGTGCTTCACTGATAATGGATGCAATGACCTTCTGCATTCTTGCTGCTATGACCTTAGAGATCAATTTATATAGGATTGTGCAACAGGCTATTGGCATGTATTCTTTAACTGTTGTAGGATTATCACTCTTTGGAAGCAGAGTTATAGTTGTACAGTTGATAGCTCTATTCATTTTCCTTGTAGTAAAGAATTCATGTACTGCTCCTATCACTTTCTCTTTGATGATGGCCCATGTTTTCTTGAAAAAGGTGGCATTATATCTATCAATTCCTGGAGCCTTATCCTTTGGCCGGTCTCACATCTTCCCATCCTCTACTTAGTTGTCTCAATTACATCGATCCTGAACTACATCCATCCAAGTATTCTTGCCCTTACCCTTTCGGTCGAGCACAACCTCCCGAGCGCTAGGTTCAAGCAACTTCATACCACTTCGTCCCTTTCACTCTTCAACCTGATCTCTACATTCATAGCTTGAAAAAGCAAAAGAGGGTCACCGTCATCGCCTATAGAGTCCGGCCCTTCTTGTATTTCCTTTTCAATTACTGCTGCAATTAGATCAAGTCTCTGTTGTTGAGAAAGAGTTGGCCCTCTTTTCATGTTGAGCTTGTTAATTGCTGGTAGTCTCTGGCTGATGACCCCATCAGTGATTTATAGAACTTTACAATCTCTTCTTGAATGTCTTTTGGTTCAGTAAGTTTCACACCATCTAAGGAGGTGATCGCTCTAATGTGTTTTTCTTATTTGTCTTCTTGACCACAACAGAGAAATATTTAGTGTTCGAGTCTCCCGTTTGAATCCATTTGACCCTTGATTTTTGTCTCAAGATACTTTCTTCAATCAAAGACCATTTCTCCAAATTGTATAAAGTGGCTCTTTCTTGTTCCATCAGATTATCAGACCAGTGATAATTTAGCTGCTTTTGGATTGCCACTAAGTCATTCCTTGCTTTATCTACTCTTTGTGAAATGGATTTGAACTCCTCATTATTCAGTTGTCTAGTAATGTTTTAAGGGCTTTCAGTTTCATCCATATGTTCCTCATCTTCCAGTTAGTGAATCTGTTGCCAGACTCTTTCAACTATGGGCAGGAAGTTGTCACGTTCAGCCCAGGTATTGAAAAATCTGGAAGGCACTTTGACTTTGTTTTGGTTTGCTTCTAGAAAAAATAGCATAGGGGCATGGTCTGAGATTAGAGGTACATCATACTCCATCACTACATGGCCCCGTTGCATCATCACCTTTTCAATTAACTTCATTTAGTAACAGGTCATATATGCATTTAGTATAGTCTTTTATTTTTGCATATTGGACAGGATTCCCAAAAAGTCTGTCATGTGGGTATAATACTGCATTAAAATCACCACAGATCAACCATGTCATATTTATACCTTGTGCCAGTTCCTTCAGTGTTTCCCATAAGTTTCTCCTTTGTTCACATGTGTTATAACCATAAATGACAGTTAGAACACGTGGCATACCAGTTGCTTTCATAGTAATTTGGCAATATAGGAGTTGTGCCTCCTCTCTCAGTTTATCAACAGCGTATATGCTATTATCCCAAAGTATCCAAATTCTGCAATTACTAGCACTATGATAGTTGTTTTGAGTCCCCAATTTGGAGCCACAACATTGGCAACAGTATGAGCTTTATCCAAATTCTGCCATTTCACTTTTTAATATTAAAAATAAATTAACTAAAATTTTTAGAAGATACTTTATAGTTTATATACATACAAATATCTATTTTTTTTAAACCAAAGTTTCAAAATAAATTTTTTTCCCTTTAATTTTGTGTCAGTAAAAAAAAACGCTCAAATTGGTGCTGTTTATTCTATTTAAAAAAAGTAAAAGTGGGAAGTAAGGGTGTTCATAAAAATTCGAAAATCGAATCAAACCGAAAACCAAAACAAACCGACCAAAAAAATCGATACTTTTTGGTTTGGTTTGGTTTTGGTTATGAATTTTAAAAACCGATCAAATTTGGTTTGGTTTTGGTTTTAATAAAAAAATAACCGAAAAAAACCGAACCAAACCGACTATAGGAGTAGCTATTTCAAATTTATTATTACACACACATATATATGTATTTTTATATAAAGTTTCTAAATTTTTATCGTACATATTAGTCGTTTGTATTTTTAGTCTAGTTCTTTGCTATTATAATAATCTAATTCTTTGCCTTTACATTCTAGTTTGATTGGTAGTTTTCTTTTGCTAAGTACAAGAATTTATTTTATGATAAAAATAATAAAATTTTAATTGAGTACTTAAATTATTCATCACTATTTACTTCAATTATCATCAATATATCTTGGTAAATGATAGATTTCTCAAAGAGCAATTGATTTGATAGTGTTACGTTGAAAATATAGTCATCGGAATATGTATTTGGTAGTGTATATCTCATATTTAAGAAAAAAACCGATAAATAACCGAAAAACCGACAAAAACCAACAAAAACCGAATCGATAAAAAACCGACTTAATTGGTTTGGTTTGNTTGAAAATGTGATCGCCGGAATATGTGTTTGGTAGCGTATGTCTTATATTTAAGAAAAAACCGATAAATAACCAAAAAAACCGAAAAATCGACAAAACCCGACATAAATCGAATCGAGAAAAAATCACCTAATTGATTTGGTTTGGTTCTAATATTTGAAAAACCGACTTACTTTATTTGGTTTCTTTTTTTTAGAAAAACTTGATCCAAACCGGCGAAAGCCGAAAGCAGGAAAGAAAAAGAGGAGGAATGAATTGAGGTCAATTTGCGAATACGCCGTCTTAAAGTTTGTGGGAATCCTTTTAGAACGCCGGCGGTTAACACACGTGCTCGTGACTCGTCGATCATTCACTACTGACTAGTGGGACTAGGGTTAGCTGCGGACAATTACTCGCATTCAATTCAACAACGTTGTCGTCTCTTAGGAAGAATACGAATTTTTTTGGTTAAACTTTCATATATGTTGTGAATTCAAATGGCATCGGGGCTATTATCCAGGACTCTCTTTGCCCACCGCTTTCTCAAGTCTTCCACTTTCTACAAGCCTCAATTCTTTCTTTCTGCCTTCAACGTAAGTTTGCCCTAGTTGCTGTATCATTATAATTGCCTTTTCGATTTGCTTAATGGTTTTTGTTTCGTATGCCTTCTCTTTACTTGTCGCATGTCATATGTCTGTCTGAGCAACTTTTTGCAATTTAATAACCCAATTGCATCATATGTTATGGTTCCAATAGCTCAATTTAAGGAAAATAGCAACTGCACTTCTATTCACCTTCCAAATTCGATATTACAATGAAACTGGAAAAAACACCACTCAATTGGTTCAACAATTACAATAGTAAAATTATTGTAACTGCAAAAAATTAACTGTAGTTCTCTCCTAACTTCAACTTAATCCAGCTCGGAAATTGCTCGAACAGTCTCAATCACCAACTTCACCAGCCATGGAAATACACCTGTTATTCAGCTTAATGAGAATAGAAATGGAGGGGCAATATCCATAATAGAAGTATACGAGGGAAGAAGGAGAAGAACGTGCGAGGGGAGTTCAGAGAGAGAAAGAAGAGGAAGAGAGAGAGCGCACGAGGAAAGAAGGAAAGTACCGGAATACACCTTTATCACACCGGACAATGGGTTTTATATATTGGAACGAGCAAATCTTGGCCATTGAGGGAAATTGATCGCAGCCCTCCAAAACTGTGTCGTCTCGTCCCGGCTGAAGATGGGCTTTGATGAGAGATGGGTCAGATGGATCAAGGCTTGCATAAGCTTTGTCAAATTCTCAGTTTTGATAAATGGATCACCTGTTGGATTTTTTTCTTCACAGAGAGGTTGAGGCAGGGGGACCCTATATCCCCCTTCTTATTTATTTTGGCTATGGAAGGTTTAAATAGTCTGTTTAAATCTGCCAAAGCCAACAGTTGGATTAAGGGCTTCAGGGTGAACCCAAGAATTCCAGATTCTATGGAAGTGTTCCATCTGCAATATGCAGGTGACACTCTAGTGTTCTGTGATGCTGATAGAGACCAGGTGCTATTTTTGAGAGTGATATTCATCCTTTTTGAAGCTGTTTCTGGATTACATATTAACTGGAACAAGAGCTTTATCTATTCAGTTAATGTAGTAATGGAGATTCATAGCTTGGTGGATATTTTGGGAGGGAAAGTAGGAGCTCTACCAACAGTTTACCTGGGAATGCCACTTGGGGCAAAAAGCAAGTCTAAAGGAATTTGGAATGGTGTAATTGAGAAGTGTGAAAAGAAGTTAGTCAGCTGGAAAAGCCAGTATTTATCACTGGGAGGGAGACTTACACTAGTCAACAGTGTTCTGGATGCTATGCCAACTTATATGATGTCCCTTTTCCCTATGCCTGTAAGTGTAGCAAAAAGACTTGATACATTGAGAAGAAACTTCCTATGGCAAGGAGCCAGTGAAAAGAGCAAGATTCACCTAGTCAGATGGGATACTCTCACAACAAGCAAAAAAGAAGGTGGTATGGGGATTAGGAATCTGAAGATCCAAAACTAGAGCCTGATGATGAAGTGGCTATGGAGGTTTGCCACAACAGAACAATCCTTGTGGAAAAATGTGATAGAAGTAAGGTATGGAAAGGAAGGCAGGTGGTCAACCAAAATTGTGAACAATCCCTATGGGGTTAGCCCGTGGAGATCTATCAGAAATCAATGGCCAGAATTCTGCAATAAGTCTAGGCTCAAAGTAGGCAATGGAATGAAGATTTCTTTCTGGAAAGACAAATGGTTAGGACAAAGAACCCTGAAGCAGCTATTCCCAGACATCTACAACCTCAATCAACAGCAAGCTTCACATGTGGGAGAGTTATGGACAGGCCAAGGGTGGAACCTCACTTTCAGAAGGCTCCTGAATGATTGAGAAATTCAAAGGATGACAGAATTTTATAACACTTTAGAACATTTCAAAGGGACATCTAACTCTGAGGATAGGGTAATCTGGCAAGGAGGAAAAGAGGGCAAGTACTTTGTTAAATCTGCCTACAAGATATTTAACCAGTCTAACAGCCAGAATGATTGGTGGCCATGGAAGATGATCTGGAAAGTAAGAATTCCCTACAAAGTTGCATGTTTTACTTGGTTATTAGCAAGAGAAGCAGTACTGACACAAGATAATCTCACTAAGAGAGGTTATCAGCTGGGGTCCAGATGCCACCTATGTGAAGCTCAGGAGGAGACAGTCAACCATCTTTTTTTGCACTGTAGTGTCACTGATCAACTGTGGAAGATTTTCATCAACCTGAGGGGGATCCGATGGGTGATGCCAAGGAGAATCAAGGAAGTCCTAACCAGTTGGAAAAGAGATAGGGAACAATCCAGTCAGAAGGAGAGATGGAAGATTGTCCCGGCTTGCATATGGTGGACAGTATGGAAAGAAAGGAATTAGAGATGCTTCGAGGACAATCATAGCTTAATTCAAAAACTAAAGATGAGCTGCCTAATGCTCTTTTATTTTTGGTGTAAACAGGAATGTCTAGAAGAGAATGAGTTAATTTTTGATGTTTTAGACCGTGAGTCTAATAGAATTTTAGGTCTCTCTTCTGGCTACCCCATTGTAACTATCAGAAGCTTACACTTTTAGTGTAACCATTTACTTATTCAATACAAATATATTACCATTTCAAAAAAAAAAAAAAATAGCTGATTACTTTTTTGAGATGCAAATAGCTGATAATAACATCATAGTTTAGGCAAAATTCATATGTCTATCAGTCTTTATATTTGTACTCTAACTGACTTCCAAATCTGTTGTCTTTTTCACGGCACATGAATGCACAGTTTTACATAATTCTCGATCAATTGCGATCTCCCTTTTTTATCTGAAAAAAGAATTACAATCTCATCAGTCCATCTGATTTTAATTGATGACTTTGCTTCCTTTCTCTGGTCTTTTACAATTTCAGAGTGTACTTTGTTAGTTAACCTTTTAATACGAGTATGAATAAGTTTTTGATCGAAGGGATTTATTTCCTTGAAGTCCATGACAAATTTGTGATTTCCTGTAAATCAAGGTAGCATTATCACCTGGCTTTGCCTGTAGATTGCCAATTTCCTGACCAGTATGTTTTTTATTTGCTTAATTTGTTAAAAGAAATGTTCCTCATTTGCTTAATCCTTGCAGAAGAAACCATTTTACTCCCAAGCTGCACCAACCTATTTCTCTTACAAGGTTGTGGGTTCTGTTACTTGTTGCGTGGCTTCATCAAGGGTAGGAACATGGCCAACATTCTCAACACTAGCTGTGTCCACCAATGAACCTGTTGTTTCAGTTGACTGGCTCCATGCAAACCTCAAAGAGCCTGATGTGAAGGTGTGTGATCGAACTCTTTATTTTTTGTTCCTTCCCGTGGGGATTCAAAGTCATTTAGGATGGTGATGCTGGTCATTCTAGACATATAAGGGCAAACCATTTCTCCTTTGGTTCTTTTCCAATGCTTAGAGAACCTAGAGATTATTCTTGTTCTTTTTTCTTAAAGGTGTTGGATGCATCTTGGTACATGCCAGATGAGCAGAGAAACCCACTTCAAGAGTATCAGGTGCTGCCCCCTGACTAGTACTTACCTGAATGGAACTACTTTATCTTGATTCAAATGCCCGCATGCCTTTTGTTGAAAGTACTCATAGACAGAATATTTCATCCTCTACTAGTCACCTGTGTGCTTTTTTTGTTCATCTCTGTGTGTGTGTGTGTGTGTGTGTTTGCGGTATTGATTTACTTACTTCTATTTGAACAGGTTGCACATATTCCAGGAGCACTCTTCTTTGATGTAGATGGTATATCTGATCGTACTTCAAATGTAAGATATTCTTCGTCCAAATTTTGTTTCTTCTTTACAAGAATATTTTGCTGCATAATGTAATCTTTTGCATTTTGGGACATCTTCTCTGGTGTCAGTATCTCTACTACTCTTCCGTCCTCTTTTCAATTTAAGTCATCTCTTCTATACCATAAGAGCTGTTTCTCCGAACCATCCAACATGCTTGTGAGATAGATCACGTCTTCTTTTTATTGTATACAAAGCTTCATTTCTCTTTTGATGTTATCAGTTGCCACATATGCTGCCATCCGAAGAAGCATTTGCAGCTGCTGTGTCTGCTCTTGGAATCGAGAACAAAGATGGGGTTATTGTCTATGATGGGAAGGGCATTTTCAGCGCAGCTCGTGTATGGTGGTGAGTTAACTGATTATTGCGAATGGCAGATAAGCTCCTTTTGTCCAAAATGACTCACAAATTACAACATGTATAATCAGGATGTTTCGAGTTTTTGGACATGACAGAGTTTGGGTTCTAGATGGTGGCTTGCCAAGATGGCGTGCTTCTGGATATGATGTTGAATCCAGTGCATCTAGTGACGCAATTTTGAAAGCTAGCGCTGCCAGTGAAGCAATAGAGAAAGTATATCAAGGACAGACGGTAAGTAAAAGCTTATTTTTTGTGCTGCATTTTGCTCGTGTATCTTAGAACAGAAAATTGGTACAAAAAAGAATCTTTCTTTAACCCTATAGCATGGCATCTTTGAAGCAATAGGATAGAATTTAGTGGTGCCAAGATCTCTCTGCAACCCGAGGACAGATCATGAGTTTTCTCCACAAAAAAAAGTAGTTTCAGCCTTTACAGGAGAACAAATAAAGCTGATAACTCGGAGGTAGTTATCCACTGTTTTAGTGGGATCACCTGATAAACTTTATGAAAGATATGTTACTGAATATAGATACGATTAGACAAAGATTCCACCCAGGATAGAAGGCAGCCACTGAGTCTCTTTTAGTCTATAGGTCTAAATCTAACATCAGAGGTATGTTTATGGGTCACAGTGCCAAAAGAAGTTTCAAGGAACTAAAGGTTTAATTATGAGGCGAAGCACCAAAGGAAATAAACAATTTGATATTTTTGACAGTTTCCTCTTTCTTGTATGCTTTATTCTTTTCTGAAGAGTAAACGATTTGATGATTGAGAATTTCCTGTATCTTGACTGCTTTATTTTTTCATGAAGAGGTGGGGTGGGAGAGTAAGGGATTGAAGTGGCTTAGTCTTGGTCATGCAGCACTAGATGCCTTTTCAAATGCTTTTTTCAAGGAGGAAATTAGAGCATCCTTTTATTAATTTTTATTTCCACATACAGTCCAGCTTATTGGAATTTTACTTCTATTGTACACTACTTAATACTAACCTAAGAAATTCTTAATGAAGACTATTACCATAACAACTTTTGTTTGCAGGTTGCACCTATTACCTTTCGGACCAAGTTTCAGCCAAACCTCGTCTGGACCCTTGATCAGGTTGGTGTGGTTGGTTGTGCTTTCTGCCTACAGCTCTTGTTGGGAGCTGTGTATAGCCATACACTATTGAACTGGTGGTAATTGCATTGGATATCAATATATAAGCTGTATTCTGTTCACTAGCATCCAGTCACATTTCTTCCCATCAATGTGCAATTTAAAACAGATAGATCATGCACAGAACTTACAAATCGTAATGTAGTGTGTTTCAAATTGCAAGCTAGCTGGTTCATCTTTGGATCTTCAATAGTTCTTTCGATACACTTCCCATAAAACAACACAAGTATGTCTCAGTTCTAAACAAGTTGGGGTCTGCTATATGAATCTTCACTTCTCCATTTAAGCTCAACTTATGTCATCGTCATATCAAATAAAAATAGAAGTGAAAAATAAGTTAAATATATATAAATAATAGTAATAATTATAATAATAATAATAGAAGTTATCTAATAAGACTAAAATCGTAGATATCATCTATATGGATCTTCTTCTTCTAGTGTATCCTATCTTTAACAACTGCATTAATTCCAAGTATTTGTGGGTCGTTGAATACGACTTCCTTCCTTGTGATTTTAGGTCTACTCCATCTCCTCTTAACACCTTCCGTGTAATGTCAGGTCATTTCGATACACTTTCCGTAGTAACTGCATATGTGGTTTCGTTGACCATAATTCTAATTTTTTGATGTGGAGATGTAATGTTTATATTTACAGGTTAGGAAGAACATTGAAGAGACAACATATCAGCATATAGATGCTCGATCCAAAGCTAGGTACTTTACTTTGTCGGAGAACTAATCTCTTAATATCTAATGCATTAAACAGCTAAGTTTTTTTTCAATTATGTTTGGATGAGATGAAACATGGGTCTTTTGTGTCATTTATGTTTTGGCTCTAAATCTTCCGCATACTCCCTCCCAATTTGAGGAACACTTTCAATTTTTTTTAGGAGGAACACTATAATAAGAAGGTGTGGAGGTCGAGTATTAGGGTTGGAGGTTAGTAGGTAGTCGTGTGTTTTTCTGTTCCATACCGAGTTTTTTTAGGGCTAGTCCGATAGTGTCTTGCCTTAGATTGCTAGTATTACATGTTGTGTTCTTACTATCGTCTGCTTCTATTTCGTAGTATCTTGTTGTTGTTGCATCTATTTTTCTAGCTCTCAGATTGCGGGTATTATCTTTCTGCCCTTTGTTGTTGTTATTGCTTGTTTCTATTGTTTCTTTTCATCTTCTTGCGTCGGAGGTCTATCCGGAAACAGCCTCCCTACCTCCCAATGGTAGTGGAAAAGTCCGCGTACACACTACCCTCCCCAGACCCCACCTATGGGACTCCACTGGGTTCGTTGTTGTTGTTGTTGTGTTAAAGGAGGAAGTCTATTAATTCTTGCTCTACAAACTTTATGAATAGAAGCTTAATTTACAACAGAACTTAAGACCTTAAGCTGATGCTTTCTTTCAACAGTTTGTTCAGTATGCAAGAAATAGTGATTCTGCACCTTGTCAAATAATGTTGAGTATAGAGGGTGTGATCACTATCTTTTGGCATGTCCAGTCATCTAAAAGTCCTTGGTGAGAGTAGGTTAAAAAGAGATTCATGGCATGTGCAGAGTAGGTTAAAAAGAGATTCATGGCATGTGCATAGTCAAATAGTGTCAAGTAAATAGAACATGTGAGTAATACCTATTGGCACTTCTCGTCATCTATAGGCCCTTGGAGTAGTTAGTAAGGTTGAAAGAAGTACGTAACGTGTACGTGAGTCTATGTTACCCGTGTCCTCTATTATAACATGAAACACAACATATTCTACTCGCGTGACTGCCGACACTACCAATCTGAACTTTTGGGGAAGGCCTATAATGGATGTGCCTTGATGAGTTAGACAAGTGAAATAATTGTTCTAGTCATGGAGTACCATAGAGAAAGGCACAAGTGATAAAGACACAATAATGTTGCAATTATATCCTATGTTACACGGACTCTCCAAGTTACCCCATTTGAACGGTGTTAAACTCTGGTGCTGATATGGGATTCATCCTGGCACCAATGGAGAAAATAAAGACGGAAGTGGCAAAGAGACAGATTGGTGGAGAAGATAAAGAAGACAGAGTGCCGTACAAGAACAGTGACCGTCTAGGATATGGGAGAAGAGACTGTCAAAATAGAGCGTACCAGCTAATTCATCTACTTTTTGAGCTCAAATGGTGTTAAGCCCGATGAGAAATAAGTTTAAATTGGCTCTCTTCTTAATTAGTTTGCTTGTCTGGAAAAATAACTTTAGACCGTACTATATAAGAGAAAGGAAAGCTTAAAAAATGATTTTTTTTTTCCTGCATACATTTTTGTGCTAAGTTGGATATGATGGATGTAAACTTCTTATGAAAGGATGAGATGCATACTTTCTGATTTTATTTCAAGATGCTGATATGTTTTATTAACATAGGTAACTTAAGTTTGTACGTGAACACTTGTGCTCTATTGTGAATGAACCATAGTGTTTGTTGGGTTTCTAAAATTTAATACATCTGCTGTTACAAAATGGATTCAAAATCCATTGTTATAGTCAAGTACTGTGAATTGTGGTTATTAAAACCGTTTAATGTCTCCTGATAAAGGATAACTGTTTTAGTGTCTGAATTGAACTTTCTAAAATTCAGTTTACAAAAAATCGAATTGAATCTGAAGTTCTGATTTGTGCTTGCCCCTTTCAGGTTTGATGGTGTTGCACCAGAGCCTCGGAAAGGAATAAGAAGTGGTCATGTACCTGGGAGCAAGTGCATTCCTTTTGCACAGGTGAAGGTCTATTAGTAAAAGAGAAGTGATTCTACTAAAAGCCACTGTCTGCAGCGGATGAATGGGAATAATAGGGTTTCGACTTTAACTGGTTATTTGTTAGAGGCATTTAAGGCCTTTTGAATTTACTAATTGTGGGAGTTGGCTTTAATCATTAGTAATCCAGATTATCTAGGGCATGATATTGCAGTTACTCACATAGATACTGATGAAAGTTATCGCCCTTTACAATAATACCAGAGTGACCAAGTGTGTAAAATCTTTAAGGGTTTGATAGATGTTCGCTTCATGTCTTCCAATGTTATTGTGGATACATTGAGGTAAGAGAATCCTACCCTCTGCTCATGCCTTGGTAAATAGTGCTTGAAAAATGAGCCATGCCTTTCTTCATCCCCCCTTAGGGTGCATCTATTGCATGTTGCACCTAGTGCCTAAGTGTGTACCGCCTTCTTACGTGGTGTTGTTAGAGATTGTTAGGTAGTATGCAGAGTTCCACTATCTAGAAGCCCTAAATACAATCAAGGGTATTGAGGTATTCATTCTAGCACAAATTTCTGTTTCTCAATGTTGATCCCTTTTGATTAATTTCTGGATTGAACTCTCTAATTATGCAAGTAGATTCTACTATCTGTTGCAATACAAACAAGGGTAATAGTTCTGCCGCGATTTCGTATTTTCCTGGATTAATCCTTGCTGACTCACTCCTAGATTAAGCTCTGTAATCATCTATGCCTATTTTATTATGGTGATTGCATGCAGATGCTGGATGGCTCTCATACACTATTATCTACTGAAGAGCTCAAGAAAAAGTTTGATCAGGAAGGTAAGAACAGCTTCCCTTTGATTGATAGATTTTCGTAGGGAGAATAAAATGTTAATGCATTTGCATATGGACGAAATTGGATTTTATACAGTCTCGAGTTTCAATGTAATGGTAAATCTGAAAAGCTTTCCCCTTTTGAAATAAGGTGTTAATCATATTTCATTCAATCACGTAATTTAGTCATCTTGCATCTGGTATACTTGAAGCATGCTGTGAATTATCTTGACTTTTCAGTTGCTTATATAAGATAATCTATTCTTCTCTAGGTATCTCTTTGGACAAGCCTGTAATAACTTCTTGTGGTACTGGGGTGACGGCTTGCATACTTGCCTTGGTTAGTCGAGCTCTCCATTTCTCCCTTTAAGACGATCTCCTTGTAAAATCTGTGCATGGTACCCCATTTTGATTTTTTGTTGGCACAAGGAGATCTTGAAAGTTTGTTCATCCTTGTAGGGGCTCCATCGACTTGGAAAGACTGTTGTTCCCGTGTATGATGGTTCGTGGACGGAATGGGGGGCACATCCAGATACACCAGTCTCCACATCTGAAACATAGATGCAAACATGCTATTAATGAGTGTATTTACATGTGACATTACAAGGTCTGCCTTGTCCGTTTCTTATTGGTGAATATGACAGCAGCAGTTGTATCTTCGAATAATGAAATATAGATCCCGGTCACTTTTTAGCTTTTTTGGAACCCTTCTCTCTTTCTGGGAGTTAAATTGAACACATAAATACGTCAGCGGTCTCTCATGGAGGGGAAGCCATAAGAAGAGAGGGTCTGGACACAAGTAGCAAATGTATTTTAATCCCGTTCCGTCATGACTTGCTTTTATTGCTTATATGCGACTCTATATGGATGTTAGCAGTGTGAATGTACTTGCTGGGGAGATCAGACATATTGTCGCAAAAAGAAAATAAAATAGTATTGCTTCTTTCCTTGTATTAAAATTCTAAAGCTCACCAAGTGTATTGATCCCATTCTGAAGGTGGAAGGGGTATCATTTCAACAACAAACCAGTAAAATTCCACAGGTTAGGGGTATACATTTCCAAACTATTAAAGGTTAAGGGGGTTAATTTGAACTTATTCTAACTATTTGATGACGATTTCAATTTTTCTATTCTATAATGAGCAACAAGCATAGCGCAATTTATGCACCAGTTTGAAAGCCTTAGCTTATTCGTTAACAAAGTCGACGAAGATGGATTTGAGTAATTTTCACATTACACCTGAGTTGTCTTTCTTTCGAAAATTTGTGTATCCCACTACTCATTTGTAAGACATATGCAAAGTAGTCTTCTTCGAATTAAGGTATTAAGCACATTGACGTTGATAAAATAAAGAATGTTGAGATTTTGAAGCGAGGCGTTTGCATGATTGTGTGTTGGACTCAAAATGTATTTGTCCTATAGTTGCTGCACGTGGAATGCAATAGTAACAAAAGTAGGTACGTTTATAAAAGTGCGAAATGGTATATTTCGATAACTATATTCAAAAGAGTTTTAGTTGGGAAAATCCATGGGTTGCGACTAGTGAGCGTTTGTCATAACGTTTCATGCAGAGAGATGCTTTCTTTCAAAACCAATAGTTGCCACCGATTCGTTAACTGCTGCCAACCCTTGGATATGTCTATATATATAATACTCCTCTGTGACGTCTAGTGTCATATATACATAGCACTTGAGATTGTAGACTAACTACTACCGAATCAACCGTCACCCTCAACAAAAGAATATATACATACTAGCTAGGAGAGAAAACAGAATGGCTGCCGCTGATGGAAATGATCTATCCGAACCTGATCATATAGTAAAGGATGTCATAGACGACATTACTAATGTGGATGATTCAAAGGCCAATATTCACGAAGAAATAAGTGGAGAATCTGATCAGGCACAAAGTAATGAACCATCAGAAGTTCGGAATGAGGAGGACATGAATACGCCATGTGATGATATGCGCCATGGAAAAGGAGATAAAGTTATGGCTGATGACGATCACGTGAAGGAGATGAATGAGAAGGAAGAAGTGGAAGAGCTTATATCAAAACTTGAAAGAGGGGGTCATATTCATGAAGAATTACCTTCTACTGACAACACTACTACTACTACTACTACTACTTCCAGAACAGAAAAAGAAGACAAGAATGGTGGAAGGCCGCCACTACTCAACTTCGGAGAGAAATGCGGCAAAAGGGGTCGCTCTACCTTATTATTGTTTTATCGTCTCTGGAGAACTCACCTTGTTAAGAATCTTACTCCTCCTAGTTAGAATTTTCTTCGCTTTTTTTTTGTAATCCCTTATGTAAAACTATATATCCTAACCCCATATGCTAAGACTACATGGTTATTCCCCACCCCTATAATTCCCGCTCCCCTGTGTTTAAAGTACATTTGTGATAATTAATGAAATTACTGTCTAGTGTTTTGTTTTGTTTTGTTCTGTTTTTGAGTAATAATGTTAAAGAGCAGAAGCACCTCAAATGATCGCGTGGCCTAATGGATAAGGCGCTCGCCTCCGGAGCGGGAGATTGTGGGTTCGAGTCCCATTGCGATCGCTGCCTCCTTGCTATATTTTGCATTTTTGCTGTAGAAATATTTATTCTTACTGCTTTGACAAATGATTGGCTTTGAAATGTCAGAGAAAACACAAGCGTAAGTAGACTGTGAATATTACATACTACTTAAAAAAAAAATGGAGCGGTGGTCCGGATTATTAGACTAATAAAAAGATGACGCTATTATGCACCCATATACTGCTTTTCACGGTCTCAAAGTGATTTTTCAGCAACACTTCAAAAGAGTAAAGCCAGAAGAGGAGAAAAAAAAACTTCTACATTTAACTAGTTTACACATCCTCCTCTTTGCACGACTGGCAGGCAAACGGACCCAGTCTTCTGGTCACATCCAGTAGTGATAACCTGCCATTTCCCAGGGCTTATCTTATCTGCACCCTCTTTATTTCAATCTGACTGCTACAAATAAAACTGAAGCAGTTCTAGTTGGAGCGCTTGCTTTTCTCTTACCGTATATTCTCTCATATAACAAGTACCTGCTCCGTTGCATAATAAGTGGCCAATTTGCTTTTTTATTTTGGTCCAAAATAAGTGTCCATTTATATGTTCAAGAAAAAATTCAATTTATTTTTCTAAAATTACCCTTATGTGCGTATCCCTAAAAAGTCATTTACTCCTCACATTTGAAAAGAGAATAAGTACTACTATAACTATGGTGCAACATTTAATGAAGGGTAGTTTAGTCACACTAACTATTTTTGTCTAGAATATAGTATTTCTTTAATGGGTAAGACCAAAGCAAATTGGTCACTTATTGTGGACCGAAGTACACTGGGAGAGAGGGCATACCAATATATGTATGTGGATTAACCCCCCCTCCCCAACCGAGAACAACCACTTATAGCGTACGTATTTTGCGACAGTTCCAAGTACCCACTGGTAATCTGCAAGCAAACCCTTCAATCTTCTCAAACTCCTGAACCTTATGTGAAGCCTTATATTATATATGATAAACAAGGGATAAGTATACTACAAGGAAGTAATAGGCAGATATGTGAAGGGTTGATGGGGGCTCACCATAGAATGAATCAAAAGATCTCTAGGTGCTAGATTCTGCAACACCCTAAAGCAAGTACACTTGGGATAGTAATGATCCTTTTGTCACCTCCAGGTTGGTATCCCAAGTTGAAAGCAACTAACATGAAACAGCCTAGGGCCAAGAGAAGGGACAGTAGATCCCATTGTAAAATGTGTTAGTAGGGTCACGGTCACACGGTTTTCCATTTGCAAATTTAGATCAACAGGTGCAGTATTTTCCCTTGTAAGCCTGAAACAAACCCAGGTCTGCTTTCGCTGTATCAACCTGGAAATCTGAAACGAATCCAATAGTGAAGTGCTATGAAGTGTTGGCCAACAGACTACTCAGGAGAGCTCCACTCTTTTGCTTGGGCAACTAATCAACATGCAAATTTTGGTAAAGATAAAGGAAAAGGCAAAAACTAAAAAGAAACAACTCAGGTGCAAATAGTAACTCCAATCCTGTAAAAGGATTTTGATAACTTATACATAATTCATTAGTAATTTCAAGTTATCAACCATGGAAGATTCTCTTGTCACAAGAGGAAGTACCTCAGTACCCTGCTAGCTGCAGCAGTTCACATAATGGAGGCCCAGAAAATTCTTATTACAGTTCGATCCACCAACATACAAGACTCTACAGATCCAAATCCTCTCTGGACTAAAATCCAGACATAAGAGCTAACAAAATGTGCACGAAAAAAGGGAGCAAAGCATGAGCATTATATTGCTCAGGCATCATCTAGGGCAAGCACTCCAGGGAGTGGTTTCCCCTCGAGAAGCTCCAAGCTAGCACCCCCTCCGGTTGATATGTGGCTCATCTTCTCTGCAAGTCCTACCTTCTCAACTGCAGCTACAGAATCACCACCCCCTATGATGGTTGTCACTCCCTTTCCACTAAGCTCTGCCAGTTTCTTTGCAATAGCCTGGCAAACAAAAAGGGCATTAGATGCAATCAACCCCATTGCCAAAGGGAAACATATACAATATCTCAAAGCATCTCTAGAAACATTCACAGGTAGAATAACAAGTCCTAAATCCTAATGGCTTAGAGCTACGGCACAGATTTGAGAAAACCTCCAAGTTATACCTCTGTTCCAGCAGCAAACTTGTCAAACTCAAACACACCCATTGGTCCATTCCAAATGACAGTCTTGGTGGTATCCAAGGCACTGCCAAATGACTTGATTGCATCAGGTCCAATATCTAATCCCATCCAGCCATCAGGAATTTCAGATGCTGGAACAACCTGATAGGCCAAAAAAATAAATTCAGCGAAGACCATGGCCAGCAAGTAATACAAGGTACTGCTGCAAAAAGCATTTCTCTCCCAAAAAGCAGCAAACATATATGCACAGCACTTAGTCTTTTTCTTTTATGAAATGAACAGCAGTTAGTTCTTACTACAATGTAAAATTGACCTAATAAAGCAGTTTAAAATTTATACAGTCGAGGGATCTAACCTTGCTGTTCGCATCAGCAGCAAACTTGTCGGCAATCACTACATCAGTGGGAAGCAATAGAGATACCCCTTTTGCCTTTGCCTTCTCCATGAGAGATGTTGCCAAATCAAGCTTGTCCTCCTCCACTAGTGATGATCCAACAGCGTACCCTTGCGCCTTGTAGAAAGTAAAGATCATTCCTCCGCCAAGCAATAACACGTCAACCTTCTCCAAGAGAGACTCTATAACACCAATCTTAGATGACACTTTTGAACCACCAACAATGGCAGCAAATGGCTTCTGGGGATTTGCCACAGCTCCAACTAAATAGTCAAGTTCCTACAAGCATTGATGATGCAGAGTAAGCCACTGCAACAAATATATTAAGACAACCACAATACAATAAAAGAGTTTATGTGAATATAGTAATTGCTGAATGATAATTAACCCATCCAATCATGTGCAGCACAATTGAGCTACTCTCAAATTCTTTAGTCTTCCTAGAAATATGCACAATAAACATCCTTTCCTCTATTTGACAGCCTGAAATCTTAGATTAGTACCTTTTGCATAAGGAATCCCGCAACAGCTGGTTTCAAGTACTTAGCAACCCCTTCTGTGGAAGCATGGGCTCTATGAGCAGTCCCAAATGCATCATTGACGTACAAATCTGCAAGAGATGCCAATTTCTTGGCAAATTCGGGCTCATTCTTCTCCTCTTCTTTATAGAATCTGACATTCTCCAGCAACAGAACTCCTCCTTCTGGTATTTCAGCGACCAATTTCTCAACTTCTGGACCAATTGAATCATTTGCTATCTTGACCTGAGTAAAATTAGCACATAATAACCTTTTAAATAGGACTAGAAGAAAAAATTAGTCAACAGAAAATAAAAAGAGAACAGCATACAGACCTCAACTCCCAATAGTTCTGAAAGTCTAGGCACAAGCGGCTTTAAGCTGTACTTTGGAGTAACACCTTTAGGGCGACCCTAAAACCAACAATAGACAATCAGAAAACACATAGAGAGAACAAGAGAAAACACAGGAAAAAGATTGTACAGAATGGTTCATCAGCTATGCAAAGATTATGAGTAACAAGGCCTAATAGAACTTTCAACCAGTGAAAATTCCAGCATTAACAAATAATAGTTAGTTTCTCAAACCAAAGATCTCGGCACAAAGAGAAGTAAAGCTAGTTTCTAGAAACTCTGAAGCTATCAAATCTCCTTATCGCAAGACGACAGATCTCCACAGAATCATTTACACCCGGTATTGTGCTGTGCAGCATCTCTCCTCTATATGGATGTTTACAGTTCCAATTTGGATACTCGAGAGAACTCTCCCCCTCCTTCCTACTTGTGCTCCATTTCAACTTCAAACGTTCTTGAACTTACACGTCTAACTGCCAAAATACGGATATACAGTACTCACCAAAGATTGACAAACAAGAAGAAAGCGGGAAAACCAGGGTGTGCTCTAGCAGTCAATGAAGTTGGAATGCACCATAGGAGATGGGGGTTCAAACCTCAGCAAACGCAAAAATGCTAGATAATTCCTTCTCATCCAGGTATATCCAGGTATCTAGTGGACTAATCCAGGTGCATGCAAACTTGGGAGGACACGACCATCTTTTCTACCACCAAAAAAAGGAACAAAACTTGACTGGACGCAAACGCTATAGCGGTGAGTTAGTGTTGCTGGCAGGAAAGCTGGAGAAAATAAAAAGCAGAAACTTTCCATTTGGGTTTCTTATTCACATTATCGGTAACTAATATCATGGCTTGGCAAGAAAGTCAAAAAAAATTGATAACTGATCACCAATGTCCTTGTAACACCAGTCCTTGAACAAATTTATCCATGCAATAGAATGTATCTGAAGCCACAAAATTAAAGCTCCAGATGCTGATTTAGCCAGAGTTTTAGCGTCTTACCCCTACCTCACATATGCTCTTCCTTTTTCCACACACCTAGTAGCTACTACATTTGCAAAAAGAGTCTAAGTTCTACGCACTAATGGTGCATAGAACCAAGTCCTTGAAAGATAATTGCATGTAATTCTATTCAATAGTGTTGATTGGTAATCCAGAACAAATGGTAAGTGAACCTGTTAAAGCATGTTAATTACACTGACGGTGTAAAAAACACAGAAAAATCATTACACTACACAACTTAAATCCTTGAAAAAGGTAGAAAACCACAACAGAACCGGCAGTTGTAAGCACACGATGAAAATCCACAGGCGCAGAACAAATACATGTATACTCTATTTAAACTTAAGGTCACAAACAAAATCAGTGCTGCAATGATCTAGGACTTGACAAAGAACAGAAATCGATATAAGAAAGACAGCAAAAACCTTCAGATCATAGCAGGTAAGCGTAAATAGGCAAGATTCAAGGAAAAGTAAAGCTTACAAGATGAGAGGCAAGAATGACATGAGAACCGTGTTGCATCAAGTACTTAATGGTAGGTACAGCAGCTCTGATTCTGGTGTCATCAGTGATGTTAAAGTTGTCATCCAATGGAACGTTCAGATCAACTCTCACGAATACTCTCTTCCCCTTCAGATCTGCTTCTTTCAGTGATCCCACACTCTTCTTCACCGCCATTTCTCTATCTGAAACCCAAAAATTAAAAACATCAGACAAGCTTTCAATACTCCATTAAGTAGAGTTGAGGACTCACAGTTTTTGTCGTCGGGAAAATCGATACGATGAACGGAACGATGTCTGTGACTAATTTGGAAGGATCGAGGATCTTATGAATAAGGAAAGTCCTGGGATTGGGGCGCGTTCTACGCACTCGCTTTTGTTTTCGTGGCGCACATTGTTTAGGCATTATTATGGGCTTGGGTCACGCCACCACTAATTTGGGTTCCTAAACACCCACGCATCCACCAAATAAATGAAAAATAAACTCTAAGTAGGTCTTTGGACATGAATTCCAATTTTTTTTTTTTTTTAATTTGGAATTTCACTAAAATTTAATTTGAAGATGAAATTTTCTTCAAATTAAATATCAAAATCACCCCAATTAAACATTTTGAATTCCAAACCATGAAACATGATTTATACCCAAAACTTGTAAAAAATATCAAAATCACCTCAATTTGATTATCCTACTTGAAATAAACAATCAAAATCTTATTGTTTAACTGTTATCATATTTTGCTTTACTGCAATACACAGAAGATGCAAAACCAATATTACATTTTCTAATTCTTCTAACACACAGCGAAGGTGCAAAAGCAGTCATAGCCACATATTTCTCATAACCATATAATCAAACTTCTAGTAGGCAGAGTTCAAGTATCAACTAGGACTGATGTTCCACCATCAGTCGCCAAAGATGTATCTGACAAAGATGAAAAACTGATGGGGTCATTTTATAAATTTTAAAAATATAGGATAAATTTGTAAAACTAAAAACTAACAAATTCCCATTTTCAATTGAAAAAGTGGTGAGAACCAGTTTTTCAAATTTGAAAATGGATTTTCAAGTGAAAAGGGAAAAATTGGTAAGAATGGGATAACCAAACATTATTTTTAAAAAAAATTATATGTCCAAACGAGCTCTAAATTAAGGAGTTTTGACTTCGAATCTTCTCTTTTTCTATTGATTTATGCAATATATTTTATATGTACTCCATTTGTTTTGGTTGTGTTATCGAGAATGAAGCGTGAAGCGCCAACGGCATATTTATTAGAATATTCTTTGAAAGCTTGATCCCTTTCAAAAAAATGTAGTAACTCCTCATTTCCAATTTAGATGTCGACACTTTATTTTCCAGTAATACGAGAGCCAACTGTTTTGTATTTGCATTGACTTTGCGTTCCATTGTTTAATCAACTCCAAAGTCATGTTATTAGTGAACTGAAGAACTCACCTCTCTCAAAAATCAAAGTGAATCTTAAATTCTTACTCAAAGAATCTAATTGAAAATGTGATCACGCCATCTATGCCTTATAAGACGGACTAAACGAATATAATCTAATTGAAAAGTTCGGAATCGAATCCCACAGAAAATTAAGATTTAGCTACAACTGTTTACTATCACTAAGGAGACGAGTTCGAATAATTTTCTTAGTTATAAAGATTAAGGTTTTCATTTCTGACTAATTAACTAACAAAGATTAAACTAGTAAAATTATCAATTAAAGAAACTACAGGGTGGAGACAAGATTGAAAAACCTTAGAGTTACGATTTTCCTAATTGTTGGAATCCTTCCTACTACGTCTCCTATAATTTCGCCTAAGTATTATCTACTGACCGTAAGCACTCAACTTATCGTAATTCTCTTTCGAGCAACTACAATAATACACTAATCACATGCTCTCGAATTACGCTAGCTCGCACTTTCTCACGCTCATTATGATCACGCCAAAGCTTCCTTATCTCTAATCTCATTTTAAACCTGCCGTATTGATCTCTCATATACATTGGGAGTGACGTTCAAAAATAACCTAAATATGCACTCTTTCTCAAGCAATACATAATAAATATGCACAATTAATTGAGAGATCTTCAATTACCGAAAATAAGCATGTAGTTGAACACGTAGAGAAATTCAAAGGCAAAATTATATTAGAACGTAACAAGAATCCATCCTTTAAAAGGTTCAATCAAACTCTAGATAATAAAATTAGTTATTCATAAAAGCATGTGAAAACACAATACTAAGAATCATAACCACAATGGAAATTAGGAAGAAAGGGTGTTTACCTTGAAAATGGTAATAACAATTAGATTTGATTTTGTGGTTCTAAAAATACGTGATCTATTTTTATGCTAGTTGTTAGGCAATAGATGCTAAGTGAAGGATTAGAAATTAAGATGATAGCTTGCAGATGATGTAATAATCAAACCGAATGGCTGGAAATCGGGGCCTCGAGCTGGCGATACGGGGCCTCGAGGTCGAGCCGGACGTCCGGCTAAGGGCGGTCGATGAAGGATTAACAGTTATGAGAGCTGCGATGGCGGCTCTTTATGATCAATAATGAGTAATAAATGATGAACAATTAATAGAACATAATAAATATAAGCAATAAATGTAAATAATGAGACTAAGAGAATATATTTAAGTTAGAGAGCAGAGAATGTTCTTATATTGAATGTAGTGTGTTGTATATTGTTCCTCTTTATAAAATGACAAGGGTCCCCTTTATAGATGAGCGGAATCTTAACATGGTACAAAATGCATTTATAAAAGGACATGAGGTTGGCATAGCCATTTAATGCCACTGTACGGGCCTGAAATAGCCCAATAGGCTAGGTCAGCTTTAATCATGTGCCTTGGGAACTTCCCAATAGTGCGTCGTAGCCGCTGGTTTGTACTGCCTCAAGGTCGATCATTATGAACCCTTGGGGGCGAACTCCGAGCTAGACTTCAAGCCTTCCGGGGGTGGTCTCTTTGAGGCGCCCTAATGATCATAAAATCGAGCCCTCTGATTTTTACCGTGTACAAAGGGGAAACACTCGTGGTTAAATCTTTTTCCTTGCTCCTAGCGTGTTCTTGCCTCCCAAAATAATGTCCACCCCCTTCAAAAATGATTTTGTCACGACCCCGAAATCCCACATGAGGTACTCGTGATGGCACCTAGTCTCTAGGACTAGGTAATTCTAACACACAAAGAGAATTTAACAGAAATAACGACTAAGGATATTAAATTAAGTTGATAAATCTATAATAACATCAATACAGAATAACATTTATAAATTCCCAAAACTGGTGAAACTGAGTCATAAATTCTAAGAAATACGCTAAGAATCTCTATTACAATACTGTTTATAAGAAGATAAACAGTAGTAAAAGCAATAGCAAAAGGTGACTCCGAGGCCTGCGAGCGTCAAGCAGGTATACCTTGAAGTCTCCGATATATCTTGATCAACCCACTGACGTCCGGCACGAGCTGAAGTACCTGGATCTGCAAAAAAATATGCAGAAACGTAGCATGAGTATATCAGAACGGTATCCAATAAGTATCAAGACTAACCTCAGTAGAGTAGTGATCTAATAACAGAAAGCAAGGAAATAAATGACAATAAAATAGTACAATATAAGGCTAACAACGGGAATTAAGGCAATTAAGAACAACAAAGAGTGAATACATGATAAGAACAACAAGTGATCAAGTACCATAAAAATACAAGTAAAACAAATGAAGGAAAGATAATAACCGTTTAAATCAACAAGCCTTTTCAATATTGAAAGTACAACAAGAACCACAATCGAGGTACCACACCTCATATTCACATTTCACAAATCACAATCACAATCTTCCTTATATCACCACGTGAGCCTTGCATTTATATTTTTAAAAATATTTTTCCTGAAATAGCTACACGCGCTTTAGCCCCTTTATCTCACCGCGCAACTTCAAGTAATTCCCTTACTAGCAACACGCATATTAATCACACCTTATCTTGCCGCATGCGCACCAACCCTACCCTTATGTCACACCCCAACCTCGGGGTCCTCCTTCGCAAACGCGAAGAAGGTTGGGAGTGGGATGGGTTGAAAGGCAGAAGGCCTTCGCGAACGAGACTGGTGGAATGCGAACACGAAGGGCAGGGTCAGTTGGGCATCGCGAACGCGAACGCGAACGCGACCATAAGGTTGCGAACGCGAAGGGTACCGGGCAGCTGGGAGAAATTGGCCTTCGCGATCGCGAGGCATTTTCCACGATCGCGAAGAAGAGCGGGCATAGGCAAATTTGATTTTAATACGGGATTTGGCTTATTTTCTCTCATTTTCACTTGGGTTGGCTGGTTTTGAGAGCTCTTTTGAGAGGATTTTCATCAAACATCACAAAGTAAGTGAATTCTATCCATTTTTTAGATAAATACATGGATTATGGGAAAATTTTTGACATGAAAATTAGTGAAAATTGTGGCTTTTGGTTGGAAACCTAGGGTTTGATAAAAATGAGATTTGACCACGAAATTTATTATGGAATTAGGAATAAATTATATATCTGAGTTTGTGAGGTCATTGGTAACATTTATCTTTAAAAAATTTCGGAATCTAGGCACGTAGGCCCGGGGTTGATTTTTATGGACTTTCTGAATTTGGTTGAAAAATTATTTTAATAGTTAAATCATGAATTTTTGTGCCTATATTGCTTAGTTTATACGAAATTTGATTAGTTCGTATTGCTTGACGTCATTTGGGCATTTCTAGTGAGGTTAAGAGACGGATAGTGAACTTGGAAGCGAAGTAAGTCTCTTGCCTGGTCTTGTAGGAGGGAATTCTCCCCTTAGGTGAATTAATTATTACGTGTTACTTGTTGTGGGAGTTACGTACGCACGAGGTGACGAGAGTCCGTATGTAGCTATATTCATGTTATGTTCGGGTAGACTTAGCTTCACACCATGCCTTAAACGTGTTATTTGTATTCACTTTGTATATTGATTTTTCTTAATTTATGACTGGATTTGAGGTTAGAACAAAATATTGAGTGAGTCTCTTACTTTGGAAAATTATGGGATAATTGTTGTACAATAAATCCGTGTTCTCTCAACTCGCATGTATCTTTGCGAGTGAAATTGTTCTCCATTCTCATGGGATCGGGCCGTTCGCCTCGGCAGTATGGTAACGCTACTCTTATAGGACCAGATTGTTTGCCTCGGCAGTATTGTGTATCACTATTTCTATGGGATCGAGCCGTACGTCTCGGCAAAGTCGTGCTTAATACTTGAGATTGGATTTGGTTTTATTATCAGCTGAGTTCGCGCCTTCGAGGTCGGTTATGACATTTTAGTGACTTTATATAGATTCATGTTGGAAATTTACTATTAATGTTTCATCTGTTTCGTTGCTACTTGTTGTACATCCTCCATGTCTACATTTCGTTGCTACTAGTGGTCAACATTATTGTTGACCACTAGTAAGTGTCAAGTCGACCCCTCGTTACTACTTCTCCGAGGTTAGACTAGATACTTATTAGGTACGCGTTGTTTTACGTACTCACGCTACACTTCTGCACTGATTGTGCAGGTACTGAGACAGGTACTTCCAGTGGTCACACGGGCGCGTAAACGCACTTCCATGGAGACTTAGTGGTGAGCTGCTTGCCTTGCTTTGATCTGCAGCACCGGAGTCTCCCTCTACCTTATTTACTGTTTTTACTTCAGACAATAGTTGTAGTAGTTTTGTATATTCCCTAGATTGCTCATGCACTGTGACACCGAGTTTTGGGGGCTACTAGCGTTTATGCACCATTGCACTTATTATTACTATCATCGTGGTTTATGTATTATTCACACTTGATATTTTTGGGAAAGAAGTATGTACGACTCCATGAGATTTTACTTTTATTCGATGTATTTAAGAAAATTTCTGTTTTAAAAGTTAAAAAAAATAATTAAATTGGAGATTCACATATGGGCTTGCCTAACGAAGACGCTAAGCACCACCGCGACCTATTATAGGATTTAGGTAATGACAATTACAAACAAAACGTAGAGTAAATAATGACATAAAGTATAGCATGTTAGCTTCGCATCAAAATGCGATTAAGACATGCTACGGATGAAGGTAAAATCTCAGTGATACATTGAAGAGTGAAGACCAATTACTTTATCAATTAGTTCTCCATTTGATTGTCATAAACTATGATAGCCACTGAGCTCCCTATCAATGTAAATATAATGTTACCACTAATTTGGAACCTGCTCAAGTAGAAAAAACTATAGTCTTAAATTGGAGAAGGGAACTTGATCCCGCATTAGTAGTCTCATTCTTTTTCACACTGTTCTTTTTTTCCTGGAAAAAAAAAACTTATCTTGAAATCATCAATTTAACTGCATTAAGCCCATCGTTAACGTCCTAATCTGAATTCACTTTCTTAATTTCCAATTCAGTAACACGTTAATCATTGTAGTAAAATAGTAGAACTTTCTTCTCGACGATAATCACTCAAGTTTTTCACTCTAATGTAAGTCCAAATTCCATAGATTTGATTTCTTTTCTTTCTACAACTAATCAATTTGATTTCTGTTTGACTCAAAAGTTATCACATATCTTATGAATGCAAAACAATACGAATAAATTACGGGAAAATCATAGCAAATCGTAATAATCCATTGGACCACAAGAAGGAAGCGAAAAGCAGTACTCAGGATTAGGGGGAGAGGTATTAAAAGCCTTTATTGATAATATTGGTTTGGTCTGCCTCTCGATGAAGAGGTTCAGAGCCTTACAATGGTGTTTTCACTTCCCATAAGAAGGGTGTGTTTTTCTCTTTTCTCTCTCTCCTCCATAGTGATGAAGAAGCAGCCCCCTTTCTAGGGCTTCCACTCTTAGTATTTATAGCTGTGGGCTTCGTGAGCTGGCAATAAATGGCCGTGACCACGTTGGGATCTCGCCTTTATGGTGGCGGATAGGCCATGGCCTTGTCGATCGAGCCGGATGCGGGTTGAACATCGTCAATTCTGAGTGGTCGTACCACTAATTAATCATGAATTAGATTGAAACGGGATTAGCCCCGTTAATTATCGTGGGGTCGAATTCTGACCCATACAGTTAGTCCCTCCGCTTATTGAGGTCGGGCCTTGGCCGAGCTCGATGAGTGGATTCCATTGGCTGTATTTCGAGAAACACGGATGGGGATGGCGACTGTTGCTTCGGTCGAGGCCGAATTCTTTTTGGCGATGGCCCTTAGCCTTGTAGAGTATTAGTATCCTGTTATTGGGCTGTCAAGTCATTGTTCGATCGAGGTCGAACTCTCCTTTTGGGCGAAGGCACTTGACCTTTTAGCTTACTTCGAGTGAGGTCAAGCTGCATTGTGCTCTGATCCTTACGTTTGCTTTGGAAACATACCCGTCGGCCATGACGGACGGGTCGTATGTTGCGCGGCCGAGGAGAATGAGGGCACGCTTGATACGTGCTCGGCGGTGTCAAAAAAAAAGAAATTTTTAGGGCGCAAGGAGCACTTCCTCGGCATTCATAGGTCGTTATGACCATTTCGAGGGCGGGACGCCGACGGGTGATTTGCAAGGCCGCTTTACGGAGCCTGTCATAATGACGCACATTCCTATGGAATTGAACCGGCGTGCGGTTGGTCACGTAGTTAATGGTGGCAGTTGGGATGCATGAGGGCCACTTGTATTGCCTATAAATAAAGGCTGAGGAATTCGTTTTCCATATTCTTATTGCTTGTCTGAGAGAAATTCTGAAGAAGATTTTCTTGTTGCTGTTTCACCTTCGTCTTTGTCCCCCGAACTTCGTTTCTTTCTCGTTATTGTATCAACAATGGCAGGCATTTCTTCCCAAAACGTTCTTCCGACGGACCTTCCGGTTAATTCACTGGTGACCGAGGGGCCAATTCCGGCGATGGGGGGTGCAGAACTGGTGGAGACCGGCGAGGCTCCGTCGGTGACGAGATAGTATCTCTGCCCGGAGCTCCGATGACTGATTTCACCGCCGACGGTGGGGAGGATCAGGTGGATGAAGCCCCATTAATGGGGGAGATTGGGATGTCTCGACTGCGGGGACAGGGGGTCATCCCCGGCTATGCTGACGTCATTCTCGCTAGAAGCGAGGAGAGGGTCCACACTGACCGTAGGGGATACTGCGTCTTTTACGCCTACCCCTTCAAGTTAGGGTTTAAGCTCCCGCTCCCAATGTTGGTGGTTGATTTCTGCCGTTATTACGGGGTATGCCCGGGTCAGCTTACTCCTTCTCTTTACAAGTTGTTAGCGATGCTCATCAAATACGCAGAATTGGCTGGTAGGGAGATTACGCTGCGGCATGTGCTTAGCCTCTACGCCCCACAGAGGGTTCGGGGTACCATGATTCGAGCGTGCCCTCGCGGGACGAGGGGCCTGACTGCGAAGCTGGATGATGAGGTTGAGCCTCGCCCTTTCGAGCACTTCTTCTACATCAGGACTGAACACTTAGTGGCGTGCTCTACTGGATTCCCAGAGGCTTGGAATCACGCACGTAAGTTTCTTAGCCATTGAATCCTCTTTTTTTTTTTACCTCTCCTTATGTCTTGTGCTCGTAAGCGTTAACTCGTGTCGATTTTGTAGTCGAAAAATCGCCGCCGGCCCCGTTAGCTGGGATTCGCGGATGGGTGGAGGCCGTGCTCCCCCACACAGTGGGGATACGCACATGGGCGTCTTTCTGGGAGAGGCATGGCCGTAGTCCTGTGGCAGGTAAGAAAAAATGACTTCTTTTGTTCTGCTTTGTTTCGACACTTCCTTAATTTTGTTTTTCTGTGATCAGGGAGGGCACGCCGCGTCAGGGCCCCTCAGTTGGCCTTCCGTCGGCTGGTGCAATTGCTCGGCTTACTGCAGCGCCGGTGTCGCGCTCAATACCGAGGCGGCCTCAGTTGAATCTTCAGCGGTTTCTTCTCCATCAAGGACCCGTCTTCGGGACGAGGGGCCATCGGGGGTTGTGCGCCCTAGAGCGGAATCGTCATCAGATGGGGAGGAGGAGAGACCGTTGATAAGGCGTAGGGTCGCATTCGCGTCGGCTCCTCCTGTGGTAATTAATTTGGACTCCCCCTCGGCGGACGCGGAGAGGAGTGCGGCTGCGGCACCTACCCTCGAGGGTGGACAAACAATGGGGGTTTCCCCGGTTGGCTTAGGCCGTGATGATACCGTCGCTTTGGCGACTCAATTGGTGGTTCCAGTCGCTGAAACGGGAGGTAGTTCCTCAGCGGCTGCTAGTGTGGGTGAGGCCAGCGCCCCATCGGTGGCTGCGGCGGGAGGAGATGCTGTAGGGGGTGAGGATGAGTCTGAATCCGACTTGGATCCCGACGACGTCCGTATGTTCCAGGAAGGCTCCACCAATTCAGCGGTGCATGCAGGGGGACGATCTCGCTTTATCGAGGTTCCCACGGAATTGAACTTATTGATCCAAGGGGAAAGCTTGGTGCCGCTGTTCAAGCTGCTATGCTCGGAGGCCGAGAATGCATCGTTGAGGGGCGTTACGGATGTCGGGCTGATGAATGAAGTAGCCGTGATGAGCTTGAGGGTATGTACTGTTACGTCAGTTCGCTTCTTCTTTGCCTTAAGTTTATTCTTTTATTCTAATCGTTGTCTTTGCTTTGCAGTCTTAACTGTTGGAGGTGGAGAGCATCCGTCGAGCCAAGGTCCGCTCGGGGATATTTTTGCGGGCGCTGGAGAAGTATTGCCGCTACCGAGATCAGTGCCGAGAGTTGTGCGTGCGCTTGAGGAATGATCCTCGTAGCCGGGCCTTGGTCGAAGAGCTGGCGAGGCGGGAGCTTCAGATGCAGCAAACACTTGGCAGGACGAGAGCTCTCGAGGAGCAGCTCCGCCGAAAAGATGAGGAGCTCGAAGCGGTGAAGAGGGTCGCATCTGAGTGCGAGCGCCGGGCGAGGCCAAGGCGGCGGAGGCCGCTGCGGCATGGAGCAGGAAAGTGACCGCGTTGGAGGGTGAGGTCGCGGCATTGAAGCTTCAAGTGAGGGATGCTTCATCGAGGGCCGGGGCGTTGGAGGAGGCTATCCGCGTGCACGAATCCCAACGGGCATTGGAAAGGGATGCTGCGGCCTTTAGAGAGGCGAGTCTCGAGGAGTGGATTGGTGTCTTTGAGCAGGACGCCCAGGTCATGGCGGACCAGATCACAGCCTTAGAAGAAGAGAATCGGCGGCTACGGGATCAGGCCGCTTCTTCCAGCCAGGCTCGAGAACTTTGGGTCTTTGTTGTGGCCCAACGTGATGTATATAAGAGTTTGTGGGAGGCTGGCGTCGTGACCAAAGCTGCTTTCGAGGGGGCGCGTCAGAAGGCTCGTGAGGCACGTGCCGATTGTGGTTTTGACGCGGCGACGCTAGAGGTTGACGCTGGTGCAGATGATGGCGCAGACGGCACCGAGTAGAAAGATGTCTGTGCATTTTTTCTTGTCTTGTTCGCCGCTTGGCGTTTTAGGCGTTTCTTGTATTATTATTTTTTTTACTTCTTATATTGATCGGCTTTGGCCGGGTGTAAGCGGGGATGACCCGTCATTGACTTTGTAAATATATAAATTTTCTTTTCCATTGCCTCCCTTATGCTTATTTTGTTGACCGTCGGCGTTGGCGGCCCTAGTCGAATTTAGATCGACGGCTTTAGCCGTGATGGAATCGGCGGCCTTAGCCATAAAGGCAACTTCGACTGTCGTCAAACTGTTTACCCACCGCAGTCGAATCTAGGTCGACCGTTGGCGGCGATGGCCTTAGCCAAGATATAGTTGATGGCCTTGCTTTTTCAACTCGGTGTGGGCGAGTCTTAGCCGTTATTTGGCGATAGCGGCGCTTAGCCTTAGTCCCAGTTCGGGCGCGGTCGAACTACCGGTCGTGATAGTAAAAAATGCGGCCTTGTAGTTTGACCGGGGCCGAACTTTACGTGGCCCGAATTTTAATTCGAGTTGGGGGAACTTACTTGAATGGCGAGGGTGACTATCCTGCGCTTTGATTTGTTGGAGGTCGGGCTTTGCTTTCACAGATGAAGGCGTTTGGCCTGAGTCTCGGTTCAACTGTGGTTGAACTTGCTAAAGTTGAGGACGAAGGCGTCCATCCTTGTAGTTCGAGCGAGGTCGAGCTCGTTGGATTCAATAGCGAAGGCGCATAGCCTGAGTCTAGGTTCGACCGTGGCTGGACTTATTGGCGAAGGCACGCAGCCGGAGTCCCGGTTCAACTGTTGTTGAACTTTCTGGTGAAGGCGCATAGCCTGTCTTGGTTCAACCGTAGTTGAACTTTTTGGCGAAGGCGCATAGCCTTGATATAATGGCGAAGGCGCATAGCCTGAGTCCCGGTTCAACTGTTGTTGAACTTAGTCGATTTTGACGGCGAAGGCTCGTGGCCTGAGTCCCGGTTCAACCGTAGTTGAACTTTCTGGTGAAGGCGCATAGCCTGTCTTGGTTCAACCGTAGTTGAACTTTTTGGCGAAGGCGCATAGCCTTGATATAATGACGAAGGCGCGTAGCCTGAGTCCCGGTTCAACTGCTGTTGAACTCAGTCGATTTTGACGGTGAAGGCTCATGGCCTGAGTCCCGGTTCAACTGTTGTTGAACTTTCTGGTGAAGGCGCATAGCCTGTCTTGGTTCAACCGTAGTTGAACTTTTTTGGCGAAGGCGCATAGCCTGGATTTAATGGCGAAGGCGCATAGCCTGAGTTCCGGTTCAACTGTTGTTGAACTTAGTCGATTTTGACGGCGAAGGCTCGTGGCCTGAGTCCCGGTTCAACTGTAGTTGAACTTTCTGGTGAAGGCGCATAGCCTGTCTTGGTTCAACCGTAGTTGAACTTTTTGGCGAAGACGCATAGCCTGGGTTCCGGTTCAACTGTTGTTGAACTTAGTCGATTTTGACGGCGAAGGCTCGTGGCCTGTCCCGGTTCAACTGTAGTTGAACTTTTTGGTGAAGGCGCATAGCCTGTCTTGGTTCAACCGTAGTTGAATTTTTTGGTGAAGGCGCTTAGCCTGTCTTGGTTCAACCGTGGTTGAACTTTTTGGCGAAGGCGCATAGCCTGTCTTGGTTCAACCGTGGTTGAACTTTTTGGTGAAGGCGCATAGCCTGTCTTGGTTCAACCGTAGTTAAACTTTTTGGTGAAGGCGCATAGCCTGTCTTGGTTCAACCGTAGTTGAACTTTTTGGTGAAGGCGCATAGCCTGTCTTGGTTCAACCGTAGTTGAACTTTTTGGTGAAGGCGCATAGCCTGTCTTGGCTCAACCATAATTGAACTTTTTTGGTGAAGGCGCATAGCCCGAATCTTAGTTCAACTGTTGTTGAACTTTGTCGATCTTGATGGCGAAGGCTCATGGCCTGAGTCCCAGTTCAACTATAGTTGAACTTGTTGATCTTTGATGACGAAGGCTCACGGCCTGAGTCCCAGTTCAACTGCTGTTGAACTTTGTCGATCTTTG
>NC_031999.1:9578887-9590889 GCF_001879085.1 Nicotiana attenuata
GTTCAACTGTTGTTGAACTTAGTCGATTTTGACGGCGAAGGCTCGTGGCCTGAGTCCCGGTTCAACCGTAGTTAAACTTTCTGGTGAAGGCGCATAGCCTGTCTTGGTTCAACCGTAGTTGAACTTTTTGGCGAAGGCGCATAGCCTTGATATAATGGCGAAGGCGCATAGCCTGAGTTCCGGTTCAACTGTTGTTGAACTTAGTCGACTTTGACGGCGAAGGCTCATGGCCTGAGTCCCGGTTCAACCGTAGTTGAACTTTCTGGTGAAGGCGCATAGCCTGTCTTGGTTCAACCGTAGTTGAACTTTTTTGGCGAAGGCGCATAGCCTGGATTTAATGGCGAAGGCGCATAGCCTGGTTTAATGGCGAAGGCGCATAGCATGAGTTCCGGTTCAACCGTAGTTGAACTTTCTGGTGAAGGCACATAGCCTGTCTTGGTTCGACCGTAGTTGAACTTTTTGGCGAAGGCACATAGCCTGGATGTAATGGCGAAGGCGCATAGCCTGAGTCCCGGTTCAATTGTTGTTGAACTTAGTCGATTTTGACGGCGAAGGCTCATGGCCTGAGTCCCGGTTCAACTGTTGTTGAACTTAGTCGATTTTGACGGCGAAGGCTCATGGCCTGAGTCCCGGTTCAACCGTAGTTAAACTTTCTGGTGAAGGCGCATATCCTGTCTTGGTTCAACCGTAGTTGAACTTTTTGGAGAAAGCGCATAGCGCGGATTTAATGGCGAAGGCGCATAGCCTGAGTTCCGGTTCAATTGTTGTTGAACTTAGTCGATTTTGGCGGCGAAGGCTCATGGCCTGAGTCCCGGTTCAACCGTAGTTGAACTTTCTGGTGAAGGCACGTAGCCTGTCTTGGTTCGACCGTAGTTGAACTTTTGGCGAAGGCGCATAGCCTGAGTCCTGGTTCAACTGTTGTCGAACTCCGTCGATTTTGACGGCGAAGGCCCATGGCCTGAGTCCCGGTTCAACCGTAGTTGAACTTTCTGGTGAAGGCGCGTAGCCTATCTTGGTTCAACCGTGGTTGAACTTTTTTGTGAAGGCGCATAGCCCTGATTTAATGACGAAGGCGCTTAGCCTGAGTCTCGCTTCTACCATAGTTGAACTTACTGGTGAAGGCGCATAGCCTGAATCTTGGTTCAACTGTTGTTGAACTTTGTCGATCTTGATGGCGAAGGCTCATGGCCTGAGTCCCAGTTCAACTGCTGTTGAACTTTGTCGATTTTGACGGCGAAGGCTCGTGACCTGAGTCCCGGTTCAACCATAGTTGAACTTTTTGTTGAAGGCTCATAGCGTGTCTTGGTTCAACCGTAGTTGAACTTTTTTGATGAAGGCGCGTAGCCTATCTTGGTTCAACCGTGGTTGAACTTTTTTGTGAAGGCGCATAGCCTTGATATAATGGCGAAGGCGCATAGCCTGAGTCCCGGTTCAACTGTTGTTGAACTTAGTCGATTTTGACGGCGAAGGCTCATGGCCTGAGTCCGGGTTCAACTGTTGTTGAACTTTTTGGTGAAGGCTCATAGCCTGTCTTGGTTCAACCGTAGTTGAACTTTTTGGCGAAGGCGCATAGCCTAGATTTAATGGCGAAGGCGCATAGCCTGAGTTCCGGTTCAACTGTTGTTGAACTTAGTCGATTTTGACGGCGAAGGCTCATGGCCTGAGTCCCGGTTCAACTGTTGTTGAACTTTTTGGTGAAGGCTCATAGCCTGAATTCCGGTTCAACTGTTGTTGAACTTTTTGTTGAAGGCTCATAGCCTGAGTCCCGGTTCAACTGTTGTTGAACTTTTTGGTGAAGGCTCATAGCCTGAATTCCGGTTCAACTGTTGTTGAAATTTTTGGTGAAGGCGCATATCCTTGATATAATGGCGAAGGCGCATAGCCTGAGTCCCGGTTCAACTGTTGTTGAACTTTTTTGGTTCGTGGGTTTTTGGGAGCTGAAGCTCGATTTTGATTCGAGATCTTGAGCAGCTTAATCGTTATCTTCCCAACCGGGGTATATAGGCTGTCTCGAAGCGCTCCTCGATTCGAGATTCCTCCGTGCTGTTTTCCGGCTGGAGCCCTTATCAGGGATGTGGGAGATCTCTTACGAAGATTCTCCCCAAAAGAAGGGGGGCTGTGGGAGATCTCTTACGAAGATTCTCCCCAAAAGAAGGGGGGCTGCTCTGCTTCTTCTTGTTTGCACCATTAGATAGATGAGGGACTGGACCTCGATTCGAGATCTTCGAGTTCCATCGGCCTGATATGCCACTTTGGTTTGTTTTTGCTGGGTTGTTCTTCCCAACCGGCGTTTCTTTCCTTTTGGTCCATGGAAGAACTACGCGATTTTGCTACGAAATCCCCACAGACGGCGCCAAATTGTTTGATTCAAAAGTTATTACATATCTTATGAATGCAAAACAATACGAATAAATTACGGGAAAATCATAGCAAATCGTAATAATCCATTGGACCACAAGAAGGAAGCGAAAAGCAGTACTCAGGATTAGGGGGAGAGGTATTAAAAGCCTTTATTGATAATATTGGTTTGGTCTGCCTCTCCATGAAGAGGTTCAGAGCCTTACAATGGTGTTTTCACTTCCCATAAGAAGGGTGTGTTTTTCTCTTTTCTCTCTCTCCTCCATAGTGATGAAGAAGCAGCCCCCTTTCTAGGGCTTCCACTCTTAGTATTTATAGTTGTGGGCTTCGTGAGCTGGCAATAAATGGTCGTGACCACGTTGGGATCTCACCTTTATGGTGGCGGATAGGCCATGGCCTTGTCGATCGAGCCGGATGCGGGTTGAACATCGTCAATTCTGAGTGGTCGTACCACTAATTAATCATGAATTAGCTTGAAACGGGATTAGCCTCGTTAATTATCGTGGGGTTGGATTCTGACCCATACAATTTCAAAAGTTAAAACTTGTCACATGAGACGGATACAAGTCAGACCGGAGGAAAGCCAAGGAAGCGATTTCCGTGTTTGCCTTTTCTAGGCTTTTTTCGTGCGCACTGATACACATTCTTAATTTCTTATCCCAAATATCCCGTGACCACTTTCTTTCTTTTGTGTTCCTATTTTTCCTTTTGTTGGGTTTTATGTATTTAACTATATTAAATACTTAAAAGAGGGTGAATGGGAAATGGAGGGAAATGAAATGTTTGAGTGAAATTTCAAGTTTCCCCCCTTGGCAAAGGGACATTGTCCCATATTGGAAGATGAAAAGGTTTTTGATGGGTATATAAACAATTGCTCTTCTTCTAACTCATAAAGAGTTGAGAAGAAGGCAAGCCTTGCGCCGTCGTCGTCGCTCGCCGGCTCGGCTTCGGCTTTGGTCAAATGATCGATTGATTAATTTTTGGACCAAATTTATTTGTTAATAGTAAAATATTAACAGAAATGTTATTAATATTTGTTTTAATAACAGAATATTAATATTAAAATAAATATCTAATATTAAATCCAATTCAGTTATCCAAATTTCAGTTTTCTGTTTTTGTAACAGAGAATTAACTACCCCTCTTTATTTTCGCTCAGAATTTCCATACGATTTTCTGAGTTTCTCCTCCTTCTTCTGCATACGTTTAACATCAAACAAAGCAACAGTAAGTGTGATTTGCTACCGAACTTTGTGTTCGCTGAAACACTAGGGTTTGAAGTACCACTACACCAGTGTGTAATTTGTTCTATCCTGGGAGGAAATAATCCATAACCTTGGGTACTAGGAGGGGATTAAATTCTTTAAGGAAACACTGTGAATTTAGTGGGCTCGAATTAATTTCTATCTCTTTACGTTTTCTGTTTATATATTATTCTACTTTGTTTTTTCCAGAATTAGTTTACAAATACAGTTGACTAACAAGCTTAAGGAATTTAATCTATTTTCTGTATTTGTACTCACTATTTGGAGAGTAAAACCTTTGTGGTTTTGTACTCTATTGGAGATTAAAATCTACGTGATTTTAATGTTTGTGTCATTCTTTCACAGAAATGACTAATGATAATGTGAACCAAGCTGTTCCAACGGTGACTGCCAATGCCTCAACGAGCCGAACAACACCGGCAGCATTGGCACCGGCGGAGAAACCCGGAAAACTTTCCGGGATTGATTTCAAGCGCTGGCAGCAAAAGATGTTCTTCTATTTGACTACTCTAAGTCTCCAGAAGTTCATCAAGGAAGATGTTCCTGTGCTGTCCGATGAAACTCCAGAAACTGAACGTTTTCTCGTGATTGAGGCGTGGAAGCATTCAGATTTTTTGTGCAAGAATTATATTCTAAGCGGGCTAGAGGATGCTTTGTATAACGTCTACAATGGCGTGGAACGTCAAAAAAACTGTGGACTGCTCTTGAAAAGAAATATAAAACCGAAGATGACGGGTTGAAGAAGTTCGTTGCTGCAAAGTTTTTGGACTACAAAATCGTAGATAGCAAGTCTGTTATTACCCAAGTCTAGGAATTGCAAGTGATTATTCACGATCTCCTTGCTGAAGGTATAAATCAAATTAATACTGATGTTGAAAGTAGTAATCTTAGTATTTTTACTAACAGAAATTTCATTAAAGGTCTTGTCATCAATGAAGCATTCCAAGTAGCAGCGATGATTGAGAAGTTGCCTCCTTTGTGGAAGGACTTCAAAAACTACTTGAAACACAAACGCAAGGAGATGTCCCTTGAAGATCTCATTGTTCGGTTGAGAATCGAAGAGGACAACAAAGTTGCTGAAAAGAGAGGCCGTGGAAACTCAACAATAATGGGAGCAAATATTGTTGAAGAGAAAAAAAAGAGGAAGAAGGCTTCTGGACCGAAATACAACCCAAGCAAGAAGCGGTTCAGTGGAAACTGCTACAACTGTGGAAAAACTGGACACAAATCTACGGAGTGTCGTGCTCCGAAGAAAGACAAGAAGAAGGGTCAAGCAAACATGGCTGAAAAGCATGATGATGTTGATGACTTATGTGCCATGCTTTCCGAATGCAACTTGGTGGGCAATCCTAAAGAGTGGTGGATTGATTTTGGAGCCACTCGCCATGTTTGTACTGTTAGAGAAGCTTTTGCTTCTTATGCTCCTGTTGGACCCGATGAGACGATTTCTATGGGAAATACTTCAAAGGCGAAGATTGAAGGATGTGGGAAGATATTTCTCAAAATGACTTCCGACAAAGTGGTGACTTTGAACAACGTCCTTCATGTTCCCGAGATTAGGAAAAATTTAGTCTCTGCTGACTTCTTGTTAAGAATGGTTTTTAATGTGTTTTTGTTTCCGATAAGGTTGTAATAAGTAAGAACGAAATGTTTGTAGGAAAAGGTTACCTCACTGAGGGCCTTTTCAAGCTGAATGTAATGGTTGTTGAAAATAATAATAAAACTTCAGCTTCGTCTTACTTACTTGAGTCAAATGAATTATGACATATACGTTTGGGTCATGTTAATTATAAAACCTTGCGGAAAATGATTAATTTGGAAGTATTGCCTAAGTTTGAATGTGACAAATCAAAATGTCAAGTATGTGTGGAATCTAAGTATGTTAAACATCCTTATAAGTCGGTTGAAAGGAATTCAGATCCTTTAGACTTAATTCACACAGATATTTGCGATATGAAGTCAATACCATCTCACGGTGGAAAGAAGTATTTCATAACTTTTATTGATGATAGTACTAGATATTGCTATGTTTACTTAATAGTAAAGATGAAGAATTAGACGCATTCAAGCAATACAAAAATGAAGTTGAAACGCAACTTAACAAGAAAATCAAAATGATAAGAAGTGATAGGGGTGGTGAATATGAATCTCCTTTTGAACAAATATGTTTAGAATATGGAATTATTCATCAAACAACGGCCCCTTACACGCCCCAATTCAATGGGATTGCAGAAAGAAAGAATCGTTCATTAAAGGAGATGATGAACGCATTATTGATAAGTTCTGGTTTGCCACAGAACTTGTGGGGGGAAGTCGTTCTTACGGCTAGCCGAATACTAAATCGAGTACCCCATAGCAAAACACAATTCATTCCATATGAAAAATAGAAAGGAAGGAAGCCCAACTTGAATTATTTTAAAGTGTGGGGTGTTTGGCAAAAGTGCAAGTTCCTAAACCCAAAAGGGTAAAAATAGGACCGAAAACCGTTGATTGTGTTTTCATAGGATATGTGACTAATAGTAAAGCATATCGATTTCTGGTTCATAAATCAGAAAATTCCGACATTCATAATAATACGGTTATAGAATCAGATAATGCTGAGTTCTTTGAAAATATATATCCATATAATAAGGAACGTGGGTCGATTGGTGAAGGATCTAAACGACCTCGGGAAGAAACAAAAGAAAGTACACTTAACCAGGAGGATCCAAGACGTAGTAAACGTCAAAGAACGTCTACTTCATTTGGACTAGATTTTGTGACTTTCTTATTGGAAAATGAGCCTCAAACATTTAAAGAAGCTATGTCTTCTTCGGAATCATTATTTTGGAAAGAGGCAGTCAATAGTGAAATAGACTCCATATTGAACAACCATACATGGGAATTGGTTGATCTTCCTCCTGGAAATAAACCTTTGGGTTCTAAATGGATCTTTAAGAGGAAAATGAAAGATGATGGCACTATTGACAAGTATAAGGCAAGACTTGTGGTCAAAGGGTATAGACAACGAGAAGGTCTTGACTATTTTGATACATACTCTCCAGTTACAAGAATTACGTCCATACGAACGTTAGTAGCGTTAGCTGCAGTTTATGGTCTTGAAATTCATCAAATGGATGTTAAGACAGCCTTCTTAAATGGAGAGTTGGAGGAAGAAATTTACATGAAACAACCTGAAGGGTTTGTGGTTCCAGGTAAAGAAAAGAAGGTATGTAGACTTGTTAAGTCCCTTTACGGACTAAAACAAGCACCCAAACAATGGCATGCTAAATTTGACCAAACAATGTTGTCAAATGGATTTAAGATAAATGAATGTGATAAATGTGTGTACATTAAGAATGTTCCAAATTACATAGTCATTGTTTGCTTATATGCGGATGATATGCTGATAATGAGTAATGACATTGCCAACATAAATGCGACTAAGCGCATGCTAACTGGCAAGTTTGATATGAAAGACTTGGGAGTTGCTGATTTAATTCTGGGAATTAAGATCCATAAGACTTCTCAGGGTCTGACATTGTCACAATCTCATTATATTAAGACAGTACTTGAAAAATTCAAGCACTTGGGCTTTAAAGTTGCATAGACTCCAATTGACGTGAATCTTGCATTAGCAAAGAACAAAGGCCAAAGCATATCACAATTGGATTATGCTTGTGTGTTGGGTTGCTTAATGTACATCATGAATTATACACGACCCGATATAGCTTGTGCTATAAGTAAATTGAGTCGATATACGAGCAATCCAGGTCAATCTCATTGGATGGCCATGAAATGAGTTTTGGGGTATTTAGTACATACCCAGGACTTTGCTTTGCACTACAGTAAAATTCCTGCAGTCATTGAGGGATACTGTGATGCAAATTGGATCACCGGATCAACTTCCAAGTCCACAAGTGGATATGTATTCACTATTGGTGGAGGAGCGGTATCTTGGAAGTCGTCCAAACAAACTTGTATTGCCCGCTCTACAATCGAGGCTGAATTTATAGCTTTAGATAAAGCCGGTGAAGAAGCTGAATGGCTCCGGAATTTCTTGGAAGATATTCTATTTTGGCCCAAACCGTTGGCACCAATATGCATACATTGCGATAGTCAAGCGACAATTGGAAGGGCGGGGAGCGTTATGTATAACGGTAAATCTCGTCATATATGACGAAGACATAAAACCGTTAGGCAATTACTCTCTAAAGGAATTATCACGATTGATTATGTAAAGTCAAGTGATAATGTGTCGGATCCACTTACAAAAGGCCTAACTAGAGAGGTAGTTGAGAAATCATCAAGGGGAATGGGACTATGGCCGAGAACAAGTCATAGTGGCGGCAACTCTACCTAGAAGACTGGAGATCCCAAGATCTAGGTTCAAGGAGATCAAACAAAGTCATTAATGACGGTTCAACATTGTCAACTAAACTTTTGGTCCATTCTCATGATGAGACAATGTTCAGTACCAAGGATAAAACATTAAGGCTTTTTAATGATTTCTAAATTTGATACAGGGTATATCAAATAGTGTATCTACGGGATGACACGTTTAGGAATCACCTATGTAAGTGTGAAGTGTTAGCCGCTTCAAGGAGAACTTTGGAAGGCCAGTTCTCTACGCACTTACGAAACCAGGCGGTATTCATGGCTGAAACGAACACAACAATGAGAACCAAAGACGGTTATGGGTTGGTTGTGTGACTTATGGTTGTCTAGGTATACACCAAGGTTGACGGTTCAAAGATATCAAATCTACCGATTGATCGAGTATATCCGACATAAGTTCACTACGGAAAGTTCAAAGGGAAACCTACTTATCCAGATGCAATTAATCCTTGCTTGCGAATCACACAGTTTTTCATGCATGTTTCAGTGGTATAGCCATTCCCTATTCATGTGGGGATTGTTGGGTTTTATGTATTTAATTATATTAAATACTTAAAAGAGGGTCAATGAGAAATGGAGGGAAATGAAATTTTTGAGTGAAATTTTAAGTTTCCCCCCTTGGTAAAGGGACATTGTCCCATATTGGAAGATGAAAAGGTTTTTGATTGGTATATAAGCAATTGCTCTTCTTCTAGCTCATAAAGAATTGAAAAGAAGGCAAGTCTCGCGTCGTCGCCGTCGTCGTCGCTCGCTCGGCTCGGCTCGGTTCCGGATTCGGATTTGGATTTGGATTTGGATTTGGTCAAATGATCGATCGATTGATTAATTTTTGGACCAGATTTATTTGTTAATAGTAAAATACAGAAATGTTATTAAATATTTGTTTTAATAACAGAATATTAATATTAAAATAAATATTAATATTAAATCCAACTCAATTATCCAAATTTCAGTTTTCTGTTTTTGTAACAGAAAATTAACTACCCTTCAATTTTCCCTCTTTATTATTGAGTAAATAGCTATTTATATTATGGCATTTATGTTGTGGCCGTTTTGCATAAACAGTCATTGTGAAGAGTTGCACCTCTTCAGATTCCAGCCCAACTTTGGCTATAAATACAAGGCCATTCTGCTCAGAATTTCCATACGATTTTCTGAGTTTCTCCTCCTTCTGCATACTTTTAACATCAAACAAAGCAACAGTAAGTGTGATTTGCTACCGAACTTTGTGTTCGCTGAAACACTGGGGTTTGAAGTACCACTACACCAGTGTGTAATTCATTCTATCCTGGGAGGAAATAATCCATAACCTTGGGTACTAGGAGGGGATTAAATTCTTTAAGGAAACACTGTGAATTCAGTGGGCCCGAATTGATTTCTATCTCTTTACGTTTTCTGTTTATATATTATTCTGCTTTGTTTTTCCGGAATTAATTTACAAATACAGTTGACTAACACCTTTTTCATAGGAAATTAATGTTCAACAACAAAACGCTGGGTACATGTTTTACCATATTGTGACGTTGATATGTGCATAACTGCCTACACAAATCTCACCTTACATAGACTACCACGTATTGGAGGTGTCATTTAATGCGAAAGGCACGCGAACATCAAAATGTTCAGGTGGCAAAGTTGTTACGTCTAAAGAAGTTGCTCCTAAATGAACCAAATCAAGGATAGTGTTTGTTGAAAGACATCAAAAGGATAGCTGTCTATAACCGATATACTCGCCCCTTTATTTAGACAAAAATAACATGGGTTAAAAAAAAGGACATTATATAACAATATAACCTGACAAATCTACAACATCAACTCAATGCTTCCCAACTGGAAATTACCACTGATTATGTTGACCACCGGAGAAAAAAGAATTAGTACAAACTGTTTTACACAGCAACGGGGGCGTCTGCTTCATCTAAAGCAATGACACCGGGGAGCACCTTGCCTTCCAGTAGCTCCAAACTGGCACCACCACCAGTGGATATGTGGCTCATCACGCTAGCAACCCCAACTTTCTCAACAGCTGCAACAGAATCTCCACCTCCAATGATAGTCGTCACTCCTTTCCCACTTAAGTCTGCAAGCTTCTTTGCAATTGCCTATCACCACAACAACATTCTTATTACTATTTACTCTCAGGTAAACACACAAAGTGACATATCAAACCAGATTATTCCTCTTCCTTTACTATTAAAGCCATGTATAACCAGCTTTTATAAAGCTCAGCATACGGTAAGGTAAAACAAATATGAAGAGAAGAATGGTAATTGGTACCTCTGTTCCAACAGCAAACTTGTCAAATTCAAACACCCCCATAGGTCCATTCCAGATCACTGTTTTTGTGGTATCCAAGGCATCGTTGAAAGTCTTAACAGAGTCTGGTCCAATATCCAAACCCATCCAACCGTCTGGGATAGCAGATGACGGCACAATCTGCAGTAACCAAAACAAAATTGTATTTTCAACAAAACCCATAAGTAACAACCTCTGATATTAAGAGCCAATTACAGTACAGATTCAAGATGGAAAGTCTAAAGAATCTCAAGAGCAAAAAGCTCTAAGGTCAGATAGGTTTATATGAGAAAAGCTTAGCATGCAAACCTTGCTGTTTGCATCAGGAGCAAATTTATCTGCAATCACAACATCAGATGGTAACAAGAGACTGACTCCTTTGGCCTTGGCCTTCTGCAGGAGTGATGTAGCGAGTTCTAGTTTGTCTTCCTCAACCAAGGAGGAACCAACTGAAAGACCCTGAGCCTTGTAGAAGGTAAAGATCATTCCTCCACCCAAAAGCAATATATCACATTTCTCTAAAAGTGATTCGATCACTCCAATCTTGGACGAAACCTTTGAACCACCCACAATAGCAGCAAATGGCCTCTTTGGATTTGAAACTGCCCCGACTAAATAGTCCAATTCCTGAAACAAATAAAAGAACAATTAAGACAAATAAATTTTCTAAGAGTGCAATTTTCCATAGATGGTTTTATGCCCATCAGTTTGTCAAAGAAAACAATATGTAAGGAAGCGGGAGCGGAGCTAGAAGCCCAAGTATGGATTCGGCCAAACCCAGTAGCTTTTGCTCAAACCATGCTAAAAGAAATCATTAAATATGTACAAATATTAAATTTAGAACCCAGTGATTAGCACTTGAAGTCATTGTTCTAAAATTCAGAAACCATAAAGTTGAAATTGTAGCTCCGCCTCAGTAAGGAAGTGACAATCAAGTAAGCTAACCTTTTGTAAGAGGAAACCTGCAACAGAAGGCTTCAAAAATTTAGTAACTCCCTCTGTAGAAGCATGTGCTCTGTGAGCTGTACCGAATGCATCATTCACATAAAGATCTGCCAATGATGCAAGCTTCTTTGCAAACTCAGGTTCGTTCTTCTCTTCCTCCTTGTAGAATCTCACGTTCTCGAGAAGAAGAACACCACCCTCGGGAAGTGAAGCAACCAACTTCTCAACTTCCGGACCAATGCAGTCCTCAGCCTTCACAACCTATTGGTAAAGCATACAAGAGTCAATAGCAAAATAAGGTAGATAGTCACCTTTTGATCGACATGAACTATTTCTTTTGCTTTAATTCTTTCTTTCTATCTTCTTTTTAAACAATGAATAGCACTAAAATTGCATCAGGATGTACCTGGATTCCAAGCAGTTCGGATAGCCTGGGGACCAGCGGTGCCAAGCTGTATTTAGGAGTGACTCCTTTTGGCCGTCCCTAAAATTTCAATAAGCAAAATAAACTAAGATTTGACATATCCTCAATACCTTAACAAAATGCTGAAGAAGAAAAAGCAAATAGGAGGACAACATTGAAGGCACATTACAGTGACTTGTAAAAGGCTATCAGAATTTCATAATTCTAAATAGACTAATCAATCATCCATAGACACGCAATTTTCTATGATATTGTCAGCCAGTAAATAAGTTTCAATTTCAGTTCCACTCTGTTACTGCGATTAAAAAATAAAAAGAAAAGCCACAACAAAGCCACCG
>NC_031999.1:9590986-9617653 GCF_001879085.1 Nicotiana attenuata
TAGATATATGCAATTAAAATTCTAGGAAAAAATGGCAGATCAAGAGAAGAAAGTGGTACAGACCAGGTGACTGGAGAGAATAACTTTAGCACCATTGGCCATCAAGTGCTTGATAGTAGGGACGGCAGCTCTAATTCTAGTGTCATCAGTAATGTTCTGATTATCATCAAGTGGGACATTCAAATCGGCCCTGACGAAGACTTTCTTGCCCTTCAACTCGGCAGCGCTGAGGTCACCAACGCTTTTCTTGGCCATAGAAGCAACGCCCCTAACAGGCTTGGAGGAGCTCTTGATGGATCGGAGCTTGGTTGCCACGTGGTTGGTGAAGAGAGAATCAGCGGCGGCGCCAGCGAAGCCAAGGCGGCGGAGAGGAGTTTTGGCAAGGAAGCGAGCAGATGAAGGGGCAATAACCTTGTTGGTGGTAGAGGATGAGGTGGCCGGGATGCCGCACAAAGTGTGGGAAGCTGTAGCTGATGCCATTGATTACACTCTTAGTCACTACACTCGACGATTCTGTCCTACGGCCAAAGCAAAGAGTGTAAAGACAGAGTGAAGAGATGTCAGATGTGTGTTGACAAGGAAATAAAAGGGGTGTAATATGGACGTGGAGGAATGAGGTTGGAAATGGGCGTTGAGTGGATTTTTCTTATCGTTGAGTTGAGGTTGAGGTTCAACGATGATTTCCAGGCTACTCTGTTTTACGTATTTGTTTGGCCCAAACATATCTTCACTCATTGGCCTTTCATTTTCTTCCTACCTTTTCACCACAAAATCTCAAGTACTAACATTTTACCTCTTTAAATTCAACTATGAATAGGATCAATGATAAACATTCATTGTGTTAATCTCAAGTTCAAACTCTCCTTTGAAAATAGGTTACGAGTTCCAAAGAATTGAAAATAATAGAAAATGAGAAAATAGGACGTATTAGGAGCCAAGTACAATAAGGCATTAGTTGCACATTAAGTCATCCCTTTTTTTTTTTTTTTTTTTTTTTTTTTTTTGCATACAATTAATTGTTTTTGGCTAAGGTAAATGACAAAACAAAAGGAAATCATCCAATCGAAAAAAATCAAGCGGGATGAATAGTTAATAGGTTTAATGAATGAGTATCTAGTGTTGAATAAGGACTGAGGTAACTTTTTTGAAATATAACTTCACTTTTTTTTATTTTTTTGGTAAGAGGGGAAACTCGCAGCCGCTACAATCTCGCCACAGCCTCTGCCCTTCAGGAGAGTACTTTGTGCGCACTAGTTAAACCTCCCCTTATGTAATAGCCTGCAAACCACACAGAGGATATAAAATCGCACTAAGCAAGTTTTGTGCGACAGGCTCAACCAGAAGGCACTGAGGGGGAAATCGATCCCAGGTTATCCGTATGGGTGACCGCCCTCCAAACCAACTGGGCAACCCTAAAGGGTTGTAACTTGACTTTATTAGAACAAACAAGTCGATAAAAGCAATAAAGTTAAAGAAATGATTGAGAATTAGCTAGGAGGATTGACAATCAATGATGAGCAGGCATCCTCAACCAACTTAGACGAGCAAAGACACATATAGTCTTCCAAGCCAATGCTCCAAACTCCAAAGTCTGTTACATGCACACCCATCTCTCACTAGTGCAATCATCATCTTCATATCACAGGTCTCCTATAAGTCTAACATCCATAACTACTATAATTTTAATATTTAATAGTTTAGATATTGTATGGATCAAAATCTGACCATACGTAGATTAGTGCTGAAAGGGATGGCAAGGGGCCGACTAAGCCGTGGTTGTATGCACTAGGCATAGTAACGATGAGTATCTCGGCCACTGCCGAGATCGAACTATCAGAAAGTTTGTAAGGCGAAGTATATGTTGTGACACTTAAGGGGAACGACCTAAAGTACAATCAGCAGATTAGAGTGTTCTGGCTAAGGACTGTTGGATAAAAGGGAATGCTTATAATATATATAGGAAGCGAGAGAACAAGAAAACTTCTACAGAAAAAAGAGAGAGAAGAACCGGAAGAGGTCTCTGAGGAAAATAAAACCAAGGTCTAGATCTTGGATGCAAATCTTTGTAATCATCTTTCTCAAATCAAGAAAGATAGATTCCGCAGCTGTTAATGGCGTTCCTTCTTTCCCTTCTTTATTCTTACATTACGGAACAGTACATCGAGAATGTAAGCATGTCATTTATGTTCCATATCTCCTTTAAATCTTAAAAGTTCATGAGCTTGACTATATCTTATTCTCTTATTCAATGTGTTTTGATCTAGAGTTAATTATTCTTGGCTAGGATTTATCCTCTATTTTCTTATAAATTAGTTTAACAAAAAGCTTAACACTTTTTGGTCAAACAATTTGGCGCCGTCTGTGGGGATTTTCTAGCCAAAATCTTAGTTCCCTCTAGATCTAAAGCTAATCAGAGTTTCACCTCCCGGTTGCAGTAGCCTTACCCTCTCAGTATAAATACCAACTTGAGAAAGTTGTAGGCAAGCTTTTGGAAACAACCAAACCAATTAGGGTCAGATCCCTACATGAAATCGAAATTATGTCTGATATCTATACAAAACCCACGCCCCGCCTATAGCGATGGGTTTGGCACGTCGTGTGAGTACTCAAAGTGGGATTATGGCCACTACGCACTCAGCACGTATGAAACCCTATTTGCCGTATTAACGGTATACTTCCACCTCTTGGGAAGGGACGATGGCCTACTGTATGATTCTCTGAAATAGCCAGCTTATCCTGCTTTATTTTTGTACCCGTACGCACGGTGTAATTTATGTACAGAGTATAACATGTTTCCCTTATTGTTTGCGCAAATCTTGGACAGGATCGGACCGGGACTCGGGCTCGAGATCCCAACGGGTAAGGTAAGCTCAGCCCATAAGAGGCCTAGACGCGACTAACAACGAAGCCACACGGGCTGCAAGATCTGAAACCACTATTCGAGTACGGGATGAAACGGGTCGCCCTACAGCGCCCATCCCCCCTCGCCGACTTACCAGGTCAAGGTAACAAGCAATTTCGTTTGGATTTAACTTGTCATTTTCTTTTTTGGATTGGGATAGGAACACGAGCGTTTTCACGGGTGCGCGAACAAGAAACAAACGCCACTGAATGCACCAAGCAAAAACCTCCGCGCCATACCATACTGCGAATAACAAAAATGGCTCAGAACAGGCCTACATTGTTAAGAAACAATCTCCATAACCTGGGACTGAGCAGTAAGCCATGGAGCACATAATCTCTTCAACACAGGCAGAACATGAACTCGAAAAGCTCACCCGAACGGCCGACTAAATATTACTCACCATGACAATCCTACGCCAATTCGGTCGACTAAATATTACAAACCACGTCCGAACGTCGTTTGAATTGATGGTCCTAGGGTGCCCAGTATCCCAAGTAATAAGTTCCTCGCCCATCTCGTCAACGGCCTCTCTAGGCCAAGAAATGAAGGGACCAGATAAACTGGGACTCCACCGACGTATACGAACCATGCAACGACGCGCAGTACTCTCCAATGAAAGCAAAATTAAACAAACTGAGACTCACCCAACGCACGCATAAATAATGCGGAAACGAGTAATGTTCTCCAACAAAAATAATGCAATGGACAAATCTCACCGTCCCTCCAAACCCGGCCATCTCCAAGTGAAAATGATATTCGACCTCGCTCGAATTTGCACCCTTACTGTCCCCGACCATCGCCAAGTGAAAATAAAATTCGACCTCGTACGAATTCATAACGGGCCACAATTCGACCTCGCTCGAATTTGCACCTTTACGGCCCCCGCCAAGTGAAAATGAAATTCGACCTCGTTCGAATTCAAAACGGACACAATTCGACCTCGCTCGAATTTTCACCCTTACGGCCCCCCGCCATCGCTAAGCGAAAATGGAATTCGACCTCGTTCGAATTCATAACGGGCCACAATTTGACCTCGCTCGAATTTTCACCCTTACAGCCCCCGGCCATCGCCAAGTGAAAATAAAATTTGACCTCGTTCGAATTCATAATGGGCCACAATTCGACCTCGCTCGAATTTGCACCCTTACGGCCCCCGTCCATCGCCAAGTGAAAATGAAATTCGACCTCGTTCAAATTCATAACAGGCCACAATTCGACCTTGCTCGAATTTACACCCTTACGGCCCCTGGCCATCGCCAAGCAGAAGTAATATATGAGTTTACAAGTCAAAACTGACTACGCCCAAAGTTGGCAAGTCAGACTTCGACCTCGCTCGAATTTATAAGTCAAAACTGACTTCGCCCAAGTTGCCAAATCAAGCTTCGACCTTGCTCGAATGTATAAGTCAAAACTGACTTCGCCCAAGTTGCCAAATCAAACTTCGACCTAGCTCGAATGTATAAGTCAAAACTGACCTCGCCCAAGCTGGCAAGTCTGACATCGACCTCACTCGAATCAAGCGAAATAAAACCGCATTCGAATTCCCAATTAAAAATCAGGGACTCATTACGGGGAAGTCCGAAGATCTTTTTCAAAAGAAAAAAAAGAGGAAGAAAGAAAATCAAAAGATATGTAACCCAAGGCAAAGCGGCTATTTTATTTAGAAGATGTACACGCGCAACATCTACACCTTACAAAGGGCCAAAAGCAGGCCCCAAGGAAAAAGATGAAAACAGACAACAAAAGAACAAAAAAAAACTAAGTACAAAAGCTGCAAAAAAAAATTCACTCGGTATCATCTGCACAGCCGTTCTCCCCGGCATCGTCATCATCTGAAGGAAGCCCATCTTCAATCTCATCACCCTCACCAACCTCCGGTGTCGCAGGGTCATAGCCGCAGGCAAGACGAGCCTCGCGTGCCTTCGCCCGAGCATCTTCAAAAGCGGCCTCGGGAACACTCCCCGCCTCCCACAAACCCTTGTATATATCTCGTTGGGCCTCAGCATAGACCCATAGCTCATACAAACGGCGGGGGACAGTAGCAGAGGCAAATTCTTGAAGGGAAGCCTGAGCCAACAGCTGTGCCTTCTCGGCCTCAAGGGCAGCAACTCGATCTCCCAAGGTCGAAGCCTCCCGATCAAGTTCACCAATCCGCTCCTCGAGCCGCGCCTCCCTCAGTGTAGCCGTCGCCCTCTCAGACTCTTGCTCGGACCTGAGGATGCGAATAGTGTCTTCTAGCACCGCCGCCTTCGCCAAAGCTGACACTCGAGCCCTCTCAGCTCTCTCCAACTCGGCCACCTTCTTTTCTAGCTCAGCCACTTTCTCCGTCCATTATGAGCTTAGGTCGGTGACTCTGGTGGCATTTTGTTCAAGCTTGGCTCGCAAAGACAACACCTTCGCCTGAAGGTTTTCACACTCCGCCGCAACCCCTTTGCCCACTTCAAGCTCCTCGTTCTTGGAATAAAGCAACTCTTCGAGCTCGCTGTATCTGCGGATAGATCGCATCAGTTCCTCGCCTTTTCTCTAAATCCTCCCTAACGGATTGAGCATTACCGCTCGCCCTGAGTTGCGCGTGCATCTCACGGCACTTGTTGCGATACCGACGATACTTCGCGGCCATTTTCAGAAAAACTTCGGCCCTTGTAATCGGCTCTATGAGCACTCTCGATCTCCAGCATGTAAGTCTAAAAAAAAAGAGGGTAGGAATCAGCGAAGGCAAAATAGCACAAAACAAAGAAAAGTGGCGAAAAGAAACTCACCCTCAAGGCCATCCCGACCACGCCACGATACAAAGCGGAATCATTGAGCTCCCGAAGAGACTCACTTTCAGCGGCGGAACATAGAAGGTCGAATTGAGGCACCAACTCCACCGTGTCCTCCAACAGGTTAAAATCCGATGGAATTTCGAGTATGCGAGAAGGGCCCTCCGCCTTTATGTCGACCCTAGTAAATCCCTCCTCAAACATCCTTATGTCCTCGGGATCAATACCAGAATTTTATTCATAATCATCCACCACGACGCCCTTCAATCTCTCACTGGCCGAAGATGGAGTGCGACCCGGCCGAGACGATGATGGGCCGCTCAAAACCGTAGTGGCAGCCTCGGAACCCCGTCCCTCCGCCACAGTAGCCTCTTGAAGGCTTGCAATGGGCATCGCCTCCTTACCCAGGCTGGCACCACTGCCAGCTTCGGGCACCGTCAAAACAAGGTCACTACTCGAGGGCGTCTCAGCTAAAAGCCCCTTCCAACACTATCCTTCGCCTCTTCGACGGGGCCTCTCCGCCTTCGATGCGAGAAGGTTCACCCGTTGAACGAACTGCGGGGACTGGAGTCTCCCACGGAGGAGCAACCTCTAAATGAACAGTTTTGGCCACAGATGCGGTCTGTCGAGCAACCAAAACCTGTACACCCTCGCCCGTAGTTGCTCTTTGTGCGGGCCGGGTAGAGGGAGCCGTTTGACGGAATGCGAGGGGAGGAGCCCTCGCTCTTCTCACTCATCTCCGACCTGTCAACAAGAAATTGGTTCAAATAAAGATAAAATAAAGAAAAAGGATGAAGAAAGAAATAAAGCAGATAAAGCCGAAATAAGCCGACTCACCAGTGGAACGTTTACGCCCAAGCCTCTCATGAAAGGGCGCCATTCACGAATCCCCATCGTGCTAGGTAGAATTGCACTCACCCATTCGCGAATGTCGGCAACTTGCGGATGAGGCACCCTCTCAGCTACAAAAAAGAAAAAAACCCTCAACGAGGTCATTAAAGGGGGACGACCGACAACCCTCATAAGAAAAAATGGATGAAGAAGAAAAGAAGGCCTACGGGCAAAGTTCCACGTCTCAGGAAACCCCGCCGGGTTTGACACGACGTGCTGTTTTCGGACGTAGAAGAAGCTCTCCCAAAAGCGGCGATTTTCCTTATCATCCATCTTTACCCCCAAACTCTTGGCTCCTCGGTGACGCTTGTGAATCATCATACCCCTAAGAAATGGGGGGTGAAGAGGTGTAGCATGTGTTCTAGGGAAATTTCACGGTCGGCGAGCTCCGCGTACTTGATAAGAATAAGGAAAAGCTTGTATGCGTATGGAGAGAGTTGAGCCAGACACACCTCATAGAAGCGGCAGAAATCCACCACCAGGGAAGGAAGAGGAAGCGCGTACCCGATGACAAAGGGATACGCATAAAACGCGCAGTATCCCGGACGGTGTATGTGCACTATATCCTGGTCCGCCGGAACCAGTTCAATGTGATTGGGGATCCCCCATTTAGCATTGAACGCCATGAGTGCTGCAGCATCCATCGTAGAAAGAACGGGTTCCGGCTCGTCTCTGGCGGGGCTATTAAAATCAGTCCTCGCCTTCCCTGGACCGGGAACCACCTCATCCACCGTCGAAAAAATCTCGTCTTCCACCGGACCCTCTCCCTCTTTGATTAGGGGCATATTTTTCGGCATTGGAGCACCAATGGATCCATCGGAGTTAGAGTCTCCACTAACCATCTTCTCTTTGGTTGAAAGAAACGAGAATGGTGAAAGAAAAAGGTGGTGTTCACAACAAATCCTAACAGATAGAAGTATGAGAAGCTGAAGAAGAAAAGTTACTAAAATTTCTCTCGAGCAATTAAGAAGTGTAACATTTAAATGAGAGGATCTCCCCTATTTATAGGGATATAAACGTCCTGAGCGGGAAAACTAAGCGCCGCGAGTTAGAAAATGGAAAGGACACGGGAAACGATGCAATTCATAGAAAACGTGCGCCATAATGACGCATGAGCATATTAATGACATTCTGAACTAACGTGACAGTCTAACACAACTCTCGAAATGTCACATCGCTACCTCTCCATGGGGTGTCCGCCCCTTGCATAAAGCGTTCAGATTTCTCCCAAGTTTTGGATCGACAGAGTCCACCCTTCGTGCTCGCCAAGAGGCGACCCCAACAGGCGGAGGGACTTATTGTATGAGTCAAAATCTGACCATACATAGATTAGTGCTGAAAGGGATGGCAAGGGGCCGACTAAGCCGTGGTTGTATCCACTAGGCATCATAACGATGAGTATCTCGACCACTGCCGAGATCGAACTATCAGAAAGTTTGTAAGGCGAAGTATATGTCGTGACACTTAAGGGGAACGACCTAAAGTACAATCAGCAGATTAGGGTGTTCTGGCTAAGGATCGTTGGATAATAGGAAATGCTTATAATATATATAGGAAGCGAGAGAACAAGGAAAAGGGTCTCTCTTCTACAGAAAAAAAAGAGAGAAGAACCGGAATAGGTCTCTGAGGAAAATAAAGCCAAGGTCTAGATCTTGGATGCAAATCTTTGTAATCATCTATCTCAAATCAATAAAGATAGATTCCGCAGCTGTTAATGGAGTTCCTTCTTTCCCTTCTTTATTCTTACATTACGGAACAATACATCGAGAATGTAAGCATGTCATTTATGTTCCATATCTCTTTTAAATTTTAAAAGTTCATGAGCTTGACTATATCTTATTCTCTTATTCAATGTGTTTTGATCTAGATTTAATTATTCTTGGCTAGGATTTATCCTCTATTTTCTTATTAATTAGTTTAACAAAAAGCTTAACACTTTTTGATCAAACAGATACCATGATTTATTTTCGGGGTTTGAAATATGAAGTTTAAGGTCTACGAAAAAAATCATGAACTAAAGCTCTTTTAGTTCGAACTCCGTGAAAGATTCTTGGACTTAAAATATAAAAAAAGGCAGTTCAGTGTATAAAGCATCTCGTATTCACGTAGGGTTCGGGGAAAGACGACACCGTAAAGGGCATGATGTAGACAGTCTAACCTAATGCAAACATTAGTGTTACACTGAACTTTAAATTAACATTATGCTAAAATTTTGGCACCACCAACTCCCTATCTCCTTTTGCAAAAATATTATATTGACGCCACCAAAATCCACTATTAATCACCATTGTTCCTTTCTTCCTCCACCTTTACGGTGTTACAACGAGCCGATAGGCTTGTGACATTACAAGAGAATCATTATTCTCATTGTACTATTTCTGGAGTTCTTCCGTGTTTTAAGTATGAGTATTTTTGTCTAAATTTTATTTTTGTATTAATAATTTGTTATTTTTTTTAATATTTAAAAGACTAGCTAAACTCTAATAGCCGACCTAAAAGTGGCTACGCCCACTAATTTTTACCTTAAAACCCCAAAAAATTCAATACCGATTCAACCCAAACATATATTTGAGATTTTAATAATGTTATTCGAAATCAATAGTTGCTTACAAATTGTTACATTCAATGGGGTGATTGGTATTTAATTTTTCATTTAATAGAAAGATGGTCGGCATTGATTATTTGATGAGAGCTACTATAACGTGATAATGCTGATTATCTGTTTCAAAATTGTGCGTGCTAATGGATTTAAGATGGTGATATTTTAATGTATAGGCAGATTGGATAATTTAAACGTTTTTGCATTATCTATTTTCGACCCGTTCATATCCGATCGATCTGCCCCTAGTTATGAGTACTTAAAAGTATATTAACTACTTTAATGAATTATTAGTTCATTAGAATCAATGTGCAGAAATATAGCGAAATTAAATAATCCGCAAGTGAATAAAAGGGAATTTGTGCATAGTGAATAAAACGGAAAAGTGACAACAATTTGAACTTCTGCGTAGAATGCTAGAGTTTCATCTGCAGGGAATTTGTAAAGTTCATGAACAAATCATGGATTTTGAACTAATAAATGTTCAAATTTTAGTAGTCGCTTTTAGAGTTTCACTCCAAAAAGTTCGAACTCCAACAAACGGTGCTAGGTTTTCACATATAGAAAAATTTCAAATTTGAGAAATAATTCTTAGAGTTTGAACTTATAAATGTGTATAGGGTAAAATTGATTTATATTAAATGCTCGAATGATTACATGACACGTGGAATCGAAGGTCGCAGACGGAATGTGTATAGGGTAAAATTGGTTTATATTAAATGCTTGAATGATTACATGACACGTGGAACCGGAGGGCGCAGACGGAAGATGAAGCGAGTGGGAACCAAGACCGAGGACAAGAGCTTCGGTTGTTATCGGGCAAATTCCGAAGGGAACGCAGTCAACGGAGGCAAATGAATGTTTGTAATTGGATGGCATTTAATGAAGAATATTACTCAGTATTAAATATGCAGCCGTTACAGAGAATTTTGGCATTCATGGCCTGCCGTTACATATTCATCAATTGCTCCCTTTATTGTCATTTAAGAGGGGCTTGATCCTAGGATCTTGTTCCCTAGGTATAGCTATAAATAGTGACTTCAACTGCCATTGTAGGACACGAAATCTTTGAAAAACGTATGCTACATATTATTCTCAAGCTAAATAATACTTTATTTTCTATCTAACATTGTTCTTATTGCTGCCTTCGGAAGCCTTGCTCCCGGAACCAGGCTATTCGCTATTTATATCGATTTCAATGCTAAGTCTTATATTTTTATTTAATTTATTTATCATCTTGGGATCAAATACAGTGCGTTTTTCTATAAACTCTATAAACTACGCAACAAATGAAACTGTATTTTTACAGACAAATAGTTTAGCGCGCACCATGGGGCTTAGACACCTACATAATTGAGTTTATCCTTACGTCGATTACTAACTGTTTGATTCTTTGTTTCATAGAAAAAATCAAAGAAAAATGACAGCTAATGATGTCAACATCACATACAACATTGAGGCGCAAGAAAATCTACCTCAACATGAGGACTCGACCAGCGACACCCGCAACGAGGAGGATGTAGCAACTCCGGTCCATGGCAGGCGTTATCCCCGACATGTGCTGGAGAAAACTCCCGATGACGTTGAGGACGAGCACGTTACGAAAATAGTAGGGATCTTGAGGGAGCAATAAAAGGCCATCATGGGTCATCTCTCAAGGAAAGACCAAGCCATGACAGAACTGAAGCAGGCATTGTTAGGTGCTTCCAACAACGCGAATTGAAGAGGCTATGTTCCTCCAGGTGTTCCTGTAAATCAAACAGCTCAAAGAGTTGATAACAACACCCCATGGGGTAAGATCGGCTTCAATAGAACCGGGGGTATCGATAGCGGAGCTGGTAACGACAACAGTAGTGATCCCTTCAAAATTGAACTCATGTGGTTCACGAGGGAGATGAACAAGTGGATGAATTAGAACGCAAAAGAGTTCCATGCCCGAATGGACCAAATTCCGGCGCACCGCCAGTGTTGAAGTGATACTTTACAAGTACCTTGGTCATAAGTACTTTGTTTTATGTTTTGATGATCTAACAAACTTACTATCCAGAACCAGATAAGGAACCTGTTACACATTTACAAGAACTTAAGATCACAAGGTTCCAGCTTGGGATATGGCTCAACTCTTCAGAGTAGAAGGAACAGCTGAGGGAACAGGTTCCTACCAGTTCCCAAGGTGACCGTACGAAGTCAACTCTCCAGCTGGAAAGTTGCTGCCTGCACACGCTACTGTACAGGAACAGTGCAGCAGTCAACTTTCTGTGGAAGACTTTTTACCTACCTTGCTTGCATCATTGTAAGTGATGTCACACATGTATATATACAATCAAGGGAGGTAAAACACATTCACTTGAACACTTAGAGATTTTACACAAGCTTACTCATGTGATCATCCAGCAAGGTTTCGAGTGCTTCAAGAACAAAGAACAAAACAACTACGGACCAGTTCCTACATCGAGTCATAGTATGTCCTTAGTTGAGTTGTAACTTTATAATAGTTCTTCACTTGTATTTCCTACTTAGCTTGTTTAGAAGCATTCTGTAGGAACCCCTTTTGTGAATCTTAAACCTGTATGTGTCTGAGTCTTGACTAGAGTTAGTAGAGTTGTAAAGTCTTTGTAATAGAGTTATTACAAAGTGGCTTGTAATAGAGGATTATAAGTTAGTAAGGGATGAAGAGGTTAATTCCTAGGTTGCATAGGTTGTAATCTAAAAGTTGCTCAGTAGTGAAGTTGAAATCCTACAAGGGTAGGTCGTGGTTTTTAATCCCGTTGAGCTGGGAATTTTCCACGTAAAATTCCTCCTGTCATTTACTTACTGCTGTGTGCGTGTGTTCTAGTGGAACTGATAGAGAACCTGGTCTCTATAGAGTTTAGTGGACCCTTATATTCTATCATGAAGGACCCAAACTTGAAGAAGTACACCCAATTGCCATTCAAACTGAGTGCAACACCAGAATTGATTCCGAAACGGTTCAAAATGCCAGATATACCAAAGTATGATGGGACTTCAGACCCTTAGGAGCACATCACGACTTATACAATGACAGTGAAAGGAAACGACTTGGTCCAACATAAGATTGAGCCGGTCCTACTGAAGAACTTCGGAGAAACCCTCACGAAGGGAGACTTAACATGGTATTCACTCTTACCCGAACACTTAATAGATTCCTTTGAGATGCTCGCAGATACTTTCATCAAGGCCCATGCCGGGTGCCAGGAAGGTCCAGGCCCGGAAGGCGGACATATTCAAAATTTTGCAAGGAGAGTTCAAATTGCTGTGTGAGTTCGTGATCAGGATCTAGAGAGAAAGGATGTTGTTGTCGGTCGTTCCAGATGAATGGACGGATGAGGTATTTACTAAGGCGTTGAACCTGAGGAGCTCCAACGCCTCTCGGAAGCTGAAAGAAAGCTTCCTCGAGTTCCAAGCAACCACATGGGGAGATGTCCATAACCGTTATGAATCAAAGATAAGGATAGAAGATGATCACCTCGGGTTCCCGGCATCAACCAAGGGTCGAGATCGAGAAAAGAACAGGGATAAATTAAAAGATGACTTTGATGTAGATTGGCGATCTTCTAATGGACGAATTTTGTCCTACGAGAGGGCCAAAGGACGCAGCAACAAAGGGTTCCGGTTAGTGGATAGGTTTGCCTCCAATAGAAGAGCAAACTACGGTCATAATAATAGGTCATTGCATGACAAAGAAGCATCGGGTTTCCGGGATTCCACTTATCCCAAGCTGTCAAAGTATAATTTCAATGTTAGCGTAATGGAGCTGGTATCGACAATAAGAAACATCAAGGAAGCACGATTCCCGAGGCTAATGAGATCCGATCCCAACCAGAGGGATCCTAATTTATGGTGCGAATATCATAGGACTAATGGCCACCGAACTGGAAACTACCGACATTTGCGCGAGGAGGTGGCAACGCTGTTGAAGAACGGCCATCTCAGGGAATTCTTAAGCGACCTAGCAAAGAACAATTACGGTCGCAGCCAAGACAATGCAGAACCCTCGATGATAGGGGAATACCCTCATTGACTAACTATTAACATGATTTTTGGGGGGAACGAGATCAATGGTGTAACTTTCTCGACAGCCAAAAAGACAAAGGTATTAGTGACTCATAGCAAGAGACTCTGGGAAGTCGTCGAAGATGACATCACCTTCATGGAAGAAGACGCGGATGGACTTCTCCTGCCACACAACGATACCCTGATAATTTCTCTTAATGTTCTAGATTTCAAAATTAAACGTGTCTTGGTTGACCCAGGAAGTTTAGCCAACATGATCCAGTGGAGAGTGTTGGAACAAGCCAAGCTAATCGGAAGCATCACTCTGACAATAAAACTCCTTGCCGGATTCAACTTAGCAAGTGTGACGACTCGGAGGGAGATCTTGCTGCCTACGAATGCCAAGGGGGTCTCGAAGACCATCTTATTTGAAGTGGTGGACGGCGACATGGGCTACAAAATAATTCTCGGTAGACCATGGTTATATTAGATGAAGGTCATACCATCAACTTATCACCAACTTTTGAAATTCCCGACACCTTAAGGAATCAAATAAATAAGAGGAGATCAACCGTCAGCAAGGAAAATGAACACGGTATCGATTTCTAGCAGTAAACGAAGGAACTCAATGTATAGGAATTACATGAACCAACGCCTGCTCTCGAACCTAGCAAAGATGACAAAGGGGAGGAGTCGTCGGAAACCTACTTGGTACCAAGATATTTTCAGGTACCGAAAAAAATAGACGCGACCAAGTCCACGGCGGAAGAACTCGAACAAGTGGCTTTGTTCTAAAAGTTCCTAGAGAGAAAATTTTACTTGGGGACAGGACTCAACCCCGAGCTCAGATCAGGATTTAATGATTTTCTTAAAATTAACGTTGATTGTTTCTCATGGTCGCCCGCGGATATCCCACTAGAGGTGTTCGTGCATAAGTGAATCTTGGACCCAAGCGTCAAACTAGTAAGGCAAAAAAACGCCCGATAGCCGAGGTCAGAAACAGGTTTGTCAAAGAAGAGGTAACTCGATTACTTGATATTGATTCAATCTGGGAGGTAAAGTATCCCGACTAGCTAGCTAATGTAGTTGTAGTTTCGAAAAAGAATAATAAATTTCGAATGTGCTTAGATTATAAGCACTTGAATAAGGTGTGCCCGAAAGACTCATTCCCACTGCCAAACGTCGATCAAATGATCGACGCCACGGCCGGGCACAAGTTAATGAGTTTCCTTGATGCCTATTCCGGGTACAATCAAATTAAGATGATCCCGGAGGATTAGCAAAACTTTGTTCATAACGAACTTCAGCACATATTATTATAATGTGATGCTCTTCGGGCTCAAAAACGCTAGAGCCACTTCTTAGAGGCTCGTGAACAAGATGTTCGAAAAGCAGGTAGGTAAAACAATGGAAGTATACATATATGATATGCTGGTCAAGTCTTTGAATGTAGGTGACCATCTAAAACACCTTCAGGAAACATTCGACATCCTAAGCACAACATGAAGCTCAACCCTGAAAAGTGTGCATTCGGAGTTAGCTTCGGTAAATTTTTGGGTTTCCTGGTGTCACAAAAGGGGATCGAAGTCAGTCCCGATAATATCAAAGCCATCGAGGACATTCCAGACCAGCTGACAAGGGTGAAAGAAGTCCAAAGGATAACCGGAAAACTGGCCGCTCTAAGCAGGTTCATTTCTCGGTCGTCAAAAAAATGTCATCATTTCTTCTCACTTCTGAAAAAGAAGAAGAAGAAGAACTTCGAATGGACTCCAGAATGCCAACATGCCCTAAAAGACCTGAAACGGTATCTATCGATCCCTCCGTTACTATCAAAACTCGAGGAAGGCGAACAATTGCTAATATACTTAGTAGTCTAGGAGGTAGCGGTAAGTATCGTTCTATCTTGCACTACCAGAAAATGGGCCTATGGTAACAGTTATTTTAGCAACGGTTCAACAACCGTTGCCATAGAACCTATATGGTAACGGTTACAACCGTTACAATAGCATTTAGGTGATATCAGCACACTTTAACTATACAACCATTGCAATTGTAAAACAACTGTTGCCATAGATGTATCTGGCGCAATGGTTATATAAACCGTCCCAGTAAAAAATCTACTGGAACGCTTTTATTGTAAAAATTTCTATTGGAACGGTTATTTTTTCCCTCCTTATTTTTTCCCCTGAATTTTGTTAAACCCGCCAAAACAACCCCTATTTATTTTAGTTTTTAATAATTTTAATAATCTAAATATTTAATAAAAAAAATTTTTTTGCCCTTTCCATATGGGATACCCCCAATATCGCCGATACCCCCAATATCGCCGATACCCCCAATGCAATTAAACCCTTCTTCTTCACTGACCCGCCCCCATCTCACCGTTTCGAAAAATCTTTTTCTTCTTAAAAAACGCCGATACACTCATCTCTCTCTCTCTCTCTAAAAACTCCAATACCCCTATCTCTCTCTTCGATGCCCTGAAAACCCCTCAATCCTCTTTTAATTTAGAGTTTTGAGGATAATAACCATTTTAATTTTGTGGGGTTTAATTTGATTAAGTGTAGAAAGAAATGGCGACTACTCAACTAACAGCATCATCAATTTGTGCAAAGGGTTTTGCATCGTTTGAAGGGCTTAGGTCAACTGGTTATGTAAAGGTTACAAACTAAGGATCGGAGAAACAATTTGGAGACCCAAATACGAAGGTATTAAGATTTTTTGCTCTCTTTGCACTTTCTGGCTCTTAATCGAGAAATCTGGCCTTATTTAAAAATGGTATTTCGAAGGTAACACAGAACAATTTTGTTATTTTTTTGGGTTTTCTTATGGTTTTTTTCAGTTGAATTAGGAGTTTTGTATGAATTTTCAGCTACTTTTTTCTTGTGCTAAAATCTATGCTGGTTATCATAGGGGTATAGCTTTATCTTTGCCTTCTTATGCTTGAAGTATCTGAATTTTTTGAAAACCGGAGCTAGTAGAACTCGATGCGTTTTTGAGAGATTACCTTGTGATTAAGGGAAAGGTATTGAGAGATTACTTGATTGAAATGGAGAGAAAGGGGAGTGAAAAAGATTCGATTTTTTTTTGAAAATGGAAGGACTGCTTCCTTAGTTAAGGTTTTGTCAAATGATAATTAATTGTGTTGTTTCTTTTCTTCATGTGATCACCGAATGTGAGAATATAAAGCAGATATTCTTCTCCTCTTAACTTAACACATTGAACCCAAAGCAACACTTCAAGATATTTCCTAAATGAGAGAACTCTAATGTCTATTACTATCATGTTTGTCAAAAGGAAAAAAAAGGTTGGAGAGCTGTCCCAATCAAAAAAGTTGTACTGTCAAATTGAAGCAGAATGTAAGATGTGTGAGATTTGATGTTAATGGTGAATGCCAAGTTTTGTTGATTGCAAGCAGAGACATTAGAAAGGGAGAAAGGTTATATTATGATTATAATGGTTATGAGAATTGTTGATACTCAATTTTTCCCTATAATACTTTTGTAGTGCATATACGCCTTTAAAACTATGCATTAGCATCAATGGATATTTTTCCATAATTCTTACATTTTTAAACTAATTTATCTCAATATGTTCTTCATATAAAATTACAAAATTGCATTACATATGATTTTAAAACATCTCTTGATTTAATATTATCATTTATGGTCTTATTAAGTTCCAATTATTTCATGAATAGTCAAATTGGCATCTTTTGGCTATAATTGCAATAACTTTGCAATTTTAGCCCATGCATACATTTTTTTCATCATTTTTTACCAGAAATTAATTCATTGTATTTTAAAATACTAAATAATTATTTATAAAACATTTCCATGCATAAAATTATTTTGGTAATTAGTTAATTATTTTACAAATTAATTTTATTCAATTACTTTGGATATTTAATAAACAGCCTCTTTTATTTCAATTCTACCCTAAAACTAACCAGTTACCCCCTTATAAAATTAATCCCAAAACCTTAGGCCCAATACCCTATCCGCCCGACCGAAAACCCTTTGGCCAATCCTGGCCGTTGATCATTCTTGATCAACGGTCCAGGACCCCCCTACCTTAATTTAACCCATATACCCCCCTCTAACCCTAATCATTTTCACCTTTCCCCCCGCTGTCACCCTTCTCCTCGTCTCACAAAGCTCTCTAACTCTAACCCTAATTCCCCCTGCCTTCACTCACCTACTGCCTTCCTATGGTGGTTCTTCACCAACTCAGGCCTCGAATGGCCTCTTCTATGATATGGTACCTCCATCTCCAAGATCCTTGAGGAGATTCTCAAGGGACCTAGGCAGGTCTGTGTACACTTTTGGGTTTTTCTCGCCTGTTTCAGGCCATTTGGTTCAACTTTGAGTAAGATCCTTCTTATTCTCGTTTTAAATCCATGGATTCCTAAGCCTATGATCCCGTCTCTGTTTTACTTTTGAAAACCCTAATTTTGGGTCCCCGATCTTTTCAGATCTGTACAGATCTGAGACCAATCGAACCTATCTCACATGTTTTTGCGGAAGTTTTATGGTTTTTCAATTGATTCTCCATTTTTCCTAAAAACTAGGGTTTACTGAAAATCATCTTCTTTAAAAGCTTTCCGATTTTGAATGTTTAATCTTCTGTTCTTACGTGCTTCTGACCGATTTATGTTGAGTTTGCTTTAACCTAGTCGATTTATGCTAAGGCCCTAATTTTCTCATATTGCGATTCAATTCTGAGTTCTTCGTGTTACTTGTGCAATGTTTCATTCTGTGTTTGATTCACATGCTTCTCTTAGTTAGATTCATTGTTTTTGACTTTTACCCTAGTTCATCTTTATTAGGGTTTCCGAGTCGATTTTTCGGCTAATTTCTGTGTTTATGGAATTTATTTAACCTATTTGTATATTTGTGGAAACCTATATTTTTCTCCCTTAAAATCAATACTATTTCGAATTTCTGATTTACTGATTTGCTCTGTCAAACTTATGTGCTGATTCTTGATTATTCCCCTTATTTACGACCTTAATTAGTTTTCTTACCTTATTTGATTAGCTGTGATACCTACTGATTCTTCAAGATTGCTTCCTTAATTGAATTCCCGTCTATTTACCCTTACTTGCTCACTTGATTTTCTTTCCTTAAATGTATCCTGCCCTTTACCGTTAGGTAATTACCCTTAATTAAGGGAAAACAACACTAATTTGTGTGTAATTAATTGTGTGGCTTCCTTAATTGCTGAATGATTGATCTTCTTTACCTTATTCTGCTTTGCTCCTAACCACTATATATACTCTCCTCTATTCTCACTTCTAGGACACGAACACTAGTTCAAAAACTCTCTTACACTCTAAAAGCTATCTGTTCTTCTCTACTACTTGTGGTATTCACTAGTCTAGATGGCTGCAAGCAAAGCTAGATATTGCTCAACATTTGCTTCGCATTCTGTGTTTTCTCTTCTTAACTGGTATGTCCCTGATTATTTTTTAAAGCTAAACCCTATGTGTTTCATTATTGCCTTAAGTTCATCAATTATAAGTTCCATTCTTGTTTCTGTTCACTGTCTTGTTTAGCACTGTCCTGTTCAATATGTGATTAGCATGTCTAACTATATTAGCCTACCTACTGCTTTATCTAGCATGCCTAAATTCTGCCCTATTCAAATGTATAATTATCATATCTACACTTCACCTTTTATCTGATGCTTGCCTGTTTGCAATTCAGGTTTAGTCCCTTAACTATGTGATCATGCTAGGACCTTACTTGTGTGTCTGATTCTGTCCTCCACATCTTTACTCCATGTTTTTAGTTGCCTGCTATACAGGATAATTTAGTAAAACTATGAAGGTCCTAAGTGTTCTATATTGTCTACATGCCTCCCTGCCCTATTCATGTACCCTCAATGAGGTTCCTATATGTTCTCAATCCCCTTTCACCCCTATGTGCAAGCCTGCCTGCTATAGTACTTGTGAATTTGAACCTTCTATGACTGACTGGCTGTCTACTTAATTTGCTCTCTTTTGAACTGTATTTCAAATGCTGTCAATATTCTTTTAAAAAAGACTGGCTTTTATTACTAGTAATTTCTCAAAACTGGTCTATTCTAGAAAACCTTTTTCACTCCTAAGCTGTTTTCACTAAGTCTTTCAAACTATATCAAGCACTCTCACTTACTCTTAGGTTATTAAGTTCTGCCCTTCTGTTATGTGTACTGCTTAGAGATCCTTGAGATTTCTCTAAACTCTGGCATATCAGGGCTAGCTCTTCCACACTGCACATAATCAGTCTTTATTTGAGAAAAGTCTGGGTGTAAGCACTGCCCGGGATCTTTGAGATCCTTAGGGAACTCTGACACACCTGGACACAGTGTGGCAATGAATCTTTGGCATTTAAGACTACTAAAGGCCTGGTACCCCAGGTTTGCTTTGGGCCTGCATCAGGCCCCCTATAGTTTATTTTATATTTATGTAATTTATTCAATTCTGGTCTATAATAATTATTTGTAAACAGATGTTGGGATAACTAGTGAAACGGGAGGGTAGTTGTATGATACTGTGGGTAAAACTGGGTAGGAAACATTCTATAGGATTTATATTCTGCAAATCTGCATTAGAAGCCATGTTCTAGGATTACTGTGTTTATTTGCATTCTAACCATGTTGAACTTGTGCATTAGATATCCTGCTTTTAGGGCTTTCACATTTGCTTCTTCAGCATATTGCATGCTCAATTCCTAAGTACTGTCACATAGACATCCTGCTATCTAATAATCTTCATAAAATTGTCATTCTTGTATGCATTAGATACCATGTTCTTAGGAACTCTGTTTGCATCTGTTTGTACCACGTCTATTTCGATTAAATCAGTAGCTGTCCATGAAAAGGTTTGAAACAAGCTCACATATAGGTATCATGTCTCCAAACACAAATGACAAATCGCTTGTATAATCTGTATCACCTTGATTCAGCATGCCTATAGGTTGAATAATCTCAAATTGTTTAAATAGCTCCTGCAACTGTGACTATGTAGAATCCCGCTCCTAGGCAAGCCTTAGGTGATTAATTTCCTGGTGAAATTGAGAACTATGTTCTGATTGTGTTCAAATTGCTTAAGTTTCACAGGCTATAAAACCAGTAGGCAAACTGGTTAGGATCCTTCCACTCCCCTTCAAATAAACACGGCATATCCCGTATCTGAATCATTCATCTAGATATCATGTTCTTAGGATTGCTGAACTTCTTCAAAATCAGTTCTTTGAGACGTGTTGTTTATTTGCCTATGTATATGTGGAGGTAAACATGAGCCTTTTACTTGCTTCTTTGATTGGCAGTCCTATATGTTATTCGTTGTCGCCTACATTTTTGCCTTTTAAATACCTTAGGTTTGTCTAGAACTGCCCAGAGTTAGATGTCCTAAGCTCCTCCAGGACCATAAGAAAGGGACGGGTAACAGCACGCTTAGGGGTCGTTAATCAAATCCGCTTATATAACCGTTAAGGGGAAGGTAACAGGTAGTAAAAGGATATGATGACCTGTGCGCTAATGTCACGTGTAGCCCCTCTAGTTGAGGAGGATTACCAGGCATTGCACAGATTGATCCTGTAGGCTAATTAACTTAGGACTCCCCTTTCCCAATTCCTATATGTGTTTAAATTATTAAACTTCCCCTTTGCTTTACACATATGTGTGTCCAAACCTCTTTACTTTCATTATCCGAACTTCCTTGATCATATATGCATTTAGATAGGGGAAACTACTTTATTTGCAAATATGTGCCTAGACTGTTTACTTGTTTAAAGACTAATTCACATAGTTTAAGATTGGCCGGGACCCACCATTGTGGACCGCGAGGGGTGCCTAACACCTTCCCCTCAAGGTTATTTCGAGCCCTTACCCTAATCTCTGGTAATGCAAACTAGTTATATGAGTTAATCGCTCTAGGTGCCCTAACGCACCATAATCCGTTAGGTGGCGACTCTTCAAAAACACAATTCCCAAAAGGAAACGAGTTGTTCCCCCATGAACGTCGAAACCCGGACTTCTCTGCGAGGAGAAAAAGAGGGCGCGACAAGAATGAATATCCAACATAACACTTCGTCTGACCTCATAGGATCCAAAGATCTGTTTACTCTACAGATTTTTGTAGTAACTGATTTGTCCAATTTTTGTTTCTAATATTTTTTTAAATTATCGACACAACTCAATGCTCTGTAAACACAATTGCAGGGTGGAGGGGAATGATTTTGTCTTGGGTACAACAAATTTACTGTTCTATCATGATCTTGGAGAAAACTTGTGTTTTCAGAAAATGCTAGTATGTTGTGTTTGTGAAAGAGAAATTTATAATTAATTAAGATATGATTAGAGAAAATAATCTCATTAACTTTTCAATTGCTTCAATTATACCAGCAATATGAAAAACAAGTCCAGGTAAGCAAGGTACAAAGAGTTGTGGTTTATCTTGATGGTTTTAATTAACTAAGCCAATGTCACTATCAACATATAGAATCCTTTTCATTCTCCTTGCTCTTTATCTCCTCTAGAATTATCATCATTCATGAGTAACCAGAAATTGAAGCCTTTGGATTCTGAAGAAAAAGAGCTGTTTTCTGTTTTAATTGGCCTTTCGAAACTTGTGTTGGGCGGTGAGGAGGGGGGGGGGGGAGGGGGGATGTGATCGTCTATAGCAGCTGGATTTGTGTTTTCTGAGGAACTGCTATAATAACTGGTTAATGTTTAAATGGAAGAAAATGTTTATACATTGATGTTATGTGTTTTATATTGGTATATAAAATTACTGACTTCCAAAGATCTGCTTATGGCTATTTAAAAATTCATGTGGCTTTGACTCTTCAGTTAATTTAGTTCAGTTGTTTTTTAAACTCCTTTGATTCTAATTAGTTTGTTTTTGTATCTAAGGCAAGATTATTTCTTGTTCTCTTTGCTCAAATGCTCTCCAAGTAATCCCTTTCTGATGTCATTTTTTATTTTTTTGCATGCTACTCCTTGTTGAACTATAGAACCTTCTTTGGTGGTATAGATATTATTAGCCGAGAGAAAACTTTTTTCTGGTAGCCGAGGAGAAATCATTGCTGGTAACTTAGGGAACACTCGTTGCTGGTAAGTTTTCTTTATTTAAATTTTTGGTAATTGGATTTGCTGGTAGTGTATTTGTGTATTTCGCTTATTTATCTTGTTATGTATGTTACTCTGAATTAGTTTTTATTGCTATCTTGGGGTTTAACTAATGATGCCTTGAGTTAAGTTACTAGATGTTGAAGTCTAATTTTTTTTAGAACTGAATGCATGGGTTGAGTACGGCTCTAAATTAAAGTACTACAAATGATAGAATAGGCAAACATTGTTATTTAATATTGTTCTGTAACTTTTTTGTTGCAAGAATACCAAAAAGTTAACCTATTTCTTTGAGTTACCCAGCTAGCTAGATATTTATTATGTGAGCCTGCAAAAAACTCATAAAAATATACAAATGCACTATGTTAAAATTGATTATCTATCTTAAAATTAAAAATAAAATATCCAACCTCTCTTCAGTTGCTCCTCCTTCTGAGTTTTCACCTTTAAAAGCATTGGTCAATGTCTGATTATATGTAGGTTTATTTGGTTAGTTTTGTTTATTTAATTTTATCGTATAGGATTTCAGTGGATAATGGAGATAAAAGTTGGATGTATCTCCTAAGATGAACGGATGAGTATATCGTGGAGTGAACGATTTTCTTGATAAGGCATCTGAACGAGCTTCCCAGGGAAATGAAATATTATGCCCTTGAAAAAAGTGTATTACTCGCTATTGGCACTATAGAAATGTGGTGGAGGATCACTTGGTTGTTAATGAGTTTGTTAATGGTTACACCAAATGGGTTTTCCATGGGGAAGAATTTTCATCTAGAAGTGCACCTCACCAAAGCAATGATGATGAAGGAAAGTGAGAGATTTTGGACCATATTCAAGTTCTACTGATGAGATGATGCAGCAAAATTGGAGGAAATGGAAGAAAGGATGCAACAAAGAATGCCGGAAAAGTTCAATGCACAAAAAGATGCTATGGAACTACAAGTTGCAGTTAACATCATTTCACAACTTAAGCGTTTGAATCCAGATTTACGGGTTGATCCTAACATGCTAAATTTCAATGCTCGTTCACCTGGAGAAGCTTCCTCTGCACAACAAACTGCTATGCAACTAATCAATCATCTATCTACTGGGAGTAACAATCAAGGTCAGTACGTACTCCAAATGTTACACCCCTTCTCTTCTTCCTACCTTCTTCTTCTTCTTCTTCTTCTTCTTCTTCTTCTTCTTCTTCTTCTTCTTCTTCTTCTTCTGTTGCTTCTCTACCACTGCTCTCTCTGATAAGGCATAATGACTGTTTGACGGGAAATATTTTGGTAGTAGAGCTGGAAATACTTTTGATAAGCAGTAGAGCGCAAATTGGAGTATACGTGAAAGCAATTGCTAAAAGATTGGCTGATATGAGCTATGTTGCAATGATTTTTTAAAGTCAATATTGCAAAAATTCTGTTTCGATATGTATTTTACTTGACTGTTTTTGGTATGCTTCGCATGGAATGTATCCACTTCAGATTCTTACTTGCAAAAAAAATAAAAAGTTGATGAAAATTGTTAGTTGGGTTGGCTACCGAAACTATTAGACTGTTCATTTGCTTATGTTTTATGTTGAGTTGGTTCAAAATGAGAAAAGCAGAGAACTTCTCATTTTGCTTGAATGTGTATGCTTATAAGTTTGGTTTTGATGATTTAGATTTGTTACTAAACTTTGGCTTCTTCATTTGTGTGAACTTGTTTCTTTCTCCTGTAAACTTTGTGCTTTATGTATTTTTCATGGTAGAGAAAATTCCAACATTTCATTGTAAGTTTGAGTTTTCCAAGGTACCTTCGTAACAACTGAAGAATGCTCCATAATGTAAAAACATCTCTAGTTTGAAATCCCTTCTCATGTGTTTTTACATAAGCTCTTCCATTCAAAATTACAAGTCTGAAATTAGCAGTGTTGTTAGTCCCTTTGACCATTTCTTTCGTTATTCCTGTTTTCCTCCTGGACATCTATGATTGGCCGAAGCAGGTTTGTTGTTAATGATTTTGTAATCTGGTGGGTAGTAATTTACTGGACATGTTTTTGTGAGGTTAGCAGATGAACAATTGAGTGGAAATTCTCGTGTCCTACTTTGAAATACTTTGTTTACCTAGAACATATCGAAAAGACCAACTAAATCAGCCCCTAGTGGGATGTGATCCTAAAATGAGTTGGAAACATAATCTCTTGGCTACTTTATATTACAACAAATTATATTCTTTAAGAGATATGACATGTTGTGTCTAGTCTACTTCAAAATTGCCTGTTTTAAGTGCTGAAATGTTGGAATTTTCTCAACTTACAAAGTTACAATTAGAAGAATGAAAGGGAAGATGCAACCAACCCATTCTCTAGTTACAAAGTTACAATTAGAGAAAGTTCTACTATACCCATTCTTATTATATTGGTAAACCAACCCTTGAAAGGTAATGACTTTATTTATTCTCTTTTGTAGGTGGAGAAACTAAAGAAAGGGAAGATGGAGATAGTGAAGATCTAGACCTTACTTAAGAAGAACTTTGAGATGTTGTTGATATTCTTGGAGTATTTTGTTATCAACATTTGAAACTTTAACTTTTGAAGTGTTGAACTGTAAAACTTATGTGATTGGGTTAAAACATTTTGCTATTATGGTTATTCTTAGCTTATTGTACATGAAAGATTATGAAGTATTTTATCTTTTTATTTATATAATTTCCAGGTTATAATTACAAGTATTTTCAGGTAGTAATGTCAATTAAACTTTAAGAATAGCCTAATAGAACCGTTGCAATAAGCACAAATGCCGTTGCCGTAGACATTGTAAATCGTTCTGATAGGTCTTGCAAACTGTTCCAAAAAGTGTGACAAACTGATGCATTGGCAATTCAAACCGATGCAATAGAAATAAAACCGTTACGGTAGCGTAATGAAACCGTTACAATAGCTGTAAATAAACGTTGCAACAACATACGTAACCGTTGCAATAAATTATATTGTAACAGTTTCCAACCATTGTAGTAAATAATATGGTAATAGTTTACAACCGTTGCATAAACTTTATGGTAACGGTTTTAAACCGTTGTAGTTGAAATGAATACTCGTTGCTTCAGACAGAGGGAAAACTATTGCAATAGCTGGCTCTATAGCAATGGTGTGGTCAACTGTCGCAAAAACCGTTGTTGTAGATCTATTGGCACGCGAGCGGATGTAACAGTCGCTAAACCGTTCCAATTCATCTATGGCAACGGTTTACCTATCAATTGCAACAATTTTCCCGCTGTTGCCATAGGCCAATTTTTCAGTAGTGCTGGGAGGATGAAGGTACGCAATCTCCTATATATTACGTTAGCAAAATTTTGTCGGGAGCAGAAATGCGTCATCCGCACCTCAAAAAATTTGCCTTAGCTCTCATAGTCGCCTCTCAAAAACTTAGTTCTTATTTTCAGTGCCACCCTATAGCCGTGGTGACAACCTTTCCCCTGCGGAATGTCCTTCAAAAACCTGAGTTGTCAGGTCGGCTAGCCAAATGGGCAGTTGAAATTAGTGAATTTTATGTTGAGTATAAGCCCAGGACTTGCGATCAAATCACAAGTTTTGGCCGACTTCGTGGCCGATTTCAGTCCTGGGCTACTTTCTTTGTCTCACGACCCTAGTTCGCCCTCCGTGAACTGTCGCGACGGCACCTAGTCTCTAGAACTAGGTAAGCCTAACAAATGCGGGAAAAGAAACAATTGCGGAAAAGAAAGTAATTAAAAACCGAGATAGCAAGGTTAAACAGTGTTCAGATGCCGCCTGGCATATAACAGTACAAGAATCTCAATCTAACACTCCCAAAATCTGGAACCCCATGAATCACAAGCTAAAAGATTACATGATAAGCTCTAACTCCAGAAATCTCTACCAACAAGGGAAATACAGAAAGGGCTATACTAGTACTGAGAATAGAAAGAGACTCTTCGGTCTGCGGACGCAGCAGATATACCTCGGAGTCTCTACAAAGCGCCTCGCCTAAAGCGTGATAAGACTGAGTGGAAGCACCTGGATATGCACATGAAAAACATGCGCAGGAAGGGCATGAGCACACCACAGCGGTACTCAGTAAGTGCCAAGCCTAACCTCGGTCGGGTAGTGACGAGGAAGGTCAGGGCCCTACTGAGGTTAAATGAAACACAAGGTATAACAATATCGAATAAGACAGTATAGTTAAGTGCAATAGTAAGAAGTAACACAGTGTAGAAAGAACAACAATAGCTATAACAGAGACAAAATAATCACGGAAAGGAAATACAGCTCACACAGAGATAACAACCGGGGTTCTCCCAGGATACCATCCTGTAGTCCCAAATATAATTATCCAGTGGATCTCCTGGGATACCGTCCCATAGTCCAACTCATAATGCACGGGATCTACCGGAAT
>NC_031999.1:9620139-9658007 GCF_001879085.1 Nicotiana attenuata
GGAGAGGTACAAATTCACAAGAATAATCTGAAATGGTAAAAGCCTAAAGATCCCCAATAGAGTCGCCATGCTGTCGCGCCCCCTTTTTTCCCTCTTTGCATCGGAAAATCGGGTTGGTGACATTTGGTTGGGACAACTCTTTCCTTTTGGGAAAGGGGTTTGCAATTGAAGAGTCGCCACCTAATGGTTTAAGGTGCATTAGGACACCTATAAGGTTCAATTCTAAGTTTGTTTGATAACCAGAGATAGGGTAAGGGCTTGAAATTATCCTAAGGGGAAGGTGTTAGACACCCTCAAGATCCACTAGTGTGGTTCCTGGCCAGATAGTTTCTTTGTGAATTTGTTAAATTAACAAGTAAACAAACAAGGCTCAAATAAGAGGGGATTTTAAATACACGAATGTTTGTAAGTGATAAAATAAAACAAAGTTTTGAAAGAGTTATAACTAAACATGCTAACGAATATAAAAGGTGGTCCTATGTTTATTTGTAATATGGATCACATCAATGCAATACCCGATAATCACTCCTCAAAAGATGGGCTACACGTGGTATTAGCGCACCGGTCATCATATCCATATCTATCCTTCCCACCCCGTTAAGGTATTAAAGCGCGGATTGGTCTCGACCTCTATTGCATGCTATTACCCGTCCCATTCCTATCAGTCCCGGAGGAATTTAGGACTACTATTCCTATAAGCGGGAGGATTTTAGGCTGACTTTTGGGTTTTAAAGGTAAAAAGACTAAGGCGACATTCAAAACACATAGGACTGCAAGTAGAGCACATAAATAGCATGACTTAAAACACATTTAAGGCCAGAATTCAAAGTACTAAGACAGGGGAATTCCAGTTGTTGAAGCAGACCCATTTATTACATAACTCAGATAAGAAGTCCGAATCAGGCCTGCCTGCTGGTTGCAGCCGTTGCTAATTAAACAAAGGCGGACTCAGTTTTATCGTTATGACCTAAGGCTTGCCTAAGTGTGTATTGATGATACCCTATAAGCGTGATACCTATTACTGATTCAAAAAATGGCAAAGCAGTGAGAGTTTTAAACGAGTACTTTGGATCCTATAGGCATGCTTTCTAAACAGCATTAATGAAAGGAGTAAGTTGTTTAAACTAATTCAACATAGTACGAGTCAAACTGATTTTAACTAAACTGGTTTTAGATCCTATAGGCATGGTATCTAATTGAGTAGGCAGGATTTATTTGATCATAGCGAAATTCCTATAGGCATGACTTCTATAAAAAATACTGATTTTAATCCTGTAGACACGACATCTAGTTTAGAAACTGATTTTAACTTGTGGGCATGATGTCTGATTATAGCCATTAGACCCTATAGGCATGATTTCTAAGTGTGGAAGTAAACATGCAGAACTTTACTAATCAGATCCTAAAGGCTGGATATCTACCCTTAAAACATGCACAATCACCCCATCCCTTTTCACTAACCAACCCGAATATTCGTTACAACTTATTACAGACCAAAATACTGAATTACAGAAGAAGTGTAAAATAAGAAGTTACAACCATAGGAAGCCTGATTCTGACTTCCTCTCTGAGTTATGGAACAAACCACCTCAAATGCCACGTGTTTCAAAGACTTTCTCAGACCTGGGTGTGTCAAAGTTCCCTAAGGGTCTCAAGGGACCCCGGGCAGTGCTTACCCAGGTTTGTATAACCAGATAGAGATGAGTGCAGTGTGGAAGGGTCAGCCCTTATGTGTCCGAGTTTAGAGGGAGCTCATGGGTCCCAAGGCAAGGCTCACACAAGAGAGGCAGAACCTAAGTTCTAAGAGTATAGTGGAAGTGTAGAAACAGAGATTTTATTTAAAACTAGGTTGAGAATAGTATGGGGGTCATCAAACTGACGCTCCCGGATACGATCAAACAAGGAAGACCGAGAGACCACGCAAGCTAGAACCCGACTGGGCTCCGAAAGATCCAATCTCACAAACTGGCTGGCTAAGTTCTGAACATCTATCGCCATGGGCCTCTTTGCTGCTGGTAAATAAGCTAAACTTCCCAAACTCTCTGCTCGGCGGCTCAAAGCATCAGCCACCACATTGGCCTTGCCCGGGTGATACAAAATAGTGATATCATAGTCCTTCAGCAGCTCTAACCACCTCCTCTGATGAAAATTAAGGTCCTTCTGCTGGAACAGATGCTGCAAACTCTGGTGATCTGTATAAATCTCACAAGGCACACCGTACAAATAATGACGCCAGATCTTCAAGGCGTGAACAATAGCAGCTAACTCTAGGTCATGGACAGGATAATTCTTCTCATGTACCTTCAACTGTCTGGACGCGTAGGTAATCACATACCGTCCTGCATCAATACCGCTCCAAGGCCAACCCTCGAGGCATCACAATAGACAGTATAAGACCCCGAACCGGTAGGCAATGTCAAAACTGGGGTTGTAGTCAAAGCTGTCTTGAGCTTCTGAAAGCTCTCCTCACACTCTTCCGTCCACTGGAATGGAGCACCCTTCTGGGTCAGCCTGGTCATAGGTGCTGCAACAGATGAAAACCCCTGAACAAATCGACGGTAATAACCCGCCAAGCCAAGAAAACTGCGGATCTCTGTAGCTGAGGATGGTCTGGGCCAACTCTACACTGCTTCCACCTTCTTCCGATCCACCCTTATCCCCTCACTAGATACCACGTCACCCAAGAGTGCCACGGAATCCAACTAGAACTCACAGTTCGAGAACTTGGCATATAATTTCTTCTCTCTCAAAGTCTGGAGCACTGTCCTCAGGTGCTGCTCATGAACTTCCCGACTCGGGGAATATACCAGAATGTCGTCAATAAAGACAATGACAAATGAATCAAGATATGGCCGGAATACACTGTGCATCAAATGCATGAAGGCTGCTGGGGCATTGGTCAGCCCTAATGACATAACAAGGAACTCGTAATGATCATACCGAGTCCTGAAGGCAGTCTTCGCGATATTTGGCTCCCGAATCTTCAACTGATGAAGCCTGAACGCAAGTCAATCTTAGAAAACACACAAGCACCCTGTAACTGATCAAACAGGCCATCAATACGGGGCAAAGGATAACGGTTCTTCACTGTAACCTTGTTCAACTGGCGATAATCAATACACATACGCATAGAACCATCCTTCTTCTTTACAAATAAGACAGGAGCACCCCAAGGTGATACACTAGGCCGAATGAAACACTTATCAAGCAATTCCTGTAACTACTCTTTCAACTCCTTCAACTCAGGAGGAGCCATACGGTACGGAGGAATAGAAATGGGCTGAGTGCCCGGCAACAGATCAATTCCAAAATCAATATCTCTATCGGGCGGCATGCCCGGAAGGTCAGCTGGAAACACATCAGGGAAATCCCGTACTATTGGGACTGAATCAACCGTAGGGGTATCAATACTGACATCTCTCACATAAGCTAGGTATGCGTCACACCCCTTCACAACCATACGCTGAGCCTTAAGGAATGAAATAACTCTACTGGAAGTATGATCTAAGGTACCCCTCCACTCTACTCGCGGTACATCTGGTAGAGCCAACGTCACGGTTTTCGCTTGACAATCAAGAATAGCATAATGGGGCGACAACCAGTCCATGCCTAGAATAACATCAAAGTCTACCATGCTGAGCAATAACAAATCGGCTCTGGTCTCAAAACCACTAAGAACAATCAAACACGACCAATAAACGCGGTCCACAACAAGAGAATCTCCAACAGGAGAACTCAAAGAATCCCGAGATACATCCTAATACGGGGAAAAATAAGAGGACACATAAGAATAAGTGGATCCTGGATCAAATAGAACCGATGCATCTCTATGACAGACCAGGATAGTATTTGTGATGACAGAATCGGAGGCGAAAACCTCAGTATGGGCAGGAAGGGCATAGTATCTGTCTTGGCCTCCCCCTCGAGGGCGACCTATACCTCCCTGACCTCCACCCCTAGCTGGCTGAGCACGTGGGGTAACAATTGGTGCTGTGATCATAGCCTGAGAACTCTGCGGGGCATGCTGTGGCTGAGAAGTCTATGGAGTTGCTCCCCTCCTAAGTCTGGGGCAATCCCTCACCATATGGCGTGTGTCACCACACTCAAAACAAGTTCTGGGAGGACGTGTCAGTTGTGACTAGCTCGGGCCAGGTCTGCTGGACTGACCACTGGAAGCACCCCATGCAGGAGGCGCACTAGATACTGGTGGCGCATAATAAGGCTCCTAAGCTCTGGGAGGAGCTGGATACCACTGGCTGTTGGAAGAGCTGAATGAACAGGGCGACTCATATACCCCTACCATGACGACCTGCAGCTGGGGCACGGGTACTAGAATAATGGCCCGACTCTCGAGACCTCTTGGCCTCCCTCTCCTCTTTATCCCTAGCATGCATACCCCCAATCCTCCTAGCAATGCTCACCACCTGCTGATAAGAAATATCCATCTCCAACTCACGAGCCATGCTAGACCTGATGCTGGGAATAAGCCCCTCAATAAACCGGCGAACCTTCTCGCGAACAGTAGAAACCAAAGCTGGTGCATGTCTAGCCAAGTCGGTGAAACGGACAGCATACTCCGAGACAGTCATAGTACCCTGGCGCAAACGCTCAAACTCTGCGTGCCAAGCATCCTTAAGACTCTGGGGAACATACTCCCTCGTAAACATATCTGAAAACTGAGCCCAAGTCAGTGAAACTGCCTCATCTGGACTGTCTAACTCATAAGCACGCCACCACTGATAGGCGACACCTCGAAGCTGAAAGGTAGTGAAGGAAACCCCGCTCGATCCTGATATACCCATGGTACGGAGGATACGGTAGCACTTCTCTAGAAATCCAAGAGCATTATCTGAGGCTAGTCCGCTGAATGTAGGAGGTTGATACTTCTTGAACCTCTCAAGCCTCTTCTGCTCCTCCTCTGAAGCTACTGCCCTCTCCTCAGGCTGAGCTGGGGCTACCGGCTGTACAGGAATAATCTCGGGGACCTGATCAACTTGCACTCGCTGCTCAGGGGTGCGGGCGGCGGGAGTCTGTGCTCCTCCCCCATCCTGGGATGTAGCTGCGGCAAAGAGAAGCAACCCTGCCTGAGCTAGAGTAGTGTATATAGTCATAAACTGTGCCAGAGTCTCCTGGGGTGCTGGAGTAGTAGTAGTAGACGTATCAGGTGTCTGGAATCCGGCTGGAGCTGCTGGTGGCACCTCGGTGGCAACTCGTGCGGGTGCTCTGGCTGCACCACGTGCGCGTCCTCGGCCTTTACCCCGGCCCCGGCCTCTGATGACTCCAGTAAGGGGCGCGGGTGCCTGATCATCTCGGGTAGCACGTGTCCTCACCATCTGTGAGAATAAAAGACAGAAGTTTAGAATTGTGATATCAAAAATCTTGCACGACAACGAAATCAAATGAAGTGGAACTTTCCTAACAGTTACATAGCCTCTCGTAGATAAGTACAGACGTCTCCGTACCGATTCGCAAGACTCTAATAAATCGGCTTGTGATTCATTACTCCTATGAACCTAGAGCTCTGATACCAACTTGTCACGACCCCAGTTCGCCCTCCGTGAACTGTCGCGACGGCACCTAGTCTCTACAACTAGGTAAGCCTAACAAATGCGGGAAGAGAAATAATTGCGGAAAAGAAAGTAATTAAAAACCGAGATAACAAGGTTAAACAGTGTTCAGATGCCGCCTGGCATATAACAGTACAAGAATCTCAATCTAACACTCCCAAAATCCGGAACCCCATGAATCACAAGCTAAAATATTACATAATAAGCTCTAACTCCAGAAATCTCTAACAACGAGGGAAATACAGAAAGGGCTATACTAGTACTAAGAATAGAAAGGGACTCTTCAATCTACGGACGCGGCAGATATACCTCGGAATCTCTACAAAGCGCCTCGCCTCAAGCGTGATAAGACTGAGTGGAAGCACCTGGATCTGCACATGAAAAACATGCGCAAGAAGGGCATGAGTACACCACAACGGTACTCAGTAAGTGCCAAGCCTAACCTCGGTCGAGTAGTGACGAGAAAGGTCAGCGCCCTACTGAGGTTAAATGAAATACAAGGTATAACAATATCGAATAAGACAGTATAGTTAAGTGCAACAATAAGAAGTAACACAAGATAGAAAGAACGACAAAAGCTATAACAGAGACAAAATAATCACGGAAAGGAAATACAGCTCACACAGAGATAACAAGTGGGGATCTCCCAGGATACCATCCTGTAGTCCCAAATATAATTATCCAGTGGATCTCCCGGGATACTATCCCGTAGTCTAACTCATAATGCGCGGGGATCTACCGGAATCCCGATCTGTAGTCCCAAATGTAAATACTGAGTACTGGGGAAATCTATCGGGTGCAATCCCGTAGTTCCAATGTAAAAGTGCAGGATCTCCCGGAATACAAATCCGTAGTCCCAAAGTAAACATACAGGGAGATCTCCCGGGATACCATCCCGTAGTCCCAAAATAAATACACAGCAGCAACACGAAGAATACTCAATTCAATCAAATTTCACACCAAGCCAAAACAGGTATTTCCAACCTAGCATGCTGCACATAATCCAGATAAGGCAGTTGAGCAAATAAGCAATTAAGTCAATTAGACATGCTTTCCTAAGCTAACAGCAGGCTTAAATTGCAAGTAGTATAAACAGGAAAAGAACACAATTTTAGTTACTTAATGAAGACCGAATTTTCAACAATTAGCACAAGTACGCACTCGTCACCTCACGTACAAGGCATTTCAATTATCAACAATACCAAATCCTAAGGGGAGTTTCCCCACACAAGGTTAGGCAAGCCACTTACCTCGATGCCACGAACACAATTCAAGCCTCAACAACCGTTTTACCTCTTGATTCCACCACCAATTTGCTTGTATCTAGTCACAAGTTACTTAACTATATCAATAAATGCTAAATGAATCAATTTTAATGCATGAAAATAGGTTTTCTAATATTTTTTTCCGAAAAAGTCAAAAATCGACCCCGGGCCCACATGGTCAAAACCTGAGGTTCGAACCAAAACCCGATTACCCATTCACCCACGAACTGAAATATATAAATTGTTTTGAAATCGGACCTCAAATCGAGGTCCATATCCCCAAAATTCGAAAATCCTAAGTCCTACCCAAAACACCCAATTTCCCCCGTGAAAACCCTTGATTTTGAGTTGAAATCATGTAAAAAGATGTTAAAAATTAAAGAAAACAAGTTAGAATGACTTACAATCGATTTGGAAGAGTAGTTGTCTTTGAAAAATCGCCCAAAGTGGTTTAGGTTTTGAAAAGGTTGTAAAAATGGTTGAAAATGCGTCTAAGTTATGATTTAGCAGGTTGCAGATGTCGCAATTGCGACCAGGGTTCGCAATTGCAAACCCCTTCCAAACCTGCTGCCTTCGCAAATGCGAAGAATAGGTCGCATTTGCGACACTTAACGAAATTCGAACCTCTTCGCATTTACGAGGTACCCTTCGCAAATGCGATATCGCATTTGCGATATACATGTCGCATTTGCGACTAAGGCAGCCCAGGTCATCTTTCGCACTTGCGACACTTATTTCGCATTTGCGAGCTCGCATTTGCGAGCGAGGCTTCGCAATTGCGAAGCCTGCAGTCCTGCAACATACCAACAATTTCCTAAGTCCAAATTTCACTCCGTGGCCTATCCAAAACTCACCCGAGCCCTCGGGGCTCCAAACCAAACATGCACGCAAGTCCAAAAACATCATACGGACTTGCTCGTGCGGTCATATCATCAAAATAGCATCAATAACTATGAATTTAGCATCAAAATCAAAGAAAAATCTCATGAACTCTTAAGTTCAAATTTTAACAAGCGATGGTCCGATTCACGTCATTTCAAGTCCGTTTCTTAACAAATTTTACAGGCTCAACTTAAATCCCATATAAGACCTGTACCGGGCTCCAGAACCAAAATACGGGCCCGATACCATCAAATTCCAATACATTCAAATTTCCAAAAACTCTAAATATTTCAGTTAAACAATTTTCTTCAAAAATTCATTTCTCGGGCTTGGGACCTCGGAATTCGATTCTAGGCATACGCCTAAGTCCCATATTTTCCTACGAACCCTCCGGGACCGTCAAATCACGGGTCCAGGTTCGTTTACCCAAAATGTTGATCGAATTCAACTTAAATTCATTTTAAAAGCAAAACTTATCATTTTTTTCACAGCTTTTCACATAATGGACTTTCGGATACACCCGGACTGCGCACGCAAATCGAGGTGAGACAAAAAGGAGGTTTTAAGGTCTCGGAACACAGAATTTATTTTCGAAACAAGTGATGACCTTTTGGGTCATCACACTTTGGCTACAAAAGAAGCGGTGATGGTGTCAGAAATGATGTCAAGAGTTTGGACCCTGTTCACAGATGGAGCTTCAAATGTGAAAGGGTCCGGGCTTAGGGTGGTCCTAAATACGCCTTCGGGAGAAACCCCGAGGCCTACAATAAAAAAGGTTCCTTTGACCAAAAATGAAGTCGAGTATGAGGCATTGATTACAAGACTCGAGTATGAGGCATTGATTACATGACTCGAGTTGGCCCGGGGACTTGGCTCCGAGGTCATAAAAATCAAATGTGTTTCACAGCTAGTGGTAAACCAAGTTTATGGTATCTTTGACACAAAGGAGGAACAGATGCAACAGTATGTGATTAAAGTTCAAACTTTGCTCATGCAGTTCTGGGAGTGGTCAATCACCCACATCCTGAGAGAAGAAAACATAGAGGCAGATGCATTGGCCAATTTGGGGTCGTCTACAGAGATGAAGGGACCAGATTCTGGTACTGTCGTATAACTCATGCATTCGGCACTGGATGTGGATGGTTATTACGAATTAAATACAACCAACCTAGTCTAGGATTGGAGGAATGAGATCATCGATTATTTTCAGCACAGCAAGCTGCCCGAAGACTCGAAGGCATCCCGGGCACTCCGTACCAAAACAACTCATTACAGCTTCTGGGGGGCAACTAATAGAAGGTCGTTCCAAGGCTCGTTGGCCCAATGTTTAGGATTCTTGGAGGCAGATTATGTCATGAGATGGGTTCATGAAGGGATCTATGTGAATCATTCCGATGCAGATTCGTTAGTGCTAAAATTAGTTAGAGCGAGATATTATTGGCCTCGGATGGAACAAGACGCGAAGGCATTTGTTCAGAAATGGGACAAGTGTCAACTCCATGCACCATTGGTGTATCAATCGGCAGAACTATTGCATTCGGTACTGTCCCCATGGCCATTCATGAAATGGGGGATGGATATAGTTGGGCCGCTACTATCGGGTCCTGGGAAGGTAAGGTTTCTTTTAATTTTAATCGATTATTTTACTAAATGGATTGAGTTAGGTCCCTACCATAAGATTGGTGCGCACGAAGTGGTCAATTTCTTGTGGGAAAACATAATTTGCCCGTCCGGAATATCGAAGGAGATTGCCTGTGATATCGGGCCACAATTCATAGGCTTCAAGGTCAGAAAATTTCTTGAAGACCTGAAAATTAAATGGGCAGGCATAATCAACCAATAATGTGATTATTCAAAACATCAAAAAGAGGTTGGAAACAGCCAAGGGCAAGTGGCCCGAAGAGTTACTAGGAGTGTTATAGGCATACCGGACGACGGCCAACGAGCACGGGTGAGACACATTTCTCTCTTGTATAAGGCGCATAATCTCTAATCCGGTGGAAGTAGGAGAACTAACCTTGCGGTACTTTTAGGCAGACGAAAAAGCAAATAATGAGGCATTGCTGGTCAAACGGGAGCTGCTTGACGAACGCAGGGACTTAGCGCACATAAGTATGGTGGCCCAAAAATAAAGAATGGAAAGATACTATAACCGGAGGGCCAATCTCCGCTACTTTAAAGTGGGAGATTTGGTTTTGAGGAAAGTGACTCAGAACACCCCGGAGCTCAACGGGGGGAAGCTGGGTCTGACTTGGGAAGGTCCTTATCGGGTTTTAGCTGTCACTGGAAAAGGATCATACGAACTAGAGAACCAAGACAGAGTCAAATTGCCGAGAAACTGGAACGTGACTCACCTGTAAAGGTATTACTGCTGATGGATCCTGCTTATACTAAAAGTATGTGATGCACTCTTTTTCTCTTCGCCTAGTTTTTGTCCCAATTGGGTTTTTCTGGCAAGGTTTTTAATGAAGCAGCAAAGGAAAGCATGCTACGAAGGAAATATCATCAACAGAGATAAGACCTTTAAATGACAAGGCATTGAAACAACAAACCACTGTGGGACGGTTAAATAGTCTTTAGCTCGATGGCAAATTCTTAATGGGAAGCAAAACTTGCCATCAGACCAAAGGCTATTTAACCGTTCACAAGTGTTTTTCCTTAGAGGATCAATACTTCCAGTGTTCCAATTCACATTCTTCGCATTCGAACACTGGGAGGGGGGGAAATAGTATGAGAAATCAGAAACTTGATTGCCACGAAAACTGGGACTACGAGACCCGGGAACAATAATATCTCATCGGAATCAGGGAGTGCACAGCTAGCCCCGTAGAAACAAGTTGTATAAATTAGCCACATGATTTGGAAATTTCTTTTCTTTCATCAAACGAATGCTTATGTACTTTTGAAGATAGAAGGAATAATGAAGTCTGATGTTCTAAACGTCAATACCACACAAGAGGGGGGTGATTTGTGTGGTACCCAATTTTCGCTCTAGAAGAACCTGGTCCTTCTAGATGTACTAACTACTGCTATTTGCGGAATAATGAATACAGAAAATAAAGAACACCGAGATTTTTATGTGGAAAACACCTGGCTCAAAAGGTGAAAAAACCACGACTTACTACTCAGTAGGATTTTCCCAAACTTCCACTAAAATCACTGAGCCAAAACAGCATTTACAAAACTCTTTGTAAACCTAAGGATTAACTCTAATCCCGTTGTGGCAACCAGCCTCTAACTGCTGCGACAACTTCAAGTTAACTTTAACTTGAATACTCAAATTACCTATTACAATTGCTTCTAGATAAAGCTGAAAGGTACAATATGAAAACACCTTCTACAATTGAACTAGAAATAAAGAAAGACACATAAAACTCTTTATGGAGCTGGTTCTTCAATCTGGTTCATGTAGCTTCAGGTTTGCACACTTGAATCACACATAAATTGCTTGCAAAATCGCCTAGCTCTTTTGCTCTCAATTTAGTTTAACTTCTGCGTATGTGCCCCTCTTAATGTGAGAACATCCTGCAATTTATAGAGTTAGTAGATGAAGAAATAACTAGAGTTCTGATGCAACTCTTCCTTGGTGGAAGAGTTCTAGTTGATTTCAACTTCTAACTCCTTCCCTATCTTGAATTGTGTTCTCTTTGATTAAGGACTCCTTCTCCTTATCAATTATGCAACCTTTTCGATCAGGAGATATTAAATACACCAAGTTAAGCTTATCACCTTCACGTGCAACCCACATGCTTGAATCTGCCCGTTTTTGTGCACCTGAGTGATGGACCTGGTTCATCCTGAGTTCCTTTGTCAGTCTTCAAAACTAACCTTTACTTGGCCAACAAATTCCCCCTTTTTGATGATGACAAACTCAGTGCTTTTCATACACTTAGGCCCTGCCAGAACTCAGCTCAACATCAACACAATGTTAGAAATATTTTTCCTTTTTATCACTTATCATTAAGGACCAGGTACATTAGGTTATAAACATCACTGTTAAAAGTCTAAACATCACTTGTTTAAAGCACAACATTTTCCCCCCTTTTGGCATCATCGAAAAGTTGCATAAAAAATGTGAGATAACCAGATTTTAAAGCTTACTCATGGCCACTGGGGCTACTTCAAATGCAAACATGGATTAATCATCATAGATCAAGCTAATTATTTTAACCATCAAAGAAATATGAACAAACAGTTAGAGCAAAAGACAGTGAATTTCATTGATGATTGATAAGATTCTACCACAAAGCATAAGAAGAAATAAAAATACTGAAAACATGAGCAAAAGAAACAAAAGGTCTCGAATTGGGTCACTGGTTGATCTACACTAGGCTAAGATTTAAGGCTTGCAAGAGGTAGGGGCTGGGTTATTTGCTTGGAGAAGTTTCAGCATGTCTTGAAGAATTCCATCATTCTTCTCCTTTTCCTTTGCAAGTTCAGTTCTGAGAACATCTCTCTCAGATTCTACCTCAACCAATCGTGTCTTTAGCCTTGCTATCTCAACATCCTTTTGCCTCACTCTCCTGTAATAGAGCTCTGACCTTGCTATTGATAGGTGTCCTTGTAGATGAACTAGGTTCATTAGGAATGATATTGACTTCATAATCGCAAGCAAGCAGAGTATTAACCCCAAAATGATCTTTGCTTGTACCTTGAAATGTGCAAGCACAGTTGTGAGAATAAAACCATAGGGAATGACATGAGTTTTGGTGCCATTGATAACCCTATCAGTAGGTCCGCGAGGGTTTCCTGTTCAGATGGAACAGGTTCATCTATATTTTTCCCAAGTTGAACCAACCCCTCAGCAGCTTCGCCAGACCCACTTCCCCCTGTTTTGCTCACACTCTCTTCTATTTTAGTAAATTCCTCTCCCCAAACAACCATTGCACCAGTTTCTTTTGTTTGACCAATAGGAGTGGGTGAAGAATCAACCACTCTTTTACCATTTCCCCTCACAGCACTCTTAGCACCCTTGCTCTCTTTTTCTTTTACCTATTTATTATTACCACCAACTTCTCCAGATTCTGTAGTCTCAACACATGCTATAGATCCTACAGTACAAATCTATTCTCTAAACTTGCAGCAACTTCAGAAATTGTCTCGGGAGTTTTTTTTTTTAATCAGAAGATACCTGTTCAGTTTTGGAAGACCTACTTTCTTCCCCCTTAGTAGCAGACTTAAATGAATCTTCAGATTTCTAGGATTCTTCTTCCCTACCTGCTTTCAATTGCTTGTTTATTTTCTTGATCTGCTCTCCTTCAGCGACAATCTTATGAGCCATCATCTTTACTCCACTTTTCTTAGAGATTGGTGTTGTAGAAGGTGTGGAAGTGGTTTCCTGTGGTGGTGATGAAGGATTTTCAGAGGTGTTCAACATATCTGGGTAGGGTATGGAAGAGAAGAGAATTAGATTGTGTTTGGAAGATGAAAGAAGAATGAGAGTTTTTGACGGCTTGAGAGAGATGAAGTAAGGAATACACTAAAGCTGATCAATATACATGGGAATAATTGATGGGGTAACTACAGTTTTTCAGACTCTTCGAAGTTTAATTAAACTGAAATTCAGTTTTGAAGAGATGTTGGAGTGTATCCCTAGAATCTAGATACTTTCATTCGGTTGGGACTCTTTTGAATGGGGCTGGTTCACTTGTAACGAATAAGTCCAAAAGGAGTTTGGTATTTGGTAGGACTCTGCTCATGATCCAAATATAGTTATTTCAAATTATGCAGAGTGTAGAAAACATACAGTGTTATCTTGATAAACCAGGTTCTTCACTGATAATTCTCTTGTGTGAGTCTAAATTTTCCAAAATAGAGAAAATATCATTAGAGATTAATGAGTCATTTTAACACATGGCACAAGAGTATACTATGGAAAGTATGAGACTGAGCAAGATTTAATCTAATTATACACAATTTACAGACTTCCTAACCAATTTTTTTTCATTTTTTTCGTTTAACCTTGAACTGGTCCTTTTAGGTGATCTTAATCATCCCTAATTCTAACATGTTCCTCTCAAAGTGATCTCTACTTAAGTCTTTTGTGAAGATGTCAGCAATTTGCTTGTTAGTAGCACAAAACTCCACAGTGATCAAGCTTTTCTCATAGTTGTCCCTCAAAAATGGTGCATAACATCTATGTGCTTAGTTCTCTTATGATGAATCGGGTTCTTTGTCATACTAATAGCACTAGTGTTATCACAAAAAAATAGGGATACAACCAACATCAATTCCAAAGTTCAATAATGGTTGTTTGATCCACAAAAATTCAGCACAACATGAAGCAGCAACAACATACTCAGCTTCAGCAGTAGATAAGGCCATTGAATTTTGCTTTTTGGTAGCCCATGACACAAGACATGAACCAAGGAAGTGTGCCATACCTGAGGTGCTCTTCCTATCCATAAGGAAACCTACATAGTCAGCATCAGCATATCCTACTAGGTTAAAGTTACTGCCTTTTGGATACCAAAGGCAAAGGTCAGTAGTGCCTTTCAAGTATCTCAATATTCTCTTGACATCAGTCAAGTGGGACTTCTTTAGGATTTGCTTGAAATCGAGCACAAAGACCTACATTGCACACAATGCCAGGTCTGCTAGTAGTGAGATATAAAAGAGAACCAATCATTCCCCTATACAACTTCTGATCAACAGATGAACCAGGTTCATCTATATCCAATTTCATGGATGTTGCAATAGGAGTGTCAATTTCTTTGGATGTTCCTTCCTGGTTTTGTTACTGATGAATAGGTTCATGGACAGGTTCCCTCGAGGTTAGAGGATCAGTTCCTCTCTAGTCAGTTCCCCCTGTCATGTTGCCTGGGTGGAGGGACCTGTTCCTTCCTGTGATGCATCTTCAGACTGGACTGTGGTTTCACCATTTGAATTTCTTATCAGCCCAATCTCTTCATTATCTTGTTCCCGCCTGTCAGAAAGAATGTTAGTTTTAAAAATAACATATACATTTTTTCTACACACATAGTTCTTTTATTGTATATCTTATAAGCTTTACTATGTAAAGAATATCCCAAGAATACTCCCTCATCACTTCTGGGATCATACTTACCTAGGGAGTCTTTGCCATTATTGTGCACAAAGCACTTGCATCTAAATGCCCTAAGATGGGATATATTTAGCTTTCTCCCTTTAAGTGACTCATAGGGAATCTTCTTAACAAGAGGTCTAGTCATGCAAATATTAATGGTGTAGCATGAAAAAATTCAGCAAACTTAGCATTTTCAAATTCAGTTCCATGATCAGACCTAATTGATGCAAGTTGATTACCTAGTTGTTTCTGAGTTTTTCTCACAAAAGAAGTAAACATGTCAAATGCTTCATCTTTAGATCTTAAAAACAATGTCCAAGTAAACCTAGAGTAATCATCAACAAGCACCATCACATATCTTTTACCACCTCTGCTCAATGTTCTCATTGGACCACAGAGATCCATATGAACCAGTTCCATCGTCTGGTGGTGCTTACCATTTTCTTACATTTAAAAGAGGATCTTACCTGCTTCCCCCTTGCACAAGTCTCACAAACTTTGTCTTTCTTGAACTTGATGTTAGGCAGCCCTATCACCAGATCCTTGGAGACTAATTTGTTGAGTTGACTCAGACTTGCATGTCCAAGTCTCTTGTGCCAAGGAGGGGATCATTGTCCAACACACTTAAGCAAGTGAGTTCATTTTCTGAAAGTGTGGACAAATCTACGATGTATGTATTGTTTACTCTTTTTCCCTGCAAAACAATCTTGTCAGTGGTAAGATTAATCACAAAACATTTGGTAGAGGTGAATGCTACCAAGTTACCTCTATCACATAATTGTGATAGACTGATTAGACTGTACTTTAAGCCATCTATCAAGTAGACATTCTCAATAGAGTGAGAATCAGTCTTACCTACCTTTCCAACCCCAATGATCTCACCTTTCTTCCCATTTCCAAAGGAGACATTACCTCCTTTAAGGTTCTCAAGTGAAAGGAACTGGTTCTTGTTTCCTGTCATATGCTTTGAACAGCCACTATCCATGTACCATATTTGGCTGCTCCCCTTCACTTGGACCCGCAAACGGAAATCAAGGGTTAGTCTTAGGAACCCAAACTAGTTTGGGTCCCTTTCTATAGGCAAAAGGGTGAATCAGATTCTTTTTAGCCCAACTTGGCAGCCTATTTTTCCCTTGAACAAATTCTTTATTCTTTTGACTAGCTTTTTCTTTTGCAATACATTCACTTTTATAGCGACCAGTTTTACCACAGTGTGTGCAAATTTTGTTCTCAGGAAGTGTGAGGTACTTGCTTTTGGGATCCCACTTAGGTGCAGGGGTCCCGTAGCCAAGTCCTCTCTTGTTGCTACTATGGTGTTCGTGTAGCCATGAAAGTGCATCGGAGGACCTATTCCATTTACAGGTTCTGTCTAGCTCGTGCTTAACCTTGTTTAGATCCTCCTTAAAGACTCTTATTTTCTCATCTCTTTTGTACAACTCATCTTTCATTTTTCCTACATTTTCTTCTAAAGTGAGTTGTGTGTAATCAGCTTTCTTTTTACTAGTTCCTAATTTCAATTTTAGATTTTCAGATCTGAGCTCTAGGACAGTGGTGTCAAGTTCATGAACCTGGTTCTTTAACTCAGCATTTTTACTTTCACTTTCACTAGCCCTAAGTTCCAGATTTTTGCACTTAGCTTTCAAAATCACACACTCCTTAGACAACTGTTTCTTTTCATTGTTTAGATCCTCAGATTCATCAATGAAATCCAGGAATAACTTAGATAGCCTTTCTTTAGACAAATATTTAATCTTGTCTTTGAGATGAATTATACTTACCTCAGATTCTTCATCGGATTCTCCAATTGCCATAAGTGCTTGTTCATCTCCATCTTCACCCTCTGAGTCCTCATCTGAGCTTTCTCCCCAGGCAGCAACCATAGCCTTTGTTGATCCTTTGTTCTTCTTGGGTTGAACCTTTTCCTTCTTCCTGTTCCTTCGTTCAGCTCTTTCCTTCTTCCATTCAATTTCCCATTGAGGGCAGTTTTTTATGTGGTGATCATTCTTCCCACACTTGTAACAACCCTCATTGGTTTATTTTTCAGGAACCCTTGGTTTGCTGTAGCTTACACTTCTTGAAGGACCATTTCCTCTCATTAGGTACTTCTTGAAATCCTTTGTGATCATGGTCATTTCATCCTCCTCTAGATCAGCACCTTCAGTGATTCTGAATGCCATGCTCCTTTCCTTCTTGGGTGCATCCATCTTCATGGTTTGCCTTCTTAGTTCATAGGCAGTGAGATTTCCAATTAGCTCATCCAACTTAAGAGTGGCAATGTTCTTTGATTCCTGAATAGCTGTGATTTTGCTTTCCCAAGAGATTGGCAGTACCCTTGTCAAAATCTTCTCAACTTTGTCTTCTTCAAGAATAACCCTTCCAAGAGACTTATGTTCATTTGTTAGTGTTGTGAACCTTGTGTACATCTCCTGGATAGTTTCTCCTTCCTTCATGGTGAAATTCTCATATTGAGAATATAGCAGTGTTCCTCTTGATCTCTTTACTTGAGGAGTTCCTTCATGAGCCACTTGTAAAGTGTCCCATATCTCTTAGCAGTGGTGCAGCTTTGAATCCTGCTGTACTCGTTTGGTCCTAGTCCACACACAAGCCATTTCTTGGCCTTGGCATTCTTTTCCCATTTCTTCAAATCTTCAGCAGTACAGTCAGCTCTTGTCTTTGGCACATCCACTCCTTCAGCATTTTTCTTTGTAGTGGCCAAGGGACCATCAGTGACTATGTCCCAGAGTTCATAGTCTTCTCCTACGATGTGGTCTCTCATCCTGTTCTTCCACCAGGAATAGTACTGGCAATTAAAGAGTGGAGGCCTAGCAGTGGATTGCCCTTCCCAGTTTCCAGGTGGTGCACTCATCTTGATTTGTTCCTAAGGTGTTAGCCTCTTCAAGGATAACCTGCTCTGATACCAATTGATGTTCTAAATGTCAATACCACACAAGAGGGGGGGGGGGGTGATTTGTGTGGTACCCAATTTTCGCTCTAGAAGAACCTGGTCCTTCTAGATGTACTAACTACTGCTTTTTGCGGAATAATAAATACAGAAAATAAAGAACACAGAGATTTTTATGTGGAAAACACCTGGCTCAAAAGGTGAAAAAACCATGACTTACTACTCAGTAGGATTTTCCCAAACTTCCACTAAAATCACTGAGCCAAAACAACATTTACAAAACTCTTTGTAAACCTAAGGATTAACTCTAATCCCGTTGTGGCAACCAGCCTCTAACTGCTGCGACAACTTCAAGTTAACTCTAACTTGAATACTCAAATTACCTATTACAATTGCTTCTAGATAAAGCTGAAAGGTACAATATGAAAACACCTCCTACAATTGAACTAGAAATAAAGAAAGACACATAAAACTCTTTATGGAGCTGGTTCTTCAATCTGGTTCATGTAGCTTCAGGTTTGCACACTTGAATCACACACAAACTGCTTGCAAAAAGCCTTGCTATTTTGCTCTCAATTCACGTTTAACTTCTGTATTTTTGTGCAACACTTTAATGTGAGAACATCCTGCAATTTATAGAGTTAGTAGATGAAGAAATAACTAGAGTTCTGATGCAACTCTTCCTTGGTGGAAGAGTTCTAGTTGATTTCAACTTCTAACTCCTTCCCTATCTTGAATTGTGTTCTCTTTGATTAATGACTCCTTCTCCTTATCAATTATGCAACCTTTTCGATCAGAAGATATTAAATACACCAAGTTAAGCTTATCCCCTTCACGTGCAACCCACATGCTTGAATATGCCCGTTTTTGTGCACCTGAGTGATGGACCTGGTTCATCCTGAGTTCCTTTGTCAGTCTTCAAAACTAACCTTTACTTGGGCCAAAAAGTCCTTTTATTTTTATCTTGTTTCTTGCCAAACGATGAATTGATTTTATCATTTTAAAGTTAACTAAGAACTTCAAATGCTAGTGTCGGAATGAACAGGAGACGTCCTCTCCAAGAGCACCGTAAACATAAGAGGGCCCTGTCTTATGAAACCCTCATAGTAAACGGTTGATTTCGAAAGAGTTTATGCCCAGAACCCAAAGGCAGTCGGAAGAAAACATACCCAAAGCCTTACTTAATTCGACGCAAAAAGAACGAACTTTGCGCAATGCTTAAACAAAAAAGTAAAGTTATTTATCAAACATGCCAAGCAGCATAATTACAAAAATATAAAAGGAAAACAACGTAGGAAAAATAAATCAAAAAGGCTAAATACATTGCCATCGGAACTCAAGGGAAGAGAAGCATCTACGCCCCCGGGAGAAGTAGGCGGATCTGTCATCGTCGCATGATCCTTGCCTTCATCGTTATTCTCTTCAAGTTCCTCTTTTGTTCCTGAGGGCTCGGAACCAGAGCTAGAAGAATCAGTTGCATCAGGTTGAGTCGGGAGGTGTTCTCGAGCAGTTAACTCTAGTGTTCGGGCCTTGGCGATCTCATCGTCAATATCAATGACGCCTGCTTTGGCCTTTTCCAAGGTTTTCCTCCTCATATGGTACATAGAGTGTGTTTTATCGATGATGAGGGAATGCCCTTGGTGCTGAAGTTTTGCTTTAAGCCTATTAACCTCAGTCAAAAGGCCATCCCGCTCGGATCTCATGGCGCTGAGGCTAAGATCGATATCACGGATTATAGTTATGTGAACTTTATTTTGATTTGTGATCTTCTTATACCTATCTTCTATCCGGGCACGTTTCTCATCGGCAACATCAGCCTCTTTAGCTTTAGAGTTGAAAGCTGCCTCAAAATTATTTGCTTGTTCGATGGAGGCAGACTCGCGCTCGGTAGCAGCAAGTGCATCATCTTGAGATTCAGCCCACTTAGCCTTTGCATCCTGAAATTATGCATGTAGCTGAGTGGATTCTTGTCTATGAGCCATCACATCCTGCTCACTCTATTGCAACTAGGCCTCAAGCTCGACCGCTTCAGCATCCTTCGCTTCTAACACCGGGAGCGAGAGCTGTGAGTTGGTTCCTCTCTGCCAATAGTTGATCCCGTTCTGACATAAGTCCTTCTTTGTCAAAGATCAATCTCTGAAGTCCCTCGAAAGAGAGGAAGTTGTCCTGTAAAACAAATATCGAAGTCAGAAACCCTGTTGTAACTGATGAAGAGAAACGGGTAGTAAAAAGAACAAGTACAATACCGCTGCATTGTGCATGGCATTATTTATCATACACTCCCCCAAAAGAGAGTGTATTCTCTTCTTATCTTTCTCTGAAGCCAGCGGCTTCAGGTAATTGGCGAGCTCCACCGGCCTGGACAACAGATGGCACTTTTTTGAAACCGAGAGAGAGAGAGGCACTTCTCCTTCCTTGGGGATCTGCAGAAGGGGGTGAATAGTTGTGCCCCAAATTCCCGTGGTCAGGGGATTGGGGAGGAGGTACATCTTCCTCTCAGGCGTCTGCAGCTAGCGGAGGAGACATAGTAGCTGCTAGTGATGAAGGCATGGTCGGCATGGAGGGAGATGTGAAGCTGATGGTGTTGTAAGTTGAGAAGCAGTTGCGGCAGAGGCAGTGCTGTTTGTTGGTTGCTCACCAACCGAAGGTAGAAGAGGCCTAGTACTCGATCTCATAGTACTGGAAGCAACAATTGGAACCAGAAAGGGAGAATCAGCATTCTCCACTAAGTCAAATTCTCCCAGAACGCTTGGACATCGCCCTTGTTGGGTTCTAAGCTCTCCAGATTAAGCATTCTATTGAGCTGATAAAGATCGTTGTCTCCTTTGTAAGGAATCCCCTTCATCAATGGCTTCCCCATCATGTTAATAACCACAGTGGTTGCTGCTGGCTCGGGCGTGAATTCTTCACTTTCTTATTTTTACCCTCAGCCGAGGAAGAACGCTGCCTTTTTGGTTCTTGTTCTTTGGCTGGGGACTCCGAAAGGAAGCATTTGCCCCGGAAGCAGGCCCGAGGTCACCCGTCCGGGTGATAGCCTCCTTCAACAACCTCGCAGCCTCTACGGGATTGACCAAAATATCCTCCTCAGGTATGGAAACAGAACCTTGCGGGAGACCTGAACCAAACAAAAAGGTAGGGTTAGCCGATTTTCTCATGAACAAAGGTGGAATAAAGGAACAGTTAGTTTACCGTGATTCTTGGCCCTTTACCCATATTTGGAGGCCAACTCCTTCCACCGACGGGTCTTTGGCGTAGTGATATCCAAAATCTTCTGAACCTACCGGTCTAGGCCTTCAACCCTTAGTAGTGTCCACCGGGCTACTGAAATAAGGAAAGAAGAGGGGTTAACAATGACATGAAACAACCTATTTTCAGAGAAAGAGTAAACTTTGAACTTACGTGAACGACTCCAAGATCGGGGAAAGATAGAGTTGTAGCCGGGATGATATCTCTTGTAGCAATGACGACAAATAACTCCATTCATCCATGGTCATTATCATCATCCACGCTGTTAAGAAAAGCATGGTGTCCACGTTTACTGAAGTTTATTACTCCCCTACGGAAGATTTTGGGGGAGTAAAGGCTCATCATATGTGCCAGGGTGAGGGGCTCCTTCGTTTTCAGGCTCAACCGCTGTAGACTAGCCACCGTTCGCCACACAGAGCGGCCTACTTATGCCAAGAAGACTTGATACCGGTGGAAGAACTCTAAGATCACGGGGTCAAGTCCCCCGCTCAATGAGAATGAGCCCAAAGTGAAGGGGTACATGCAAACGTACGAGAAACCCTTCTTAGTGATGGTTACCCGCTCCACCAAATCGAGAGCAATAAATTTTAGGGCGTGGCAGTCACAATCCTCCTTCACAACAGAGATACTGGAAGGACGAATAAAAGAAGAATATTTACCAACAATCTAAGTTCGAGGGTTTGAAGTGGGGAGCTTCTTTTCGAAGTCCTTGGCAGTGGTCAGATGTTTGGGGATGATGGTGCTCACCGTGGGAGGATCAACATCAACATCAACCTCTTTATCTTTGCTCCTCTTTGGGCCCGCACCGAAGAGAAGAACAGAGTTCTTAGGAGAATCAATATAAGAAGACATAATGAGAAGAAGATGATAGAGTTTTTGAAGAACAAAGAGAGATGAAAGCAGGAGGGAGTGAAGTGCAAAGAAGTTAAGAAGGTTTATGAAGTTGTTAGAAGTGAAAAAGGAAGAATGTGACACATAAGTAAAGATATAGATGGCTAAAATCATGGCAATGATTACCTCGATAACTGGCGAAAATATTGTTAAATCATAGAGTAACATGTGTTCGGAGTATTAAATGCGAGGAGCTCATTGATGCATACAATCTCTTTAACCTAGGTATAAGAGGTAAGTAATGCATCGCTTTAACTGGAACTTTCTTTTTTGTATTGGCATTTGTAACTTCCTTAAAACGAGGCTGATTACAGAATTTACAGTTCTCTAGAGATGCGTCATCCTTATAGAATAACATGCAACCTTTCTCACAACAATCAATTCTCTCTGATGAAAGACCCAACTTAGAAACCATTTTTTTAGCAGTGTAGAAATCTTTTGATAAGTCAATGTTACTCGGATTAAGTTCATTCATAAGCTCAATAATAGAATCCATGCCCGCTTGGGAAATAGATCTATCTGATTTAATACTTAGCAATCTAACTACAACAGACAACTTGGAATGCACTGATCCTTCATACAATGGACGACTAGCTTCCTCTAACTATTCATAGAAACACTTAGCATCATCATTTGGTTCGGATTGAACCCCATGAAACATCCCAAAAGCATCCCTCATCATTTCATTGAATCGAGAATTTTCAACATTATGCTCCGCAGTGGGGCTACCCTTACCACCAAAAGAATTATGAAAGTTAACATCATCTAAACTAGCATGATTCTCCTCGTGAACAGTCCATATATAATAATTTTCTACAAACCCTTTCTTGTAGAGATGAACTTTAACTTCGTCTGATTTTAATAACTTAGCACACTTACATTTCACACAAGGACACCTAATCCTTCCTCCAATAAGAAAATCATTAAGTGTTTGAGCCTTAACAATAAATTCAGCAACCCCTTCAATAAATTCATCCCTCAACCCCGCACGATTAGGATGATTCCTATTATACATCCATCTACGATGCACAAATTCCATCTACACAAATAGAAATCTATAAATGAGATATTTAAAGTAATTTGATTTAATTAATATTTTTTAACACTCAAAATCTCATATTAATCCCTATTCTAAATAATATAAGTCTTTAAATATACTAATTAAATTTGAATAGCTTCTTAAATGTTCATATAATCCAAATTAGCTAATGATTTCTCAAACAAAAGAAATAGTCGTAACTAACAATTATTTAAACTATTTCAACATATAAAAATAAAAGAATTCAAATAGAATATAAAAATTAAGGCAATTAATTTAAAGAGCGTTATTGTCAAAAGTCATAGACTAATCTACAACAACAATTTAATAATTTAATGGATGAAAATGATAATAGATTTCAATTAAACTTAATTCCATGAAAGTCAAAAGATATTAAAAAGTTAGGAGTAAGACATATTGTCAAAAGTAGTCAACTAGCACTAAGAGTTTTAATACATTCTTCATACTAATTAAATTTGAATAGCTTCTTAAATGTTCATATAATCCAAATTAACTAATGATTTCTCAAACAAAAGATATAGTCGTAATTAACAATTATTTAAACTATTTCAACATATAAAAATTAAAGAATTCAAATAGAATATAAAAATTAAGGCATTTAATTTAAAGAGCATAGTTGTCAAAAGTCATAGACTATTATGCAACAACAATTTAATAATTTAATGAATGAAAATATAATAGATTTCAATTAAGCTTAATTCCATGAAAGTCAAAAGATATTAAAAAAGTTAGGAGTAAGACATATTGTCAAAAGTAGTCAACTAGCACTAAGAGTTTTTATACATTCTTCATACTTTTTCCTCTTACAATTAGTACCCTCCCCAATATAATCAAATGAGATGAATTGCTATATATGTAACAACTTTACAAATTAGTTAGCAAAATTATTTAGTAAAATTATCCCAACTTGATAATGTTATCCCCAAATTAGTATGTAATCTACCAACATATAACTTTAACATATAAATTTAATTTAGCAATATATGACTCTAAATTACCAACATATAACTTTAACATATAGGTTTAACATATAACCCTAAACTACCAACATATAACTCTAAATTACCAACATATAACTTTAATTTAGCTACTAACAATAGTCATAGATTTACTTTAGCTAATACCAATCAATTTTTACAAACCAAACTAGGAGCAATTAAACAAAATCAGTGTATTTTTTTTTTAAAAAAGATAACAAAGGAGGGTGAGGGAAACTTACATGGCAGTGGAGGATCGTCGACGGACCTGCAGCTGGGCGGCTGGCGAGTGCTGCTGGTTGATGGCAGCGACGAGTTTGGGTGGGGGGAAAAGTTTGAGTGAGAGAGAGAAGAGAGAAGGAAGAAAAAAGGGAAAAGAAAAGAATGGGGTCGCTGGTGGATGTTTAAAAAAACTTACTTTGGTCAAAGTAATCAACCCTCGTTTTACTAAAAAATTCCGACCGAATCGGTCGCTACTTTTTTTTTTAATTGTTTCCGACCGAATTGGTCGCTAACAGTGACGCGGAATTTTCCGCCAAGATTTACGACGGATATAGACAGAATATTAGTCGTAACTATTATTAAAATTTGAAAAATATATTTTTCTGCATTTTCCGACCGATTCCGCTGGAAATTTTCGACTACTTTCCGACCGAATCGGTCGCTACTTTTTTTCTTTTAATTGTTTCCGACCGAATTGGTCGCTAACAGTGACGCGGAATTTCCCGCCAAGATTTACGACGGATATAGACGGAATATTAGTCGTAACTATTATTAAAAATTAAAAAATATATTTTTATGCATTTTCTGACCGATTCCGCTGGAAATTTTCGACGGAAGATGAAGCAAATGGGAACCAAGACCGAGGACAAGAGCTTCTATTAGTATCGGGTAGATCCCAAAGGGAACACAGTCAACGGAGGGAAACAAGTGTTTGTCATCGGATGACATTTAATGAAGGATATTCCTCAGTATTAAGTATGCATCTGTTGCAGAGAATTTTGGCATTCATGGCTTGCCGTTACATATTCATCAATGACCCCCTTTATTGTCATTTAAGAGGAGCTTGATCCTAGAATCTTGTTCCCTACGTATAGCTATAAATAGTGACTTCAACAACCATTGTGGGACACGAAATCTCTCACAAACTTATGCTACATATTATTTTCAAGCTAAATAATATTTTATTTTCTGTCTAACATTTCTTATTGCTGCCTTCGGAAGCCTTGCTCCCAGAACTAGGCTATCCGCTATTTATCTCGATTTTAATGCTAAGCATGATATTTTTATTTAATTTATTTATTATTTTGAAATCAAATAATTCGCTTATCTATAAATCACACAATAAATTTAATTATATCGTTTTATGGGTATACAAAATGTAAGTCGTTTCTGTACTTTTAGCTGGGGGACTTTTTATCCAAAATATCTTTTTGGTATAAAAAAAATAGTTAGCTTTTTAAATCTCGGCTAAATTATAATAGCAAGGGTTAAAAGTGGCTATTTTTCCATTTGTCCCGTTTTTAAGACCAGCCAGGCAGAAAAGGAGCCGGACGGTCCGACTGCACAGTTGAGGTTGATCAATGATATGCTAGTCCTCCCGCGGTACGTTCATCCACAAAACAACAATCCGATGATGCCACTTCGTTTTTCCTCACCAAATTGGTCTGCCATAACACCGCTGCATAATTTAACCTCTTACCCAAATGCGTTTACTATTTCAACTCCTTGCCGAGCTCAATTCTATGATAGAAAAAGCCATCGTCGCCCAAAATTTAGAGCTTTAAGGGAGTGGCAAGAGTACGAGGAAGCAGTCAAGGAGAAAGACCTGTCTCGAGCTCTCCGATTCTTGAGAGACATTCCAATTGAAGAAGCCAAAGACTCGTCAACACGTGCCGGTGGTGGGGAATTGGATTGGTTTCGGCTGGAAAGAGATTGGCAGGTTTTGGATACATGTTTGAATGCTGATGATATGAGGCTTGTTGGAAGTGCTTATGCTTTTCTCAAGGACAAGGGTCTCTTGCCTAATTTCGGAAGTTACCGCAATATTGGTATACCTTTTACTCCACTATTTTTACACAATCTAAATTGAGCTATACGAACCCCTGAATCATTTAAATAGAGCTATACGAACATAGTTTAATCAGCTTTCTAAATCAAAAAAGAACAAGGAAATGCCACAATAGTAGTAAATTTATGCTCTGACAGTTCTTTCATTAATCACGACATAATTAGTTATTCGATTTTCAATTTTAGTATGCTCCCGGAGTTACTAATGCTGATTGATGGATTAAGGATGATTGTACCATTGAGTTTGTCAAATTTCTGCTGGTTGCAACACCTAACTGCAACATTTCCAAGTGTATGAATAATATAAAAGAAGATGCTGGTATATGTTGCGGTCAAGCAACATTGTCGTATTTGTTCTAGAGGCTTAATCTCGCAGTTACTAATCTGAATTAGAGTCTCGCAGCAGTTATGGATCTGAATTGGATATAAACCTCACCTTCTTTGTCACGGCTTATTTGATATAGTATTTCCTAGACATGTAAAATAAGAATTCTTTATGTGGAACCTCTTTTCCTTATATATTTATAAATCACAGCTGCACAACAACAATAAATCACAGCTGTACATTTCTAATAACAGCGAGCATATTTCATTAGTGTCTTTTTTTTTTTTTGAAATGGTAAAGGTTTTAGTTGTGTTACCAATAAGACAAGTAGTACAATAACAAAGGGAATGCAGATCAGAATATAAAGATTACATCTACTGTCTGCGCCGTAGCAAGTCCAAGAAATCCATATGCTCATTTGTGCTGCCAATTAGACTACCCTTACACCATAAGAAAAGATTCTGCAAACACTTGTTCTTAATTCTAGAAATATGGTCTCTTTGTCCTTCAGAAAAAGCTCTATTCCTCTCCAGCCATAAGATCCGAAGTATGCATATAGGAATAGTATTCCAAATCTGCTGCAAGCTTTCCTGAATCCTCTGCCCTTGCCAGCACTCAAGTAAGCCCCTTATGCTATTTTATTGCCCAAGAGATACCACAGATACTCAAGAAAAAGGTCCCAACATTGTCTCGAAATTCATCACTGTCTTATTGGTGAACTGCTTCACTCTGTTCTATTTCTACCTTGGCGATTTCGAGTCAATTGCTTGAAAGTTACTGCTCCCATGTCATCAATGTTTGAAACACTCATTTGCTGGTTCCTAGAGTGAACTTCCTTCTCTTTCTTTATTTTATTGTTATAGTCTAGAGTCACACACAGTCAACTCCTTCACTAAACTATAAAGCTAAAACCGTACTTCAGTATAAATTAAAGAACTACGTTCTTGATTTTTGTTGTCAAATAATTCTGTTATCATAGATTATTTATCACAAATTCAGATAACATTGCCTATATTTTTCACATTCCAAAAGAGCTGTCACTTTAATATCACCATATTGCAGTATTTTTTTGTCACAAATTCAGACAACATTGCCCATATATGCAGTTCTGGAAGGACCAAGGGATGTCACACCAACCGTCTTAAAGTCTTCAACTGGTTTAGATGGTAAGTGCTAATCCTTACCACCTCTCTGAAGCACTTAAACTATCTGCCTTTGCATGTTACATGGAGTATTCACAAAAACAAAAAAAAAATTGGTTTTACTTTTTCTCACTTTTTTTCAAGATGAAAAAATACTGATTCAGTAACACGCTTTTCAACTCTTATGTAGTTCAGTGACCAAACTTTCGCCAAAGAAGTGGGGTCTTTCTGGAACGTCTAGCTTTCTTTTGGCTGCATCTCTTGCTGGAGTTTCGCTTCTGCTGAATCAAGGAATAGATATTAGGCCGAACATTGCGGCAGTCTTGGGGCTTGCCATGCTAGATGCTATAGTTCTTGGTGGTTCCTGCTTAGCACAAATCTCCAGCTTCTGGCCTCCCTATAAGCGTCGAATTTGTGTCCACGAAGCAGGCCATCTCCTTGTTGGTAAACCTTGTTTCAATAAACACTTGACAGAATTTACTGCTAGAATGAAATAACTTCAGAAATTAGATTCATCCATCTTTCATGAGATTAAGTTCGGATAATGTGTGCTTCTGGAGATTTTATGTTTCGTACGATGACATGCCCATAGATATTGTTAGCCTTGTTTTCCCAAACACCAAATGCATAGAATATCGTTCTAGCCCTTTCTATTACTATCAGTCTTTATTGGCTGTAACATTAGAAGAAATGTAAACGTTCCTCTTATAGTAATTCATTTGTTCACTAATATAAATGCAGCATACCTGATGGGTTGTCCAATTCGTGGTGTAATTTTAGACCCCATTGTTGCAATGCAGATGGGCATTCAAGGACAGGTATTTCACTGTAGATCCTTCTTATTGTCTATCTGATTCACAGTGTAATGCTGGATCAATTGTCAGAATACAGATGGGAATTCCAGACAATTATTTCTAACTAAACATGCACAAACAGTATTCCATTAGATGTCGCACACCGTACCACAATTTAATCCGTGACAGGATACAACCTATTTTTATTGTCTTCAATAAGTTCCCTAATTTATACCCTTCGAGTGGACCAGTTGTAGAACAAGTTTTAGCTATGTGTAGCGTACTCTTACAGCTATCTAGTCAGTATTTGTATATTGCAGAACAGTGGTTGAATGGCTTCTACAATATTGCTTTTCTACATGGCACAGTGAAACATAATTATGTAGGCATGCCTCAATATTTTCTTTTCCTCAGTAGCGGCTGTCCTTGTTCCATGAGACGAATTCACAATTTAAATAGTGAGATCTGTAGCTTCTTATTTTCTTAGAAGTCAAAGTTTCATCCTCAATACAGAAGGTTGTGGACCCATTTTAGAATTATTTGAACAGTTAAAATTTTCTCGTTTCTATTTTTCCTTTTTTTTTTTCATGCAGGCAGGAACTCAGTTTTGGGATGAGAAACTGCAAAATGAGCTTGCTGAAGGCCGGTTAAGTAGTACCGCATTTGACAGGTAGACGTCCAAGCCAGTCATTTCTATGCTGGAACCAGCTCTATGGATTTTCTGCGAGCCATTGAATTGTTGTTTTGCACAAAATCTTGTCAAATCTGTACAAAAATGAGATCAAGAAACCCTTTCGGCCATTTTGTTTACTGCGGTTCCTTGTACCAAAATAATTAAAGCTAAAACTGTCAGGTACTGCATGGTTCTATTTGCTGGGATTGCCGCTGAAGCTCTTATTTATGGAGAGGCTGAAGGTGGAGAAAATGATGAAAATCTCTTCCGAAGCATCTGTATTCTTCTAGAACCCCCACTCTCTGTGGCACAGGTCTTTCTCTGATTAAAGTTACTTGCTTGTCTTATTTACTCTGCTTTTATAATGCAACATTCAAAGTTTTCAAACAGATGTCAAATCAAGCACGGTGGTCGGTTCTGCAATCTTATAATCTGCTGAAATGGCACAAACATGCACATCGAGCTGCGGTAAAAGCTATTGAGAGTGGATGCAGTCTGAGTGTGGTCATTAAAAAAATTGAGGAAGCCATGTCTATGAAAAAATGAAGCTGGAAAAGAAGAATGATAGATAGATATTTGTAGAAGAGGTGATTCTCATCCTCCATCATCTTTCCTTTCAAAGTCAGACTACTACTTGTTAATATATGAATGTACACTAATAATTTCTTTTTGACAATTAATTACAGGGTTTGTTGAGGCATTTAGCTGTAAGGACAGGAAGGTGTAAGGAGCACAGGGGATTCCTAGTGTTGGCATCTTGTGTTTTAACTTGTCCAAACATATTTACTGCTATGAAAAGCCTCAACTGGAGCTAGTAGAAAAGGATCGAACATTCTTTGGGCCCGTGGAGATGTCTGAGCTTTGAAAATGAATATGAAAATGAAAATTTGGGTGAGCTTTTGGCTGTGAGCTAAGGAGCAGAATCTTAAATTTGAGGAACTGAGAGAATCCTGCATCTAGTATCCATTGATATAAAGATGTTCCATGGAAATATTTGGTTAACTTTTATAAGGGGCGAGAATGCTGTGGAACAACAGGGGAAAGACAGAAAGAAAAGTCTCATTGTAATTTCTTTTTGTACAGTGTAAAAGTGTAAACTACTGAGCTCATTCAATACTTTAAGCAGAAGAAGTCATGCAATGACCTCTTTGGACTTGTATTTGCTGAGAAAGATAAATGGATGTTTAGGCTGAGTTAGGGGAGGAAAATAATTATCTTTTCATGCCAATGTACTGTTAGAACGCCCGTGCACAGGTTTCAATTCAACAGCCAACACGAATGCTGGTAGTGGATGCTGCTGGGCTAGCGCTGTGTCCACTAGTAACACGAATGCTGCTGGGCTTGCGTTGTGTCTGCTGTTCATCTTCTCTTCTGTCTGCCGTTCAAATTTTTGGCTCTTGCTTTTTCACTTCAACATCTTTCAGTTTCTAAGATTTACTATGTTCCCAAGCCCACTAGCTTTAGCAATGCTTCTGCGTAATAGTATATTGGGAATCTGTTGGGACTTCTATTGTAGTTTTTGGCAACCCATATCTCAGCTCTTGCTTAATGGATCCCTTTGAGGTAGGGAATGAGCTATGATGGTTTTTGGTAGGAATGGCAGGCGGGGCGGGTTCTGTCTAAACCCGCACAATTTCAACTTGCCCCTCCCCGCACCGCATATGATTTAAACCCGCATTACCCCGCCCTACACTCCACCCGCGTTCACCCGCCCCGCCTTGCCCTACAAATTTTTTTTAATAAAAATTCTCTCTTCTCCAACTTTCTCCACTTGCTTTTAGAAAGCAAACAGATAAAGATTGTCCACTTCGTCTTGAATGGAATTTTTGGACATATTTAAGTACCGTAAAAGGCTTACGATAAAGGTGTTCATCGATTTAGAAAAGGCTTGCGTTAAAGTTTCGAGGGAGGTTCAGTGGAGATAGTTTGGGGGCTAGAGGGGTATCTGTGGCCTACATTAGGGTAATTAAAGACATGTACGAGGACAGTGGGAGGGGACTCGGACCGTTTTCCGGTAATGATGGGATTGCATCAGGGGTCGGCACTCAACCCTTTATTGTTTGCCCTGGCGATGGATGTACTGACTTGCAACATCCAAGGGGAGGTGGTGTGGTGCATGTTATTTGCAGACGATATTGTTTTGATTGACGAGATGCGAGACAGTGTTAACGTGAGGTTAGAGATGTGGAGACAAGACCTTGGAGTCTAAAGGTTTCAAGCTGAGCAGAACCAAGACAGAATACTTGGAGTGTAAGTTTAGTGGTGCTACTCAGGAAGTGGAAGGGGAGGTGAGACTAGATTCACAATTCATTCCTAGGAGGGGAAGTTTTAAGTACCTTGGGTCTATTATACAAGGGGATGAGGAGATTGATGAAGATGTCACACATTGTATTGGGACAGGATGGATGAAATGGAGACTTGCTTCCGATGTTTTGTGTGACAAGAAGGTACCACCAAAACTTAAAGTATGTTTTATTGAGCGGTGGTCAGACCTGCTATGTCGTATGGGGCTGCGTGTTGGCCAGACACGAGCTCCCACGTCCAGAAGATGAAGGTAGTAGAGATGCGGATGTTGAGATAGACGTGCGGGCACACTAGATTAGATAAGATTCGGAATGAAGTTGTTAGGGACAAGGTGGGTGTGGCCCCTATTGAGGACAAGATGCAAGAAGCACGAGTTAGATGGTTTGGACATGTGAGGAAGAGAAGCACGAACGCTCCGGTAAGGAGGTGTGAGAGGTTGACATTGGAGGGCCTTAGAAGAGGTAGAGGTAGAGGTAGGCCGAAGAAGAGTTGGGGTGAGGTGATTAGGCATGACATGGCGCAGCTACAGCTGACCGAGGACATGACTCGTGATAGGAAGGTGTAGAGGTCGAAGATTAGGATAGTAGGTTAGGTAGTCTAGATTATTCATACCGGTAGTGTTAGTACGTACTCTCGCATTTGGTTGGTAGTAGGCTTATTTGAATACCTGTCGTCTTTTTTTTCTCTACATTTCCATCATCTTACTATCTTGTGGTGTATGCTACTTTTACATGGTTTTTCGGTGTTGCCCCGTCTTGTTTTCTTGTTATTATTGTGGTACCTATGCTTGCCTGAGCTGAGGGTCTATTGGAAACAACCTCTCTACCCCACAAAGGTTGGAGTAAGGTTTGCGTACACACTATCCTTCCCAGACCCCGCTATGTTGAATTATACAGGGTATGTTGTTGTTAAGTACTAGAAAAATTTCCATATTCTTCATATTTAATTCCTAATACTCTTACAACTTTATAATTTATTTTATTTTTCGATAGAAGTAAATAAAACCTCAAAATGCGACTCATAATCTTTAGTTTCTCTTAAAACAGTAGTGTTAGCTTAAATCCTTTTACTCTCTGCTCGTGGCTCTCTCTTGCTAGTTAAGAATTACTGCATAGTATGATTTATTGACTATCACATCTTGAAGAATAAATATTTCAGGCACAAACATAACATAAAGAATTTTGATAACTGAAGGTAAGAAAGTTGCGCGATCATAAACCTGAGAAATTAGTGTGGCTGGTAGTGATTTAGCCTTTTAGGTTTTTAGTTCAAAAAAATTAAAATCTTGACCCGCGACCCGCCCCGCCCCAGTGCATCCCTAGACTTTTTGGAACATAATAATACTGTAGTCAATTCAAATCTGGCGTCTTCCTATTGAATGTGTTCTTACAATTACACTATTCATTTCCTTTCGTTGGAGAAATAATTCATACAAATTACTGTTGAATTCAACCTTATCTTGCGACCTGATGAGGGGATTGTGAATTATAGGGAAGGTAGTAAGAGATGACGCTGCCAACAGCTTTGTTTAGGGGAAGGTGCCTGAGATGTGGCCGTGGAATTGGCGCATCTCTGGATCAGGTGCAAGGAAAAAAGAAGTCCTTGGACAGGAGAAAATCAAATAGCTCATGCTTTGGGACATAAATTGAAACACCTGCTGGAAATCTTTTGTTCTTAAAAAATGTACACGCACTGGTTGGCTACCTGTCTTTATTTACTAGTGCACGATAAACAAAACAAAAAGATAGTACTGACTGTTTTTTTCACGAGAAAGACAGTACTAACTTAAGCTGCTGAGGAAGTTGCTTAACATGCTAATAAACTCACTTCCAATTGTGTTTATATACTTAAATTTATGTCAATGGACGCTAGCCAGAAATAATGTAGTCAAGGTTTTCAACAAGTTCCTTGCTGCAGCTAAACTTTAATTCCTCCCGATATGCTGTTGAACCACAATGTCTTGTAAATATAGTTGATACACTTAAAGCTTGCTGGAAGGAACTCCTACTGGTGCATTTCTTGATCTTTTCTCAACTGTTCGAGAGAGCTCTTTAACTGCATCTTTAGGTAGATGTCGAGGTCTGCTCAGCCAGAGTCCTCCATCGACAATAATGGTGGTTCCATTGATATATTTGCCTACATGCAGGAAGCATATGTAAGAAAGTAAAAAAGAGATTACTACAAGCAAGAAGCAAATCGAGGGTTTCTAATTGAAGTCTTGATTTAGCCTAAAAATGCAAGTAAAGTGGATGTTCCATATTGATGCAGTAACTGCATGCACGTAAACTTGCATCCTTTTCGGGAAAAAAAAATGTTTTCCAGTATGCAACGTGCTTTCTTCAATTGCCATGTTTATAAACATTTTAAAACCAATACAATTAAGGAGAAATAGCAATAAAAGCAGGTTTATGAACAAGATAGGCACTTCCAAGATCCAACTATAGCACGCTCTTATCTCACAGTAAACGCAGAGGATCATCAAATAACTGCGAACACAGTTACAAGGTTCTATACAACCGCAACAGTCGTCAAAGAGGACAAACATGTTTTAAGTAAAGGATAGACAATGGTTGGTTTCTCTTCCTCTTTTTCGTTGGAGGCAGCAGCAGATTAAGGATGTATTATCAGTAGGTTCGAAGTTTAGACTGACATCACGGCGCCCATTGCTCTCCTGAACCAGTGGGTTTGGTTCTCTTGAAGTTTCTCATACATATTCAAGGTCAGTTCTAATAGCTGTGGGTCCAGATATGAATTTTCTCATACATATTCAAGGCCGGAGCTAAAGCAGGCTTGAATATGGATTTTCACACACAAATTTCGAGGTTGGAGTTAAAAGCATTTAGTTCAAATATGGATTTCCACATAGATGTCCACGGTGGAGTGAAAAGCTGTGGATTTATCCGGACCGAATACATTCTCCTTATTGGTAGCATATATTACCCGAAGCAAAGGAAAACGTAGAAGTGGTAGCGGGAGTCAATCAAGTAAGTCCAACCATCCCGTGCAGAGCAAAAGAGTGGCAAAGTGAATTCCTCATTACAAATTCAACTGAGCATGAGTGACAGGAAGAGACACACCACGAGAGGATAGGAAGAATTGACACCAACTGGTCACATCAATAGTGAACTTGGACATGGTGGTGAGGCAAGAGTGAGGGTAGAGGTAGAAACTGTATGTCACCTAATATGAACCAAGTTAGTAATGATAAAATATATCTATGCCGATCAATATTTCATATCTAGAAATTCATTTAGTATCATCAATATCAATATGACCCATTTAACACATCATACATTAGTACGAGTATAAAAAGCATCAGGTACCAACCAGCATCTGATGCAAGGTACAGAGCAGCCATGGCAATATCATATTTCTCCCCGAGTTTGTACAGAGGCATGTATTCTCTGGTCTTATTGTTTATCTCGTCCGGTACAAGTTTACGCATACCAGCAGTATCACCTATGGGGCCTGGTGCAATACCGTTGACTCTAATATCATAGTCTGTGCCCCACTCTAGAGCCAAATTTCTAGTGACTGCATCAACAGCAGCCTGCAGAGAGATATGATGCAAACGAGACCTAAAAATAAAAAATAAAAAATAAAAAACGAACACAAACTATTCTTGAAGCAAGCATAAAATTTCAAACCTTGGCAGCAGCTACATGGATTTGATACCAAGATGCAGTGTAATGCAAAGTAGCACTAATGTTCAGTATTATTCCACCTGAAGTCGAATTCCTCCCACGTCCTCCTTTCTTGATATAGTTAAGTGCTTCATGGCACATGGTGAATGTACCAACAGAATCAATATCTAGTACTGCAAAATCCATAGCAAGCAAACCAAAAGAATCAATATGTAATATTGGAAAAGCATTCCCTTCACTTCAAATCAGAGGGCAAGTAACTTCTATCCTTTTTCTACACAAGCACTCCCCTCACTCAACCTCCATTTCATACCACATGCCTCTTCCTCAAGAAGCGGACATAAGCACACGAGATAAATGGAGAAACAAAGAATAAACTTTCCTCTCTTCTATGCTTGTTTTGGAGAAATAGATTAAGAGAAGCTGACAATGCAGAAGGTTGGGAGAGGGATTTTTCACACTCATGTCTAGACATAGTTTCTGTATTTAACCTCTCACCTTTTTGAACCTTGAATCGCTTTCAAGAATACTAGCCCTGTTGAAGAAGCTGGCTAGAATTAAAGAGGTGATTCTAACGATTTTTAAGCCAAGTCAGCTACTGGGAACAGAAAAGCTCCTAATATACCAAGGGATAGAAACTACGAGGGGATGTGAAGATCTCACGAATATTTCTATGAATCTATTGAATACTCGTCATCTAATCTTGTCCGTCTTTCTTTCCCTACTTACTTGAATGGGGTTCGTTTTATAGCATATTTCAGCAGGATGTTAAGATCTTATAAGGTTCAGTTTTGCATTGATACATAAGAAGCTTAATAATCTGTTCAAAATCTTTATGAAACAAACCTGTCCTGAAGCCATTTGGAGACAAATCCTCGGGAGATACAAGGAAATTGCCAGCAGCAGCATTAACAAGAATGTCAAGCTTCCCAAAATGCTTGACAGTTAACTCTACAACTCTTTTTGCATCTTCTTGCTTTCGCACGTCCCCCTCAAAGCCAATTGCCTAGCGATGTGCAATGGAAACAAAGGAACGGTAAGATGACACTATCACAACTGAAGTAGTACTCACTGTCCCTATGTATTTGACTGTAGATGGAGTTTAAGTAATAATGGACTTTAGACTCGTAAGTTTAATATTATAACAAACCAAAAGTACCCTTAGTTATATGGCATCACATTCCAATAAGAACATGTTATTAAGGACAGAATGATTATGTTAACTTCTATCTTTGATGGCGCAGATTGTTAGATAAGTTGTTTGGTAGTTTTGATGAGTAGTTGCTACTCTTTTTAACTGCATATTGGGGTTGTCCAAATGGGATTTTTTGTTACCTATACTGAATGCCATTTGGTAATAAAATTCTGTTATCTATCCCCCCCCCCCCCCCCCAAAAAAAAAAAAACTTTCTAAATAAAAAATGATGTCTGTAACGGACCAAGAAGGAATCCTCCGGTCCACAATAAGTGACCAATTTGCTTTCGACACACCCATTAAAGAAATACTAAATTCTAGACGAAAATAGTTATAAGCAAAGATCAACCTAAACAATTGATGAAGTGGCAATTTTAAGGTAAAGCAAAATTACTTTGATTCAATCATGAGATAAATAAGCTGACGAACCCGATGCGAAGGCAAAACAACCAAATAACATATGTTACCCTAAAACATATCATAAGCGAAATCAGGTAAAAGGACAGCGTACAGCTACTGCTTGGTAAAAGCGGTGATAACAAAGAAATGAAGAAAAATGATTGTAGCGTAAAGGAGAAAAGGGGAAAAGAATATTACCGGAATACCAAGGGATTGAAGGTAGGAGACGGCGGAGTCGAGGATGGTCTTGCGGCGGCCCATGATGGCAACGGAGGCACCATGTTTGCCGAATTGAGTAGAGATCTCAAGGCCGATACCAGAACCGCCTCCGGTCAAAAGTGCTACTTTCCCTTTTAGTATGTCTGACTTGAAAGGAGACTCCATTACAAGCCCACTTTGTTTGTTTGTTTGTTTGTTTTCCGTTGAATTCCCACGGAAATGGTAATGTAAATGTAAGAGAGCTGTTAGCGTGTTTGTTATGTGGGCCACTATTAGCCTGTGTGTGTATGAAAATGGTAATTAACGGACAGCCGCCTTGGTCCTCACCACACCACACAATACTGCAAATGGATCCTCCTCTTAATATGGTGGGGCCACTTACAAGTAAGGTCATTCAACTCCAGCCAACTTAAATACTACTCCCTCCGGTCCAAAATAAGTAATTTTTTGGCCTTTTTTTTGATCTAAAATAAGTGATTTTTTCAGATTTCAAGAATGAATTAATTATTTTTTTCCTACATTATCCTTGGAGTAAATAATGTTGGAGTATGTGTTAGGAGTGTTTATGTGAAGAGATAGTAAAGGTTAATATGATCAATTTTATTGCTAATTAATGTTAAACGGTGAATTTCTTAATATGTGTAAAAACAGCTAAAAAATCACTTATTTTGGACCGCATGGAGTAGTAGTTTTGATACATATCCAAACATATAACAATTATAAATCTGGAATTTCAATACTAGCTTTTTAAAATTTTGAAAACAAAAAAGTTAAGTTCCCATGATAAACAGAAAAAAAATTGTTCCTTCTAAAATTACCCCTTAGGAAAATAGATGCTAAAGGGAAAAGATAAGCATTAACTGAAACTTGATTTTCCTGGGAATGAGTTGACGATTGCGTTGGATATTTATTTTTTAGTTTTACATCGGTTTATAATTAAAATGTATCACTTAGTTTTTTTTAAGTGATTAGTTATGTAATTAATTAGTACTTATTAGCTATATTTATTTTAGCATGACCTATATAGTATTTTTAGATTATGTTAATTTTTATTATGGCTTATTAATTAGCAATCTTTGCTTTATGCAATTTTATTATCCTTATTATTGAATATGTTAGTATAATGCTATGACTTATCTCATATTATTGTGTCATTTTCTTGAAAAATATATTATATACTTGTATCTTACTAGGACTAAAGAAATATTTGAAGCACAAGTTACATATTTTGTGCTATGAAGATTTTACCGGAAAAAAATCCGAAAACC
>NC_031999.1:9658107-9738877 GCF_001879085.1 Nicotiana attenuata
CGCCAAGTCTTTTACCATTGCCAGTCTCTCTTGTTCTTTGCAACAACTTTCTTCAAAAGGTTACCAAGCGTCTTGTTAAAAGCTTCAGCAAGGCCGTTGGCGGGTGCATTATAAATTGAAGAATTATGTTGTTTGAAACCAAACTTCTCGCACAGACTCTTAATGAGCTTGTTGTTAAATGGCGTCCCATTATCATTGATTATGTATCTTGGTATGCCATACCTAAAAACTATATATGACTTGATAAAATCGACAACGGTTTCCTTTTTCACCTCCTTGAGTGGAACAGCTTCAGCCCATTTAGAGAAGTACTCCGTAGCAGCCAATATGTACATTTGTCCCTTTGATGACTTTGGAAGTGGTCCAACAACGTCAAGTCCCTATGCAGCAGAAGGCCATGAAGCTACAGTTGGATGAAGAGTCTCTGTAGGTTGGTGGATGTAGTTGGCATGAAATTGACACGCTTGACATCTTTTGGCATGATCCACACAATGATTCGAAAATGGAGCTTTGGACCAGATTGGTGTGCTCCATATGAGCCAGAATGTGCTTCCTCCATCGCTTGGTGGGTTTCTTCTTTGTCAAGACATCACTAGAATAGTCCTTCTTCAAAGGAGCGACAAAATAATGTCCCCTTGTAGAAGATGAATCGTGGTGCCCTCCGCTTGATATCTATTCTTTGTCGTGGATCCTCAGGGAACTTTCTGTGTTCAAGGTATTCTATCAATGTGACTTTCGTTGATTTGAAGATCAAGAAGTGTAGGAATGAACCATCGATGACACATATGTACCTTTGTTCACTCATTCTCTCCAAGTGCCATCGTCGTGGCCAAGTTAGCCAAAGCAACAGCCATGCAATTTTCTTCTCTTGGGACGTGGAAGAACACTTGGTCGAATCTTTCGAGTAAACAAGAAGCATATTGGTGGTATGGAAAGAGATCTTCCTTCTTTACCTCGTAACTCCCCAACACTTGGTTGATGATAAGCTTAGAGTCGTCGTAGATCTCCAATTGTAGAATCTTCATGTCTAATGCCATTTCGAGACCGGCGATCAAAGCTTGGTACTCTGCGGCATTGTTGGAACATGTTTCACCTAAAACAAAGAAGAATGGCAAGACTTGTCTTTCTGGAGAGATCAACACAACTCCTTCTCCCGCACCGTTACGATGTGTAGATCCATCAAAGAACATTGTCCATGGTGGAAACTCTTTGATGAACAAAACGTCTTTATCTGGAAACTCATCTGAAAGCTCCCACTCTGCCGAAAGAGGGTGATCAGCCAGAAAATTGGGTAGTGCTTGTCCTTTCACAGCTTTTTGAGGTGTGTATGTGATCTCATATTGGTTAAACAATATGGACCATCTTTCTAGGCATCCAAAAAGAACAGGTTGAGTCATCACGAACTTCACGGGATCTGCTCGAGAGATGAGTTTGATGGTGTATGCTTCAAAATAATGCCTTAGCTTCTTTATTTCATAAAGTAACGCTAAGCATATTTTCTCAACAGGCGTATAGTTCATCTCAGCTCCCATCAAAGTTCTGCTAAGGTAGTACAAGGCTTGTTCCTTTCCTTCCTCATTCTCTTGAGCAAGTAGTACTCACAGTGAACATTCCTGTGCCGTGATGTAGAGTATCAATGGCTTCCCAAGCATTGGCGCCCCTAATACAGGTGGATCAACAAGTATTATTTTATGCTTTCAAAAGCTTTTGACATGACGGATCCCAATGAAAAGGGATATCCTTCCTCAATAGATGATTGAAGGGTTGACACCGTCCGGCTAGATTAGAGATGAACCTCCGGATAAATGCAAAGTTTCCTTGGAGACTTTGAAGCTCTCTCAAGTTCTTTGGCTTGGGCATTTGCTGAACGACATCAATCTTTGCAGGATCAACTTTAATACCACGATGACGCATAATGAAGCTAAGAATTTCCTGAGGTAACTTCAAATGCACACTTGAGTGGATTCATCTTCAGGTCGAATTTTCTTAACATTTCAAAAACAATTCGAAGGTCTTCAAGGTGGTAACACCTACTCTTCGTCTTCACCACCAAGTCATCGACGTAGTATTCAACACTCTTATGAAGCATATCATCAAAGATGTTTTGCATCGCATGTTGGTAGGTGGCATTGGCATTCTTCAGACCGAAGGGCATCACTTTGAAGCAATATATCCCTTTTGGAGTTCGGAAAGCAGTACACTCTTCATCATTTGGAGACATTCTGATTTGATTGTATCTGGAGGACCCATCCATGAATGACATAGCTTCATGCCCTGTTGTAGCATCAACCATGAGTTCAATAATTGGTAGCGAGAAGTCATCTTTTGGACATGCCTTGTTTAGGTCTCGAAAGTCAATACAAACACGTATTTGACCATTCTTCTTATTGACAGGTACAATATTCGATATCCATGATGGGTACTTTACCTCTCGAATAAATCCTGTCTCAATGAGCTTGTTGACTTCGACTTCAATTTGTAGTACAAGCTCAGGTCGAAACATGCGTTCTGATTGCTTCACAGGGCGTGCTCCACTTTGATCCTTAAATGATGAACAACTACCTTAAGACTAAGACCAGGCATTTCTTTTTATGACCAAGCGAAGACATCTTTGTACTCAGTCAACAACTTGGAGTATTCATCCTCCTCTTGAGGCGTAAGAAGCGCACTAATGAAGGTGAGTCATGGATCTTTTCAAGTACCTAAATTGGGTTCCTTAAGCTCATCCACAGTTGATTGCCTGCCATCTTCTAGTTGAGGGGGGAGCCTCATGAACTTCATCATCAATGTTAAGGCATGGGCTATCTTCCACAGTTATGTGATAGGATGTTTCCACAAAGTCTGACTTTTCTCTTTTTTTTCCTTGGATGTTCGGTATGGCTTATTTCTCTTTCTTTGCTTCTTTATGAGGCTGGCAAGTGTAAACAATGGTTCTCCTTTTGCACCTTCAGCGGACCATCTGCGGATATTGAACAAATAGACTTCCTATTCATACGTGATGGGAAAGCACTATAGATTTCTTTGTCAGCAACAACTTCAAAATGATCCCGCTCCTCATGGACTTGCTCCTTATGTTTTGAAAGTATCTTTCTAGATAGTGACTTCCTTGTGGTCCCTAGGCGACAAAATACAGAGGTCTTTGAGGTAGTGGAAACTTCTTTTAGATGTTTGGAAGATACTGTCACATCTCCTTTTTCTACACCTGTGAGGGTGTAAAGGAGTTTTTCCAATTAAAGGACAATCGGAACGGGATTTATTATTAATATTCAGAGTCGCCACTTGGGAGATTAATGGCGTCCCAAGTCACCAGTTGAATCCCGATCCGAGGAAATTATGACTCTGTTAACAGTCCGCGAACCAAAAATCCGGGTAAGGAATTCTGTTAACCCGAGAGAAGGTGTTAGGCATTCCCGGGTTCCGTGGTTCTAGCACGGTCGCTCAACTGTCATATTTGGCTTATTTATTTGATTTTACTACATGTCTTATCTTACATGCTTTTTAACTTTGAACCTCTTTTATGTTATTAGTTTAAGAGAATTGCAACGTCATGAAAATATGTCTCGAATCGCGTCACATAAATGCACCCGCGATTTTTGACACATTTCGACTTCGTTGAGATTTGAATTTGGGTCACATAAATGTGCACCCGTAATTAAGAAGGTAAGATTATTAAAAACGCGCCTAAAGTGACTAACGAGTTATTATCTTTGGGGAAGGCCGCGAAATTCGCTAAACGACCTATCCCGAAGTCTAAGTATTTTAGTATAAACATTTATCGAGGGCCCCGCAATTTATCTATGTTTCATTTAGCGAGGCTCATCTCGTTTTATTGTTTAAAGGCCAATCTTAAAGTGGACCATGATTTTCTATTCTATTTTGTCTCTAGTAATAAAAGAAAAGTCCTAATTTGACATTGTTTAAGAGTTATTATACTTGGGTCCATGAACTCATATGTAATCAAATCCTTAAGTCGTTCTGGGCCTTGAATGCAACCCACGTAAAGGGCCATTAATCAGGTGTGCCCACAGGGCAGGCCAATCGTAGGCCTGGGCTGGAAGGTGTCTCGACTTGAAAGCTGCAGGCAGCTGTTTGGGCCCAACATTCGAACCCAGTAAGATAAATTCCATGTCCATTTATAATTCAACTTAGCTACTTCACAGACGTTCTGAAATTCAGACCCACTTAGTTATGAAAATTCACTCTCACATGCAACGTGCAACCTGGATAATTACTAATCACGATTCAATTCAACAACGCAATTTATTACTCGAGCTACTTGCATGTTTTTTTTCTGATTTTTATTGAGGCCCTAGATGACTACTTTTGAAAACTGAAATCTCAATCATGGAATCAAAATTCACTTACAGTATACAGAATGACTAACAACCTGATTTTATATCCAAAGACATGCAAAAAATTTCGTTTAAGTATTTACCTATTTGAACATTTGGTTGCTCAGAAGTACCATCCTTAAGACTATATTAAGCTAACAATATCAATAGTCAGATACAGCTAAAAATTTAGAAATCTACAGCAATGCCAACTACTCACAATATTCCAGTTATTTATACTCTACCTAATCTAACCTATGAACCTGCGCAATACAGACACAGCAGAACAACCAGCTCCTATTTCGTCTAACAACTAACATGAAACTAACTTCAATTTAGCTATTACAGCCAATCAACTAACAGATGACACTTGTAATCAATCAAAAACAGTCCAGGCAGTCCCGTTACAGTCCAATTAATTACATTCAGATCAGAATTAAACCACAAATCTACCCTATAATCAACTAGCCTTACATCATAGTCCAATTTAAACTAGTTTAACAGTCCAGGCATGTTATAGCATGAGCGAGATTGGAAATAGGGCTTCATTTCACTCCAACTGAAGGTTACATCAGGGCAAATTTAAGTGTGTACCTGAAAATCAATTGCAATGAACAAAGAAGAGAATCAGCAGCAGTAACAGTTTCCAACAGCAAAATCAGTGTGAATCAACCCAGGAGATGACGTCAAATGATCCAGAGGAAATTTCACGCCAAATCAAACACAAAGACCAATCGAGACAGCTTGAATAGTACCAAACCAATCAACACAGCTTGAACAGACCAACACTTGACCCAAAATCAGCTTATATGAGTCTAATTCCACTTGAAAACAAATCAGCGAATGACTGAAACTTCAGCAGCCTAGGATCAGTCCAATTTCACTATCTAAGAGCTGAAGTTATCCTGAAATTTCTAACGGAGCAATACTTTTTTTTTTGATTTTTTGAAGGTTTTCTATTGTTTTTGGGTTTTTGACTATTTGATTTTCAAATCAAATCTGGAGATTAGAGAGAAAGTTATGAAGGGGAGTTTTGGAGGCTGAAAACTTTGGGATTTCTTAGGCTGAAAGCTCCAAAAAAAAACAACCAACCCCCTCCTCAAGGCAATTCAATGCCTATTTATAGGCAAACAAAAATGCTAGAAACTTCTATCACCTACCCTCCCCTAAATAAGACCTAAATTTGCCCACATGTGACCTCCCCAGTATAATTTTATTCCTCTTTGCTGATTCCCCAAACTACCCTTACCCCTTCCCTGAACTAAACCAAATAATTAACTGCCCGAATTCCCTTTTGTTTCTGATTAACCAACGGACTAGTCTTAATTAACTACCATTAATCCTAAACCAATCAATCGAGCCAAATATTTCTGCCCAAAGCTAAAATCCAGCCAATAGACTAATCAAGACCAAAACATAATCAAACTAATCTAAAGATAAAGAAACAACTATAAGCAAAACACAACCAAAATAACAGTAAAAGTCAACAAAGAACAAACAGAAATTAAACATTAAGAAGCTGAGCCCTAAACTTCAACATGCAGAATAACGGAAAATGAGAAAGAAATTAATTAAGAAAAATAAAAACAAGAAACTTACTAATAATAGGAACTCCGGCCAGCCGCCGACGTCCGAATCTTTCAAGATTTTTGACATGTAACATCCCCAACCATATGTTTTCACAAGAAAACACCTGGTTAAGGATATTACGGTCCAAAATCACAAAGATTTTGGGTTAGGGTTCTTGGCCGGAAAATTAAAAAAAATCAAATTCGAACCGTTCCGGCCAGATTCGAGGAACACGGCTTGGGTATTAGGGACGAGAAGGTTAAGGCGAGTCTATGGTGTAAATTCGGGGTCATTTGGCATAGGTGACGCACTGGCCGGAAAACTTCGAACGGATATTCGAAGCTTTCTGGGTAGATTTGAGGTATAGGAACATGGGGAATGGAAAGAGGAGGTTGGGGGGAATCGATGGTGTTAATTTGGCGGTCATCGGCGTTGGTTGCGTTTCCCGCCGGCGAGGGATTCCGGCGAGGATTAGGGCTGGTACGAGGAAGACCAGTTTGGTCTTTGATTTTAATTAATCCAAACGACTGTTTAATATTTACCCTCAAAAAATCATGGGCCGTCGGATGAGAGGGAAATCAAGGGCTGGGATTACTGATTCCTGAAAACGGCGTCGTTTCGGGTGAGCTGGGGGCTGGACCGGGCGGGGGTATTGGGCCTGGGCGTGGGAAGGGAATTAATTCCCTTGGGCTGGAAGGCAACGAGCCCAATTTTGGGCATCCTATTCTTTTTTCTTCCCTTTCCTTATTTATTCAAATCTCTTTAATTATTTCTCTCTTTTTATTCTTTTTTCTATTTTGTAATTTTTTATAATTTTTTGTTGATTTATAAAGATTGAAGAAATAAAAATAAAAATTAAACTAAACTAATTAATGTGTAGAATTACTTTAAAACTATTTTGCGACAATTTCATAATTAAAGCAAAAAAAATGCTAAAGTGAACTATTTTTGTCATTTTTCATATCTTATTTTAAAACAACTTAATCCCTAATTAATAGTAAAATATGAAATAAAATCCTAAATGCAGATGCATATTTTTTTGATTTTTATATGAATTAACATGCACAAACAAAATGCAAACAATTATCAAAAAATGACACAAAAATGCACAAAAATTGTAAAAATAAAGAAAAATCTTTTTGTTCGAATTTTGTGGGAATAATTCATATATAGGGCAAAAATCACGTGCTCACAGATACACGTTCACCTTTGTGACTTAGCCTTTCAAACACTGAGACCGGAGGGATTGAGCCTCCAATGCGATCAAATACTGAAGCCCGCCATTTTATTTTCTTGCCCTTAACTTCCTTCATCTCCTCTACCGAGGTGTATTGTGATGAAGTTATCTCTTTGCTCCTCTTTGATGAAATTCGAAGAGGCTCTGCCAAACTGAACCCCAACCCAAACTTTACAGTGGCGACGTAGTGCCCCTGCTTTCTCAACTTCATTTGGGACTCATTGAGCCCATGTATCTTTTCATATCTGACTTCGTCTTTGAGTTCTCCTAGTTGTAATGGATTGGAGAAGTCATAACCAAACTTTTCAAGCAGTATGAAGGCCTTAGGATCATAGTGCCTTTTTATTTTATCAGCTTGTAGATTACCTTTAGCAGACTCACAAGTCACGGATGGGATTTGTGCAACTGGGATAGTCATATGCTCCTTCGAATGTTGAATATCTTTGTGAGTCATTTGCTTCTTTGGAGTACATTCCTGTAGCACAGGTTTCCCTTTCTTTCGACGCTCACGTGGAACATAGCGAAAAACCAGATGCTCCTCAGTCTTTGTCTGTATGTCACCTTCAGATGATGATATCTTAATGGAGACTTCTTCTGTTCCCTTCTTAGGCAGCTTGGTGGTAGTCCATTGAGCCTCATTTTCCTCTTCTGACTTGACATCAGCTTTGTCATATGATGATGGTTTCTCCACTTTCGGTTCACAAGAATCTAGGTAGAATTTTGCGTCTGCAAAAAATGAATCTTAGTGAAAGGCTTGATGTCTGCATCAATTTTGACTATCTCACCATCTCTTCTGTACTTCAAACATTGATGCAAAGTAGATGATACCACCTCATTCTCATGAATCCAAGGACGTCCAAGCAACAAATTTTATGATGTTTTAGCATCTATGAAGTGAATCAGGGTGTTTGAATTCATTTTACCAATGGATAATCCTACGCGGATCATACCTATGGCTCGTTTTCCTCCTTGATTGAAACCTTGGATTGTTAGGTTACTTTTGGATAGCTCATCGATAGAGATCCCAAGCTTTCTTAGCACCATCTTTGGCACAATGTTGATAGCCGAGCCATCATCAACAAGTATGTGATTGAGATGTTGTTCCCAAATGGACCCTACAACAAACAAAGGTCTATTATGTGGCTTAGACCCCAACAGCAAGTCATCATCTGTGAATGAAATTGTTGCACAACGTGTGACAACTTTTCCGTTATCATGATGTTCTTGTGTTTCATTGGAGCAGGCTCACCGTTGCTTTCCGTTGTTTCGTCAGTACTAGGAACTACATGAGTTGCACCAACGTGACCTCCATGAAAGAATTTTCCAGGAAAGAATTCATGCAATGTGATGGTCTTTCGGAACTTCGGCGATAAGGCACTGTTAATCTTCTTTCTAGTAGAAGATTTGATATTTCTTGGTGATTGTAGCCTATCTCCACTGCTCATCATCGCTCTTGAATTAGGAATTCGTAGCCTCAAAACTGCCTGATGTTTTCGCTTCTTGTGAGTGACTAGAATCCAACCCTCATCTTCTTTGTCTTTGGAGTGATTTTCTAGCTCTAGTAAACCTTCAAGAGTTTTCCTTGGAAGATCAACTTCAACGGACTCAAAACTTCCAAATTGTAAGAAAGCAGTGCTTGAAACGTTATGCAACTTTGAAAACTTCTTTTCCTGGAGCGCGATACTTGCATGATTTGCTCCTGCTATTTCATCCATGTCTATGATGATTTTTTTTCACTTACAAGAGCCATGATCTTCTCCTTCAAGATGAAGCATTTCTCTGTAGGGTGGCTAATGATGCGATGAAACTTCCAGTATTTGGGATCGCCAACTTTGCCAATTTCTTCTGGCCTTTTTTATTCAGGGAGATCGATGACTTTCTTGTCCAGCAGTTCATCAAGGATTGTGGGTACGTCTAAATCTGGAAATGGATAAACCTTCGTCTCTAATTCCTTCAAGGTGGGACGACGCTTCTCCTCTTTGGATATTGACTCGAAGTCTTATCCTCCTTCACTTTTTGCTTAGTAGTGACCTTCACAGAAGTTGTTTCCACCGCCATTGATTCTTTGGTTTGGTTCTTTGATGCAATATTTTTCTTGAACTCCTTTTGATCAGCAAATGGAGATGCCTTTCCATGACTTGTGATGCTTAACTCCATGTCGTGCGCTCGTGTTGCACGTTCTTCAAAAGTTCACGGTTGATCCCTTGTAGGATGTAGAAAAGGCCCCAGTGCATTCCTTGAATGCACATCTCCACAGCAGATACTTCTGAAAGGCGATCTTTGCAGTCCAAGAATTTGCTTGGTGCCTGTCTACTCTATCATGCTTACAATTCTTCGGGTACTGTAAAAACGATTGAGGAATTCCTTCTCAAGTTGCTCCCAGCTATCAATGGACTCGGGCTCCAAGTCAATATACCAGTCAAATGCATTCACATTCAGAGAACGAACAAATTGTTTTACCAAAAGGTCACCATGCATTCCAACATTGCTACAAGTCTCAACAAAGTGGGAAATATGTTGCCTTGGGTTCCCTTTGCCATCAAATTGATGCAGCTTTGGTGGTTGATAATTGGTTGGCATGGTTAAACAATCAATCCTCTTAGTATAAGGCTTAGAGTAGTACAACGAACTTTGCGATGCTCCGCCATATTGAGCTCTGATTGTGTTTGTTATCATGTCTTGCAATTGTTGAAAAGATAGCGCTGCAACTGAAGTAGATTGCTTTTCCTTTTGAACGTTTAACTTTGCAAATGATTCCTCAATAGCTGTTTTCTGGGAGATGAAGACAGGTTAACGAGGAGGGACATGGCTCGACTCTCCAGGTGCATAAGCCTCCAATTTGTTCATGAGTTGAGCGATTTGAAGGTCTTTATCCTCAATAGATTTCTTCAAGACCTCTATAGTCTGTTCCATCATGGCAAACTTTTCGTCCACGTTAGTTGCGTCAGTCATCAAGGCATTGACTTTCGTTGAAACTGAAGAATCCACCAAATCCTCAAATCTACCAAGGTTTGAGGCTGTTTGAGAAAGTTCGTCAAACATCGAGAATGGGGTGTTTCCCCCAGATATTGCGATTGCGAACGTCATATGAGATATGCTCTTCTTTTCCATCTCCAAGGAGGCGAAGTATTCGGATCCATCCAAGCCACTAGCCTTGAACTTTCTTTGAGTGATTGGGCCAACATGACTGAGCTCAGCGGATGCGACAACAGTAGCATCTTTGTATGAAACATCACACTTGCGTAAGGCAACTGTAGCAGTAGATCTAAAGTTTGTAGTTTTCAACTTGCAAGAAGGAGAGATGAAGGGAAGAATTGGTCCCACTGGGCGTGCCAAAATTTGTTTGCAACAAATTTTCGTAATACGAAAAATAAAGTGCAACAAAAATAATAAGAAGAAAAAGTGATTTTATTGATTAATATTTGTGAGTACAATTCTATGTATCCCTTGATTCTCCTCTCCAAAATTCTCCGTGATTCGAGGGCTTGAGAAGCATCTTTCTCGAATGTAGGATGAGGCAGACCTCTTTGTGATGTATTTAATCGTCAAGAACGTCGATCAGCACTTTGTTGTTACGGGTTGATCTCCGGGAAGAACTCCGTTGATCACTCCTTTGTTGAAGAACTAAGCACTTGATGATTGATCTCTCTGTTTTGATGTCTTCACCAATTGCGGAGTGTTCTTCTCTAACTCTAAATGTCCCCAAAGAGTTATGTAACTGTAAGGCCCCGTGTAAATTTCTACTCATAACACGAAAGCTCGTAGTGCCAAGTTAGGTATATGTGTTAGAAATTTATAAAAGTCTTTGCGGCGAGCTCGCCGCGGTTGGGACTGTTTGGACTGATCTATGCATTAAAAAGTTAAGGAATAATATTTTCCAGAAAAAGTGCGTTTATGCGGTACATTATGCGGTTGCATAATAGCTATGCGGACCGCATAGTCGCCGCAGAGTCAGACAGTTTGATGGTTAATTTTGAGGTCAACTATGCGGCCCATTATGCGATCACATAATCAATATGCGGGCTGCATAGTCATCGCCTAACCACCCTTGGAATTTTGCGAGGGGCATTTCTTCGGTGCATTATGCGACCGCAGAACAGGTATGCGGACCGCATTCTTGTCGCATACCCGGGCAGTTTGTTCAGGTTTTTGAAGCCTTTTTTGCGGTCCCTTTTGCGGGCCGCATGTCCATTATGCGATCGCATATACGATAGCAAATTGTGTCAGGGCTCCTATTTTCTAACTTTTAAAACCCGACCCCATCCCATTAAAAATACCCCATTAGACCCTTTTATGTTATTTTACTGCAAATAGAGTGAGAGAGGAAGTTCTAGAGAGAGAGAGTGATCTTCATCAAGTCCCCACCCAATCCTTGCCTAAACCCTTGAAGAATTTCAAGTACAGCTGCTAGGCCTTCACCCCAAGAGGTAAGAACTTGAGCCCTAACCTTTGGTTTCGAAATTCACACTAGAATGAGGAATTAGCTTGTGGGTTCATGGGTATAAAAATGGATTTTCTTGCATTCATAAAAGATAATGGGGTATGGGGAGGTTGTGAACTAAAAAGATAGCAATTGGGGTGCAAGATGATGAAAATCCTTCACGAAAGGGTCCTAAAATCACAATGCACACTTAGTACTTGCTAATATGCTCAAATAAGCTAGAACCTTAATCATGTCTCTAATTCTTGGTTCAACTTGCAATTTTCATAAAATAGATCGAAGTTGCTACGAAATTTCGGAATTTATTGTAAGGATTTAAGGAAAGTTCTATTGAGGTATGTATGGCTAAAACCCCCTCCTCTTAGAAATTGAGCTTCCATGGTGTCCGTGCAAATGTTGTAAGCCCGAAATTTGACTGTTGTAGTACTTGTTATGTCAAATAAATTGATACTGTGAAAATGTATGTGGAAGGTGCTTCTCCATGTGTTTAATGTTCTATTCTTTGTAAAATTGAGGATGTGTGGAGAACATGAGCTATGTGCAAAATGCCTAAATTTCAAGTCAAGGTTACATGTGATTAATATGCCGAACTAGATGAATTCCTCTCCATGCTTATAAATTGAATTGCTTTTGTATGTGCCTATAATCTTAAATGGCAAGGTTAATGTTGAAAATGGGAATAATGTGAAATGTGAGTTATGTAATGTGGCCTAGTGCCAAGTAGGATGTGGTAATTGTGGCCCCAAGTGCTGATGAACTGTAGACATGTGATTTTTGACCCTCCCCAAAATTTTACTCATTTTAGCTTTTAGATATTTAGTTTAGGCCTAATATCGCTATTTTACCTAGTTTTAACTATTTTACTTTATTTTAAGAACAAAAATTGAAAATTACAAAAATAGTTCCATATTTCTCTACTTAATTCACATATTAGATATTTTTAGGAGGATAGATTACTTTGAACCTTTTATTCTATTTTAATATAATCTTTGAAAATACTAAAAAAATAGTTTCAACTTTAGTTTTTAGTTTTATTTAAAATATAATAGTTTATTAAAATCAATTAAGAGTTATTTTATACCTTGTTATAAGTATTTTTAAAAGGAAAATTTTCACATAAAAACAATCGAGCTCCCTGCTTTTCAATTTTATAGCCCATATTTCAATTTACAACCAACTAGCCCAAAAACAATAGGCTAAGATTCAAGATCCAACTCCAATAGGTTCTAGAAATTACTATTTAATTTTTAAAAAAGATTTCTCAAGCTTTAAGTTAATTTTCGAATCAGTACTTGTTACTCAAATATAAGTTGAACAAATCAAATCCATTTGGATGGTGAAAATTAAATTTCTAACAAGCTTAAACATGTGGGTTTAAATTTTGAATTTGATTTTGTGAGAAATTGGAAGTGGGTGTCATTTAGACTTGTTAGAAATAGTATAAGGAGGTTGTATATAAAATTTGAAGTCATTTAATGGAGATTTGGACTGGTTTTGAACAAGAATTGCAACTGAAAATCGTGGAAGAAGTTCGTCTACATACGCTTGTATAAAGATGTATAAAAGTGTATAATAGCGTATAAGATGTGTTTATACATTCATATAATACAAGATTATACATAATTATACAAAAAACTGACTTTGTCTTCTTCCTTGCGTCTTTTCTAAAATTTAACTCAAATCTTGCTCAAATCTACTCCAAATCACTTCAAATTTAAATTTTGAACTCCTTTTGATATCTTCAATCAATTGGAACAACACCCAATCCAAACAACTAACAAACTCGAAAATCCTATTTTCGAAAGCAAAGCTTTGAATGATCTTCAATGGTGGACTTCTACTCTTTAATTTTCTTACATTGCAACAAGGTGACACGGGGTTAGAAGCAGCAACGGCGAACCTCCCTTTGAAGCATATGTAGAAGACGTTAGAAGAAGAGAGAGTGAAAGCAATGTTGTGAGAACACATATTTAACTCCATAGCTTTTAGAAGCAATGGTTGTAAGAAAATAAATTTTAAATTTGCTAGTGCATTCAAAATATGTACAATATGGGCTAGGTTGGGTAAACCTTAAAAACATAGGCCATTTTTTGTTATGGTGTGAAGTCATGTGTATTTACTTGTAATTCTTTCTTTTTAAAAAGCAAATTAAATTTTCAGCTTTTTTTAAGCCCAATGTTTGTAGGAAACTAGAGCCCAATTTTGAAGCCCAAATCTTGTTAGCCCATACCCCATTTCCCTTAATGAGATAAAAAACCTAGAAATCCTTAAGTCTTGGGAATTAACCGTGACCCTCACAAAAAAAAAATACAAAAGGAACAGCCATCTTGATGAAGAAAAGAACACACTAGCAGAACCCTAGAACCCCATACCTAGACAGCCGCCGCCCACCACCTGAAGCCGCCCAAACCACCACCCTAAGCTTCCGCCGCGACCCCCATCTTCTTCATCTCTCAAAATCGCCATCGTACCCTCCTCTCCATCGCGCGAACTTCATGTCCCCACGCCCAGCTCCACGCCGTCAACCACCTCCATACACCAACGACCCCTGCTTCTGTCAACCAGCGAACGACCACCACAGCCGCCGTCAACTACACCCGTTCATCTTCTTCAACGCCATCCAGCAGCAATCTCCATCAAAACAGCCCCAAACACTATAGCTCGAGCTTTGTTTTCTTTTTCGCGAAAGATTACGTGGAAAAGGGTCGAGTTTTGAGTTTTCCGTTGAAGTTAGTTGATCAAGTATTCCGGTGTAAGCGGAGGTTTGTCGCTGATTCGAGGTTCGTCTATGGTTCGTCACATATTTTGAGTTCAACGCTGCCTCACGATTAATTTTCAGATTCGTTTGAGGTTGATTTCTTCTTCCTTCTATTCTGTTTTGCTTAATTAATGTCAGGATTCCATCGTTCCTTAGTCTATCTTGCTTTGTTCCGTTGATGCTATGAGTTAGCGTGTGATTGCTTTGCCTTGGTAATTTTCATATTCTTGTTCTTTTGCGTTTGATTCCCTGCCAGTAACTCCACGTTGATCGTGAGAAGAAGAGATAAGATTTAGCTTGTTTAATCTAATTCAACATCAGACGAGCCTTCAAATTGAAAGTAAGACTTGGATCTAAATCATTTTAAGCAATAAGTAGTTGGGAAATATTTGATAAACTTCAAGAGTTGTTAGAGGGATTCGGGGTTAAATGTGAATAACAATTTAGATTTAAAATATTCATTTTATTATTGTTTTTATTTATCGTTCTTCGATAGGAGCATGCTTAGGCCGTCAACACTTGGGTAGGCAAGCCTTAGGATTTTTGTTAGTTTTGGGGCGAGACGTCGTTCCCTTAGTTAAATTTATTCAGGGAATACCCCAAAGGATTTGTTATATTTTTATCCGGGAAATGCCCTGTAGTACTTGTATTTGGAAGCCAAAAGTAGAGCTTGTAGTATTTTATTTATTTTTATTTTTCTTTTATTAGGAGGGGACAACCTCGAGCCCTTTTGTGTGTTTATTTTTTCTGTGATTGTTTTACCTCAATCCGAATATTCTGAAAGCCAACTAGATCAAGTATGCAACGTACTAGTTACGGGACTTGGGGAGTGCCTAACACCTTCTACCCGAGTCAAATGAACCCCCTTACCCGAATCTCTGGTGCAGTCAAAAGGTCATTTGGCAGACCAAGGATATTTGAGGGTGAAATATAAAATGAAGCAAGTATGACCCACTCACATTTTTCTTTCATAGTTTTCCAAAAATAAAAAAAAAAGAGAAAAAAAGAAAATTCAAAAAGATTTTACATTTTCCATCATTTTTCAAAAAGTCAAAAAATAGTTTTTCCAAACTAGTTGCATTTCATTTTTAAAGTTTTCTTCCATGTCCGATCTTCCCGAACTACGCAAACCTGATTCTCATCTTTCGGGGCGGGATACGTAGGCAACCCACATAGGGTCCGATTTTCCTAGTAAGTCTTAGGTTATTGGCTTTGCGGGTCTTAGCCAAAATTTGCATGTCTAGCCACTTTTGGCTACATCGGCCATTCTTGCAAAATGGGGTCATTTTCGTAAACTGGTTCAATTACTCATGTATTAGGATTTTGAGTCCACGACTAGGAGTCATATTACTTTAAGGCACGTCTTTATTGAGTTTGCATCTTTAACCACTTCTGGCCATATCGGTCGTTTTTGCAAAATGGGCCATTTCTGCAAATTGATTTTGGGTCATGATTAGTGGGAGTTGAATCCATATAAGCCTTAGTGAGGTATTTCCATGTCTTTGAGGTCACCTTTGTTGAGTTTGCACTAATATCCATCCTTGGCCACATAGGTTAATTTTGCAAAAGTAGCCCAATCATGTCTTGCATGTGTCCAATAGGAGGTGTTGTGGTGTCGCATAGTATCTTGAGTCACTAATCTATTTGGTATTATTTTTCTCATTCAGGTATAGATTCATTTACCGCAGCTCGAGCATGCCTGATATCCCAGGACCATCGCATTTGGGAGCTTGTTTGAAGAGGCTTTTTATATTTTGAGTTTGTTTTCATGTTTTCTCTTACTTTCTTGTCTTGTCTAGTAGTTTTTCTTTTAAGTGGTGTAAGAGTTTGTCTAGTATTTTGAAAACCAAAAAAAATTAAATGAAAAATCCAAAAAGATTTTTGTTTCTTAGTTTATTTTATCCATTTTTTTCAGAACTACGCTTGATCTGATTCACGAGGGACATGATACGTAGACAACCTACATAGGGTTTCATCGAATCATTAAAATAAAAAAGAAAAAAAAGACATAAAAGAATGAAATTGCGGGACATGAGAAATGAGAGGAAAGAAAAGAGCGATAATCAGAAAGAAAAGAGAGGGAAAGAAATGAAAACCAAGCGGTGTTAGAAAGGAAAATGAAGAAGGAAATGGGCCAGGAAGAGTGAAATTGGGATGATGCCAAATGACCTTATGACTCTCGAAGTCATTCTAGAACCATTAAATTGTTGCTAGGGGCATTGCATGTAATGTGATATTATTATATGATAAATGCCCTAACGCTAACATGGTAGTTTTGTGTTGTTGTCCTCTGTTATCTTTATTTAACTTAAGGAAGATGGTTAGTTTTTTGGCATCCTGGCAAGTCATCCATACAACACCAGGTCAAAGCGCCAAATAGTCATGGCTAGAAAATAAACAGATACAGGAGTTGTAGACCCACCAAGGGAAATTGTTGAATCGGAATCGGAACTGCAAGAGGAGGTCCGGAGGTTGAAGCATCAGATGGTGGAAATGTATCAAGCCTGGATTAAGAGACACCCTCCACCCTCGTTCCTTACCAACTACACAGAAAACCCTGCTTCCATTCCACCACTCTCCCAATCCCAGATGCCCAATCCGTCCACCTTTCTCCTCAACATGCACCGGGCTTTACCCCTTACCATAATTACCCTGGCACTTCCTCCCAAATTTTCCATGCTCCGCCAGCCAAAACAACCTCATACCCTGCTCCAACATCTGCTCCTATTTTTATAGCTCCTGCACCAGCTACTCTTCCTTGATCCTCTAGCGAGACTGTGTTCAAAGTCCTTGATGCCCAAGGAAAGAGACCCAAGGAAAGTTTTAGGGAGTTTTGGTTCAGATGGAACGAACAAGTTGCTCGGGTCAGTTGTCCGATTGATAGAAAAGATGTGGCTGAGCCCCGCCAACGACATGATCCAGTGGGCATTCCTGCTAAATGCTTTCAGCCTCAATACCGACCCCATAAATATCCTCGTACTCTAGATAATCCTCGCCAATGCTACTTTCCTCCACAAAATCCCCGAAGTCATACCTCACCTCCCCAGTACTCTATCCACAATGCACCGCCATATGCTCCACACTCACAAAACCCACAACGGCTTGCACCGCCTCCACAAATGTCTTACCCACCTCTACAAGCATATCAACCCCCTACCCGAAAGAGGTTCCAACCAAGGCTGGAGTACAAAATGAGAAGGCAGCAAAAAAGAGAAAAGTCTTTCACTCCAATCGAAGAATCCTATGCAAGCTTGTTTGAGAAATTAAAGCATTATGACCTGATTGTACGTATTCCTCCGAATCATGTGGACCCGCGTGCAAGAAGCTTTGACCCTTCTAAAAGGTGTGAATACCGTTCCAATGCTCAGGGGCACAATGTCGAAAGTTGTCGGGATTTTAAAAGGGAGATAGAAAGAATGATTCAAGAAGGGATAATTGTGGTCCAGGACAGTGACACCCAGAACATTGCACAGAATTCTTTACCTGCACATGATGATGCAAACTTTGTGGGAAAGATGCATGGTGACATGGAGTATGAGAATCCTCTTGGAAACTTGTTGACTGAAGTTAATGATATTGAAATTGGTGAAGGTCCTAGAAGTTTTGATGTGCAACCCAGTGGCTAAGATGTCGAGCTTGGTAATTGGAAAGACACTCCTTTCTTGGCTAGCCGGGGAGGAGTTTTGGTGGTTTATTTTGTTGTCATTTCTGTTGTCTAGATTATTTCAGGGTTGTAATCCAAATATTGTCTTGTGGCTCAAACCTTTCTTCTTCTTATTTTGTCTAGCTTGTTTAGTTTTAGTAACTCGTCTAGTGTTATCTAGGATTGTTTCAGGGTTGTAACCCATGTCTATTTTGCTTGTTTTGTTCAAACCCTTTTCCCCATCTGTCTAATGCAATCTCTTGTTTTCTGTTAGTTCTAGTCGGTTTTTTTGTTCAGGTCATTTTTCCTTTTATAGTTCTTTTCATGCTGACTCTAGTGACATGACATGCACGCATAATTCTCAGCCTGGTCTTGAAAGTTAGTCTAATCATGAAGCAATGGCACAGTTTTGAATATGATAAAAGGATGCATTTGAGGGAACAAGTAAATACTCACGCATTCTAAGATAACTTGAAGCTTGATTTGAGCGAAACTGAGGCAATTAGTCTGGGATATCAAGAGTTTGATAAGAGCATACAACAAGGAAATGTCTCTCAAGCAGTTTGAGGTAGATCAGTCAGTGTTGAAATGCATTCCTCCGCATCAAGGTAAGGTTGAGTCAAGTCTGCTTCGAACTGGCAAGGATCATTCATTGGGACAAAGGTATTGCCCATTGGCACTTTTTGTTTGTGTTGATGCCATCAATAGATACTATGTGTTTTGTTTGCTTATCTTCAATTGCATGTTTGTACTTGGAAGTTTTAAGTTTGGTATGACGAGCGCATTTTATTCTGCTACCCAAACACTTTTATCCTTTGCTACCCATTTTGAGCCATAATTTTTTGTTTCATGCCCCTCTTTTGGAATCAGAAATAGAGTTATGAACTACGAAAGGAAAAGAAAAAGAGGAAAAGAAAAAAAAAAGGAAAAGAGAAGAAGAAAAAAAAAGGAAAAAAGGGAGAAAAGAAAAAAAAGGAAAAGAAAAAAAAAGAACAACTTTATCTTTTTGAACTAATCTTTTCTTTTTTGAACTACGTTCGACCAGCATCCGTCAAAAAACCCAATGATTTTTCTCTGCCTTCTCTCTACTTTCTCTATCTAACTTTTATCTTTTTCGTGTAGGGCAGCCATGGCTGTTGCACCCTCTCCCCAGCCTTTGGCTGTGGGAGAGGCTATTCAAAACACTACAGAAAATCAAACAAATCACAATATAAAACAAACATACGCAACGCAGCTTGTTGGGAAACAATCTGCCGAAAAAAATTCAAAACTGGAACTTTGTCCTATTACGTTTAAGCATGGAGTACCTACTGTAGAATTCACATTAGATGAAGTGAATGCATTCACCATGGAAGAAGGTCTGCACCAAGCAGTTATAATTAAATTTTCATATGGAAAGCCTGATCTTCAGGAGCTGCGACAGATTCTGCCGAAACAGTTCGATATTCAAGGTAATTGCAATATTGGACAACTGGAATTTCGACATGTACTGGTAAGGCTTGATTTATTTGATGATTTTGTTCAAGTATTATCAAGATCAACAGGCTATGTTAAGTCGAAGGGCGATGAGTTCTTTTATAGAACTTTTCCATGGACGATTGGATTTAATCCAAGAGAAGAGACGTCTAAAGCTGTTGTTTGGATTTCCCTGCCAGAACTACCTGCAAATTTTTTTGCAAGGAAGTCATTGATGTCCATAGCTTCTGCTGTTGGTAAACCTCTAGCAGTAGACAAATCTACCCAAGATCGAACGCGACCAAGTACGGCGAGGGTAAAAGTGTTGCTCGACCTGTTGGACAAACATCCCAAAAAGGTTAGGATTCAGATTGGTGATCCTAAATCTGGGAAACTAGTGGAATTTCATAAAGAGGTTAGATATGATAATCTTCCAAAGTACTGCACTTGTTGTAAATACCAGGGGCATAATGACAAATCTTGTCGTTGGAGGATCGAGAATAATCAGGGAGATGTCGAAGTCGTGGAGGAAAGGGAAGGTCTGGGCAATTTGGAAAAATTGCAAGGTGTTGCTAGAGCTTATCTTAATGCAAAAAAAGATGGACAATTGGAAAGTGAACCAGCAAAACAGAACTCTGCCCTGCAGCAGGTATTGCACACAGATGGAGGAAAACAAATTGATGCTGGGAACAATGGCAATGATATGAATCAAGTAGTTTAGTGTACTTACGTAGGAGATGGCTCCAAGATTGGTAAAGGGCCTGCTAAGTCAACACCAGAGAGTAATGCAGTAAAAAATCAAACTTCTGTGGAGATCAATGATAAGGAGGATCCAAGAAAAAATAGTGTAGTGGTCAGGAATTCTGCTGTGGGTGAGCAGCAGGTTTCACAAGTTGAAGGAGAGAAACAAAGTGTTAATGTGAACAATCAGAGTGTGATGAATCGAGGAGGTACTGAGATCACTGTAGGTGATGTTTCAAAATTAGATAAGGGTCTAGTTAAGCCTTCACGAGATGTTCCTGCTAGCATAGCCTTAGCGAGGATTTCCAATGTCGTGAATCTAGTTGTGCAGGCTTATGATAAGATGGCTAGGGCTGCAGCTATATTGTCATTTGGTACAGGCTCCAAGAGTACTGATGTATATGCTAAGGAAGCTGATCTCTCTAAGAAAAATCAAATTGATCTTATTGGTAAAGAGGTACAGCAGAGGTTTGAGCAGGGGACTCTGGCTCAGGGAACAGGTGCAGGTGCAAATCTGGAGGCTACTGCTATTAAAGCAACTAGTGATCGAGTTGTGGAGACTAATGTTGCATTGAATGCAACTAGTGTGACAATTGATGTTGGGATTACTAAGGCTACTGCTGAAGTTGAGAAACCAGCAGACTTGAGAGGTACTACTGTGCAAAAGGAGGTACAAGAACTGGAAGGTGAAGTTGCTTTGGTTCCTGTTGACAAAGCTGGAAATGAACCAGATATGCATACAGCTCGCTTGAAGGCTGCAAAAAATAATGTGGTTGATCAAGCTTTAGCTGGTAATTCTAAAGGTTCAGCAATTGAACTTGGGCTGCTGGATGACAGTGCTTTAGCTGCAGATGCTCGAGCAATCCTTTCCAAGAATAATGCAGTTGTAGCAGTGGTAGAACAAGTTGACAAAGCTGAAAATCGACCAGTTTCTGCAGGTTCACAATTGAAGACTAATGTTGCATTGAATGCAACTGATAATCGATCAACTGCTGGTGTTAAGTCAGGTGCTCAAGGTGTGCAACAATCTAAGGATGGTGACTTCACAGTAGTAAATAATATGGAGGGGCAACTGGTGTTGGTTGAGAAAGAACAGCCCAGTAACTCCGTCACAGCTAATATCAATATCACTGCTACTGGAGCTAAAATTCTGGAAAATTTGAACCCTTTAAACGCATTACCTGGGATGCATCTTACTGCAAATAAAGGGTTCTCTCTACAAGGGGTAACTTCCAGGAAGTTTGTTGGAGTTGGATTGAATACCTCAAACCATGAGGTACCTTCAAATGAGATGTTTGATCAATCTATCCAACCTTCACATAATCAGGACACTTTGTCCATGATGTCATCTGCAACAAAAAATCCAAAAGGGGGGACGGACCACACAAGAGATGTACATGAAGACGAGATGAGTGAAGACTTGTGTGATGAACCTGTGAATTCCCAGGAGCTAAACACTCAAGAAACTGGTTCGTCAACAAGACAAGGTGGTAAAGCTAAGGAAGGGGCAGTAGCTGTGATTGAGCAGGTTGCGAGTCCATCTCCTATTACAAGTGGAGTGGCTGCACAATATAACTTGACGCCCACAAACATCCTCCAAGCTCTTGTAAATGTTTCTGCCGCTAATTTTGAAAGCAATCCAAAATCAGTTGAACAAATGCAAAAGAAGGGACAGCAAAAACAGAATGCAATTGCTCCAATTATCAGTTTGGAGGAAAGAACTTTACTGGATGAGATGGTAAGTCCAAAACCTCAAAGATGTGCATACTCAACTGGATCAAAAACGACTTCACAAAAGATGAAAGCTTCAGTGGCAAAGACAGGTAGTGCACAGAGAATAAAGAGGAATGAACCATTATAGATGGTTCTACAAGAAGAGGCTAATCAAAAACTAGAGCTCAACTTACGTCTTGCTAGTTCTGATGAAGCAGAAGAAGATGAATTGATTGAATCTTGTCCGGAAGAGGAGGCTACAAGTGGAGATTTCTCTCCTAAGCATAATAAAAAAAGGAGGTGAATCAAGGAATAACACTCAGGCAACTCCCAATGAGAGCTGCAAAGCAAAAAGGGGTTGCCCCCTCCACATCTACGAGGTCCAATAGATCGGAGAAGAAATGAAGAATTTTGAAGATTATTTGAAGACAGTTAAAGAGGAGGAAGTCCAAATTGAAGAACTTACAAGTTTGATAAATGAGGGGCAAGACTCTAATTTCTACATTGTTTTAGTCTATCATTTTCAAAGCATCATCATTTGTAATAGCGTCATAGAGTGTGTTATAAACTCTATGGCGATCATAGAATACTTGGTACTTTCAAGTTCCTATTTCTTACATGCTTGCTAGTAGATGAGGCTTTTTCTTTGCCTCAATAGGATTAATAAGGTAAGGTCCATGCCCCCCTTACATGTACTCTTCCTATGTGGTTTGTTTTTCTTTTTATTATTAATAAAACTAGCCCTAGGCACCTGCCTAGTGGATTTGCTAAAAAAAAACTACGTTCGACCTGATTCTTGTCACCACAAGATACGTAGGCAGCCTTACGATTCGGTCACACCAAATAAAATATTTCATACTCCCCGAAGTCAAGAGTGGGGCAGTTTTTCTTAGAAATCTCATCAAAGCAAAAACCCAAAAAAAAATCCCCAAACTCCAAGAAGCCGGGGCAGAAGTTTTAATTTTGCCTAAAGGCCTGATTCCAAAAGTTGTAATTTCGAACCCCTTTCATCTTAAATTATATTGAGCCTTCATGCTACCCTTTCCTTCTAACCCTGTCCAAAAGCCTACATTACGGTCCCAAGAAAGACCTTCCGACCAATCTTTGAGGATGCCAAATCAAGTTTGTGGTGAAAGTATGATCTTCCTACATCATGGGTAATACCTTGTTCTCATCGCAATGAGAGAAAATGATAAAATGAGAGAGTCTTATCGGTGAAAACCCTCAGGGGCACCGTAAGGCGACAGTGAGTTGAGAAAAAAGCAAAATGAGAGAGGCTTGACGGTGAAAACCTTCAGGGCACTACAACTCGAATGAGGATTGTGGATCAAATAGGACAATTGAAGCGTTGAAGCCCAGTTTCACAGCGAAGAGGTACAATAGAAGTTGAATATTAGACTTGCTTAAGAGATTATGCCACTTAATCCAAAGGTGAATGTCATGGTCGTTAGAGTTGGTATCCACATTTGATAAGTTTCTACTTCGTAATTTTCTTGTTAGGTATCATCTCTTTCCCTTGTCCCTTATTTTGTTCCTCTCGTTTTGTTTGAGTCCCTTCTTGAGTTTGTTTGGTCAGAACAAGTGAGAAATGACTTCAAAATTTGCTACCAGCTTTCCAATTGCGCAAAACGAATTTGGCTAGCACATCAAAGTGGCATGAGTCAGGGAAAAGTGGTATGCACATTGAGTTGGTAACAATCAACATGCTTTGGGATTCATGTGAAATGCAAGGGTTAGGTAAATGTCAATCCATCAGCAAAATGCAACAGATAGAGGATATTGGGAACGAAGTGAGCAGAGGTGTTTTCTGTGATAAGGGTTGAAAGAAAATGGGCAGTCGATAATAATCGAGGTCGTCCAGGTTGAAATCAAAGTTATCTTGGCAGTGGCAGAAGCAGACACGCAGCAATGATGCCACAAACTAACAACCACGTTTTCAAACTAACAAAATTTTATTCGTCTAAAACAGGGGCAAGAAATTTTTTTTATCCACAGGGACCCTCCCATGATTTAGTTTTAAGTTCTCAGGACTCTCCTGGATAATGGGATTTAGTTTTAAGCTTTCAGAACCCTCCTGGATAATGGGATTTAGTTTAAAACTTTCAGGGCCCTCCTGGATAATGGGATTTAATTTTAAAAGTTCTTAGGACCCTCCTGGATAATGGGACCTAGTTAAATTTCAAGACCTTCATAGATAACAAGATTTAGCGTAAGTTCTACCTTTAGAAAATATAACTTAGCTTTAAAGCTGTCACTCTTAAGATGAGATTTAATTTGAAGTTTTCAGGGCCCTCCTGGATAATGGGATTTAGCTTTTAAATTCTTAGAGCTCTTTAGGTAACATGATTCGATTAACACTCACAGATGGTCCCGATATCAAACTGGGGAAGAAAAATTTCTTTTGTTTTGTCTGTTTTATTGTAATCAGGTTCAAAGAAAATCCAATTCAAGAAGAGGACGATCCGAGTTCGGCAATCAGGCACCCACCTAAAAAACAAAGGGAAAGTAGCAGTTTCAGAGGATACAGTTCAAGTGCTGGAAATCAGGCGCCCACCTGAAGAACCAGGGAAGACAACACGAATTTCAAGAATGGAAAGCAATTCATGCTCAAGCAATCAGGCACCCACCTGGAGAACAAGGGAATACAGTTCTAGTCTCGGCAATCAGGCGCCCACTTGGAAAACAAGGGAATACAGTTGAAGTTTTGGCAATCAGGCGCCCACCTGGTGAACAAGGGAATATAGTTCAAGTTTTGGCAATCAGGCGCCCACCTGGAGAACAAGGGAATACAATACAACTTTTGGCAATCAGGCGCCTACCTGGAAAACAAGAGAATACAGTTGAAGTTTTGGCAATCAAGCGCCCACCTGGAGAACAAGGGAATATAGTTCAAGTTTTGGCAATCAGGTGCCCACCTGGAAAATAAGGGAATACAGTTGAAGTTTTGGCAATCAGGCGCCCACCTGGAGAACAAGGGAATATAGTTCCAGTTGGCAATCAAGCGCCCACCTGGAGAACAAGGGAATACAGTTTCAAGTTTTGGCAATCAGGTGCCCACCTGGAGAATAAGGGAATACAGTTCAAGTTTAGGCAATCAGGCGCCCATCTGGAGAACAAGGGAATACAGGTCAAGTTTGGCAATCAGGCGTCCACCTGGAGAACAAGGGAATACAATTCAAGTTTGGCAATCAGGCACCCACCTGGAGAACAAGGGAACACAGTTCAAGTTTGGAAAATCAGGCACCCACCTAGATAACAAGGAAATACTGTTCAAATTTTGGAAATCAGGCACCCACCTGGAGAACAAGGGAACACATTTCAACTTTTGGAAATCAGGCGCCCACCTGGATAACAAGGGAATACAATTCAAGTTTGGCAATCAGGCGCCCACTTGGAGAACAAGGGAATACAGTTCAAGTTTTGGAAATCAGGCGCCCACCTGGAGAACAAGGGAATACATTTCAAGTTTTGGCAATCAGGCGCCCACATGGATAAGAAGGGAATACATTTCAAGTTTGGGCAATTAGGTGCCCACCTGGATAACAAGGGAATACATTTCATGTTTTGGCAATCAGGCGCCCACCTGGATAACAAGGGAATACATTTCAAGTTTGGCAATCAGGCGCCCACCTGGAGAACAAGGGAATATAATTCAAGTTTGGCCATTAGGCGCCCACCTGGAGAACAAGAGAATACAGTTCAAGTTTTTGGCAATTAGGCACCCACCTGGAGAACAAGGGAATACAGTTCAAGTTTTTGGCAATCAGGCGCCCACCTGGAGAACAAGGGAATACATTTCAAGTTTTGGCATCGGGCGCCCACCTGGAGAACAAGGGAATAAATTCAAGTTTTGGCAATCAGGCGCCCACTAGGAGAACAAGGAAATACAATCCACGTTTTTTTACAATTAGGCGCCCACCTGGATAACAAAGGAATACAATTCATGTTTTTGGCAATCAGGCACCCACCTGGATAACAAAGGAATACAATTCAAGTTTTGAAACTCTGGCGCCCACCTGGATAACAAGGGAATACAATTCATGTTTTTGGCAATCAGGCGTCCACCAGGAGAAAAAGGAAATATAGTTCAAGTCTTGGCAATCAGGCGCCCACCTGGATAACAAGGGAATACAATTCAAGTTTGGCAATCAGGCGCCCACTTGGAGAACAAGGGAATACAGTTCAAGTTTTGGAAATCAGGCGTCCACCAGGAGAAAAAGGAAATATAGTTCAAGTCTTGGCAATCAGGCGCCCACCTGGATAACAAGGGAATACATTTCAAGTTTTGGCAATCAGGTGCCCACCTGGATAACAAAGGAATACAATTCAAGTTTTTGGCAATCGGGCACCCACTTGGAGAACAAGGGAATACATTTCAAGTTTTGGCAATCAGGCGCCCACCTGGATAACAAGGGAATACATTTCAAGTTTTGGCAATCAGGCGCCCACCTGGATAACAAGGGAATTCATTTCAAGTTTTGGCAATCAGGCACCCACCTGGAGAACAAGGGAATTCATTTCAGAGTTACTTTCAATTTGCAAATTCAAGAAGCATCAGGAGCCCGCCTGAAGAACAGGGTCCACTTTTCAGTCTCATGTTGAAGATCAGGTAGAGATTCAAGGATGATTCAAGACAAGAAGTAGATAGGATCTTGTATTTTTCTTTTACTTTTGCATTAATTTTTCCTTTTATTTTTTATGTAATGGCAGGAACCGCGGACCGGAACCTCGACGGCACTTCACTCGACTCTCCACCTCGGTACTCCATCGTCCTTCTCACTTATGAACTACACGTGGCCTGATTCCTTTATACCCAAGGATATGTAGGCAGCTCAGATACTAGGGCTCGGTCACATTCTCCTTCCTCTTAATTTGGTCTTTCTAAATAAGGGTCGGGTCAAAAAACCTGTCTAGTCGTTCTTTGTCTGAAAATACTTCGTATTTCCTATCAAAGAGGAGCAGCTGTAGACATGTGATTTTCGACCCTCCCCAAAATTTTACTCATTTTAGCTTTTAGATATTTAGTTTAGGCCTAATATCGCTATTTTACCTAGTTTAAACTATTTTACTTTATTTTAAGAACAAAAATTAAAAATTACAAAAATAGTGCCATATTTCTCTACTTAATTCACATATTAGATATTTTTAGGAGGATATATTACTTTGAACCTATTTTTATTCTATTTTAATATAATCTTTGAAAATGCTAAAAAAATAGTTTCAACTTTAATTTTTAGTTTTATTTTATATATAATAGTTTATTAAAATCAATTAAGAGTTATTTTATACCTTGTTATAAGTATTTTTAAAAGGCAAATTAAATTTTCAGCTTTTTTTTAGCCCAATGTTTGTAGGAAATTAGAGCCTAATTTTGAAGCCCAAATCTTGTTAGCCCATACCCCATTTCCCTTAATGAGATAAAAAACCTAGAAATCCTTAAGTCTTGGGAATTAGCCGTGACCCTCACAAAAAAAATATACAAAAGGAGCAGCCATCTTGATGAAGAAAAGAACACACTAGGGGAACTCTAGAACTCCATACCTAGACAGCTGCCGCCCACCATCTGAAGCCGCCCAAACCACCACCCTAAGCTTCCGTCGCGACCCCCATCTTCTTCAACTCTCAAAATCGCCGGAAACCAGCCGTCGTTCCCTCCTCTCCATCGCGCGACCTTCATCTCCCCACGCCCAGCTCCACGCCGTCAACCACCTCCATACACCAACGACCCCTGCTTCTGTCAACCAGCGAACGACCACCACAGCCGCCGTCAACTACACCCGTTCATCTTCTTCAACGCCAACTAGCAGCAATCTCCATCGAAACAGCCCCAAACACTATAGCTCGAGCTCTGTTTTCTTTTTCGCGAAAGATTACGTGGAAAGGGTCGAGTTTTGGGTTTTCCGTTGAAGTCAGTTGATCGAGTATTTCGGTGTAAGCGGAGAGGTTTGTCGCTGATTCGAGGTTCGTCTATGGTTCGTCACATTTTTTGTGTTCAACGCTGCCTCACGATTAATTTTCTGATTCGTTTGAGGTTGATTTCTTCTTCCTTCTATTCTGTTTTGCTTAATTAATATCAGGATTCCATCGTTCCTTAGTCTATTTTGCTTTTTTCCGTTGATGCTATGAGTTAGCGTGTGATTGATGTGCCTTGGTAATTTTCATGTTCTTGTTCTTTTGCGTTTGATTCCCTGCCAGTAACTCCACGTTGATCGTGAGAAGAAGAGATAAGATTTAGCTTGTTTAATCTAATTCAACATCAGACGAGACTTCAAATTGAAAGTAAAACTTGGATCTAAATCATTTTAAGCAATAAGTAGGCCATAGGGATTGGGAAATGTTTGATAAACTTCAAGAGTTATTAGAGGGATTCGGGGTTAAATGTGAATAACAATCTAGATTTAAAATATTGGTTTTATTATTGTTTTTATTTATCGTTCTTCGATAGGAGCATGCTTAGGCCGTCAACACTTGGGTAGGCAAGCCTTAGGATTTTTGTTAGTTTTGGGGCGAGACGTCGTTCCCTTAGTTAAATTTATTCGGGGAATGCCCCGAAGGATTTGTATATATTTTTATCCGAAAAATGCCCCGTAGTACTTGTATTTGGAAGCCAAAAGTAGAGTTGTAGTATTTTATTTATTTTTATTTTTCTTTTATTAGGAGGGGACGACCTCGAGCCCTTTTGTGTGTTTATTTTTTCTGTGATTGTTATACCTCAATCCTAATATTCTGAAAGCCAACTAGATCAAGTATGCAACCGTACTAGTTACGGGACTTGGGGAGTGCCTAACACCTTCTCCCCGAGTCAAATGAACCCCCTTACCCGAATCTCTGGTGCAGACTTAGTTTTGGAGTCTCAAGTGTTTTGAAAGGAAAAATTATTTTTAGAAAAAAAAAAACGGTGACCTGACACACCGAAATCAAATGCCAGGTGGCGACTCTGAGTTAATCCTTTTGAGCGCTATCTTTTGTCACTTTCAAAATTGAAAAACCCTTTCGAGCTTTACAAATCCTTTCAATTATTTAAGAGAGTGAAGTTGGTTAAAAAAAGGGGTGTGACATGAACTAATACGTGTGAAACCAAAAATTGAGGTGAGATGATTAACGGAAAAAGGGTAACGTCTTGGTGAGACGGCTTAGCCGATCGGACCGTGATCGAACTCCGCTCAAGAAAGCGGTGGTATTGTGAATGATGATGCAACAATATGGAATGCCCCAACCTAAAATTACGAAAACTATGTGAACCTTTTATATTGTTAACGTGGTGATTGTTTGAAGCTTTGTAGTCCTTGTGATTTCTTTTTACTCTTGTATGGTTGTTTTTTCTAACAGGATGGTGTTTAGTTATACATACTAGTATTATTCTATGGTACTAACGTCCCTTTTGCCGGGGGCGCTACATTTTTGAATTAATGTAGGTGGCTCCATAGAGGACATTGCCGATCACGCGTAGCGCAGTATCCTCCTCTCAAAGTCTTGGTGAGCCCCTTTCTCCTTCAAGGAGTTATGTTGTACATCTTTTGTTGTAGGCTTCCACTTTTGAGGTATAGCCGGGGCCTTGTTGCCGGCATTGTCATAATTGTCTTTTCTATCCTTAGAGGCTCCGCAGACGTTTGTGTGGGTTATGTTCGGATGTCGGATGGGTCAATGTACTGTATAGTAGTTCTAAACTCTAGTTCTTCTAAACTGTAACTGTACGAAATCTTGAAAACTTAACCATGGTTTAAGGTTTGTGATATGGAAATGGATTAACAATGTGAATGTTCGATTTTTGCTATTGTCTAAATAAACGAAAGCATGGTTTTCTTAATCGTATTGAGTCGGGTAGAAAGTGTTAAAAAGGCTTGCTCAGTTAGGTTCACTCAATTGAGCACCGGTCGCGCCTCCCGAGGTCGGGGTGTGACAGTAACCCCTCTATTTATAGTTGTAGAGGGTGGACAGTCCAGCCACATATGAACTCTCTTGTTTGATTCTGATTGGTCTATGTCATTTTAGCTATTTGGAGACCTGTGGTTGGTTCTTGCTTTTTGACTTGGATTGCCATATCATTTAACACGTGGCATCATCTTGTTGGCTTTGGGTTTGACTGGACATGCCATGTCACTTGATACATGGCATGAGTCTGGGCCTTAAGATGAAATAGACCTTGGGCTTAAATGTTAAAGTGGACTTATTTAATTTGTAAAGTCCAAATTAATTATTCGACCTAAAGTGATTTAGAATTTAACTCAAATTTTGTATGGACAAAATTCAATAATTTTTACATGTCTACAGCAATCACCACTCATGTGGAAGGGCTCTTAAGCGTTTACACTTACCCTTTCATGTTGGTTCCATTGGATCCAATCATCATAGATTTCTGCAAGAAATACGAGGTGACCCTCGTCAGATTCATCCCTCTTTCTGGAGGATAGTGATGCTACTGTTATACCCCGTAAGTTTAACAAATTTGATACCGTTATATATATATTGGATATGGTATTTTGAGTGGAACATTTTTTTGTAAAAAAATATGGTTTGAAAAATATGATTTTATATAGTTATTAATATTACTATTTTCGAATATGCTTTAAATTATACACATATGTTACACCCCAAATTTTCATACGTGAGAGTACGTCGTAAGTCATTGATGTAAGCTCGAAAATGAGATTATATTTGGAAGCAAATAAATTAAGTTAATCATGTTACCATGGAGGTTACAAATATTTAAGATCATGAATAACAAGTACCAAAAGGGTTGGAAAGCTTAGTCGCTAAACGAATTGAAGAAAATAAGTTTCGTCAAAAATCGACAAGTTTGGAATGTTATAACATATTCTTTTGGGGTGAGACTAGGGTGATTAACATGATGAGGAGGTTAATTTATGAGTTATTGTAGTCGTATGATAGTCGTGTGTTATGTTTTTAAGTCAAACGAGTTATGGAACAAAAGTTAGCAAAGATCATCACAAGTTGCATTTATAATGTGCTGAAATTTAGGTCAAATGTAGATGCACTTTTCTCCCAATATACTTGGCATAAATGGATTATCTACATATCAAATTGAAGATCTACGAGTCTAGTTTCCAACGCATTAAACCATTCGTCAATACGACATCGGAGTAGAGAGATATTCGCATTTTCGCGAGACCGCGCAAGCAGCTCCCAATGGGACCCACTTAGGCGGTGGTCGACCTACTTCACTTTATAAACGATTTGGACGCCTATTTTTCACTTATTTTCAACTCAACTTCGTCTCCAAACTTCTCCTAACCCTTCTAAACAGATTCCACAAGTGTTTGAAGTGATTCCAAAGTGATTACACCATATCTCAACATCAAAACTTAGCTCTAGTGAAGAACAACACCTCTTTGAGGTTGTGTTGTCATTGAGGATTGTTGTGGGCTGTATTTGGATGAAATTCCAAGTTGTTGCTGCTGTCTAAGGTGAGTATAACAGCCTACTAATTGTGATTAAGCTTGCTTGTATGTTGGTTAAGTTGTTAGGATGATAAACTACAAGATAGTACTTGGATTAGCTTAAGTTACTTCTATGGTGTTGTATTGCTATTGAGGGTTGTTGTGAGGTGAATATAACTTGGATTTCGACTTGAAGTTACTATAGGAGTTGTGGGTATTGTCTTCTTGCATGTGCTTAAGGTTATCTTGATGTTGATTAAGTTAAATGGATGGAGTAGACATGAACTAGTGAATAAAGCTACTAATTGAAGATAGTTGGAGTTGAGGATTGTTTCCTTTGTTATAAATATATGGTATAAGGATGGAATCATTGATGAATGACTTCATTATCATGTTAATGATACTGTTAAATTAATGTAAGAAGTCTATAAGGGGTGATATGGGTTATACGGATTCCAATCGGAGCTTGCCGCTCGTCGTGAAGTAGTTGTGACTTGTTGTTGTTATATGGTGTCTTGTTATTGATATTTATAGGTTGCTGGACTTCCCTGGCTGTTGTTGTTGGTATATGGTATTGGAGGAGGCCCTTGTTACAAGGGAGATGCTGCCCGAATTTACGTAGACGAGCTACTAGCTTAAGTTACAGACTTGGCCTTTGCTCAACACTGATTTAGAATCTCCTTATGCTATGATAGATCGAGTTGACTTGTTTGAAGAGTTGCTTAGAAGGTATTAAGGACTCAACATGTTTAAGGTATGTTAAGGCTCTTCCTTCATTCTTTTGGCATGATCTAAAGTGAAACGAACATAAACGATACGCTATTTCATAATGAATCTACTCCTAGCAACTAAGGTTGTCCATGTTATTCTTTCCTTACAAAGTTATTCCAAGAAAGCATATATGATCCTTGAGTCCTAGTGAAGTTCATATTGATGGCATGATGTCCATAATGTTAATCGATGGTGCAATGACCTTATGTCACTCCAAAAGGTTTAGAACGTGACTCCATGAGTCCAGCATGCATTATATATGTATCTACTTTACTCTACCGAGCCGCGCTATAGTCGGCCGGGTATGGCACCTATTGTGCAACCACTGATCAGTTGGGTTTACCGAGCTCCACGTGGCCGGGTACGATTCTACCGAGCCTTATGATGGCCGGGTATGTTTTTACCGAGTCCTCTTTGAGGCCGGGTATGATATGATGATGATGATGCCCACAGAGGCGTATGTTTTTAAAAGCTTATGTATATATATGTATTATGCATTTCATGTCAGTAGCCCCCAGAGGCACTCAGATGTTACAGGTTGTATCTCCTCTATCTCTCTTTACGTTACTGATCTTGTTTATGCTTTCCTGCCTTACATACTCGGTACTTTATTCGTACTGACGTCCCTTTTGCCTGGGGACGCTGCGTTTCATGCCCGCAGGTCCCGATAGACAGGTTGACATTCCTCCTAGTAGGCTATCAGCTCAGCGAAGGTGTTGGTGTACTCCACTTGCTCCGGAGTTGCCTATTTGGTCAGTATGCTTTGGATATGTATTGATTGGTATGGCGGGGCCCTGTCCCGACCTTTATGATTTTATATACTCTTAGAGGCTTGTAGACAGATGTCAGGTGTATGGATACTTGTATGGCCTTGTCGGCCTATGTCTTGAGTTTACAAATGGTCATGTCGGCCTTATAGGCCCGTATGTCACATGTATAAGTTTGTATATCATGTTCGGTCATCATATGTTGAGTATTCCCTTATGTTTTATTCTTGTTATCTCATGACATGTTTTCTATCTCATTTACCCTTGATAGTATGATAAGAAAGATATGTTACGTTGGTACTCGGTTGAGTAAGGCACCGGGTGCCCATCGCGGCCCTTCGGTTTGGGTCGTGACAACATAATATGAGAAAGCTTATGAGATTTTCTTTATTGTGAAGATAGAAATTATTCTCTCACAAGAAAAGAAGGTTATCTTTTTACTATTTTAAGAATTAAGCGTACCAAAATTTGTACTCTTTATATGAGATTAGGAAAATTAGAAGTTGAGAAAACATATGTATTTTTATATGGATATTTTAAGGAAATAATAATGTATGTATTAATTTTATATGATACCATGATTTATTAATATTTTAATAGTAGTACTTTAGGATGAGGACAAAACTATTTTCGAGGTTATAAGTATTTATGATATGTGAATAAAGTTCTAAATGAGTGCATTTTAGTCGTATCATCTCTTAACTTTTGTATTTGAATCACATATACCAAAATTTGGTGACACTATCACTACGTGTCAATTGATCTTGTTTCCAATTTCCAACGCATACTATGTGCAGAGATTAGAGAGATCCATTTCTTATCACTTCATCTTTAGTTAATTAAAAATTCTCTTCATTCTATCTCCTTCTACCTTTCTCTTTCATTGATTTTGTCCTCTTCAATTTTGGTGTCATTCACGGTATTCTTTAGGCAACCTGCTATGCCATGACAACAAGGAAGATTGGAGAAATAATGTGTTTTCTCCTATCAACTGGCTACAAATGATATCAAATGAAGAAGGATTTTCGAATTGGAGTCTACAACAATCAGGAGATGCTACTGCTTGGCTTACAAAAATTATTCTACTTTCTTTGTTCTTTTCTCGATGTCACGAGCAACCAGATTTTGTTTAGGAAAATATGGGCAGCAACATTTTCTAGAAGATAAATTATATTTCTTCTCAAAAAAATATACTAAGTTCTACGATTAAGGCGAATGCGAGGAAATATAACGATTATACTCACGTCGGTTTTCATTAGCGGATACGAGTTGAACTCTTGATCAAGTGGGATAAGACCAGGTATGTTAAGGCTATCCCTTCTTCCTTTTGGCATGATCCAAGTATCGATACGTAAACATAATGATATTCCATAAGTGGTTCTACTCTTAGCAGTTAAGGATGTCTATGTTATTCATTCCTGTAAAGTGAGCGATATATTACCCATGATAACTAGTGTTGACTTTGTATTTACATGAAAACACGTGCTTGGTAATGAGAAGTTCAACATGAATAACTATGAGATAATTTTTACGAGGGAAAACATGATATGGGTAGATTTACTAATTTGAGGTATCTTTTTCTTTCACCTTCACTTATGTTGGTGTTGCAAAGGGGACAGAACGTCTGAGGAGTGATTGCGCGAAATATCTTTTTATAATAATTATTATCACTCGCACTAATTTTGGTTGATGTAGGTGAATGTGAATATTATATGATTTTTAGGAGTAAATAAGGATTTTATATATAATATAGAGATGCATCAAGTCAGTGTAGGATTAACAAAATGGGTTAGCCCCCACATATAACAGATTACTGTTGAAACGAGTTAATGGTTTCTATTGTTGTTTTCTCCCAATATATTCATATGTCAAATTGCAGCAGAGAGCTAACTGAATTAAGCATCTATCCTTCAACATATAACAGGTGTAGCTTTACCCTTAATGCACCTCTAGTCCCATAATATCATGAAACAAACACAAACTGGGATTGATCTCAAGATCTGCATTATTACTTTACACAGTACCTCATACCCTAAATACTACTAGTACTTTTCTTTACCTTTTCATTAGAAAAATAAATTCCTTCATACCACCTGCTGGCTCATGGAAAGGTTAGCAACTTCAAGAATACTCACTATATTGAGTAATTCAAACTTGTTCCAATAATACATGCATCTTCATGCATATGCATTTACCACCGAGCTATGGCCGATCGGGCAGTCACATTTACCATCGCGCTACGGCCGGTTGGGCAGTTACATATTTACCACCGAGCTACGGCCGGTCGGGCAGTCATGCATTTACCACCGGGCTACAGCCGGTCGGGCAGTTACCACCGGTTGGGCAGTTATGTATCATTATTTACCACTGGTTGGGCAGTCATACATTTACCACCGTGCGACGGCCGGTCGGGCAGTTACCACTGATCAGTTGGGCAGTCATGCATCATACGATATGGATAATAGTTTCAAAGAGAAGCATTGTATATATGTAAGTATAATAAGTATGCATATACGGTGGCCTTTCAGAGATTCAGGTTGGCAGTCATGCATCATACGATATGGATAATAGTTTCAAAGAGAAGCATTGTATATATGTAAGTATAATAAGTATGCATATACGGTGGCCTTTCAAAGATTCAGGTTAATTCATATATGTCTTTAATTAATGTTGACATATTATTATATTTCAGTTCTGCCTTACATACTCAGTACATTATTCGTACTAATATCATTTTATTGGGGACGCTGCATTCATGCCTGCAAGCATAGATAATCAGTTTGACGAGTCCTCATAGTAGACGAGATTTACATTCAGCGAAGGATCGGTAAGACTCCACCTCATTCGGAGTGCAACCGAGGTTATGACTCATCGTGTTAGAGTTTTGCTACAGACTTATGGGTAGGCCGGTACCCTGTCCCATTTGATGTTAATTAGTCGTAGACGCTTTGTAGACAGAGGTTTAGTTTGTACAGTATGTTAGAGGCCTTAACGGCCCATATGTATTCATGTTTTAAGGACGATAGGTTATTGATACAGTGTTGCCCACTTACAGTTGTACATTACGAGTTGTGGCCATGTTGGCCTATGATAGTTACAAAGAAAAAAAAAGTTGCAGAGTGGTTTGCTCGGGCCAGCGCGGCACCGGGTGCCAGCCACGCCTCCCTAGGTTTGGGGCGTGACAACTACTCCATTTCTTCTCAAGCAAAGTTGATGGGCTTCCCTTCACCCTCGATCACCTCATACGCCTATATAGCCCCCGACTCTATCGAGGAGGACTAATAAAGCTTCAACGTCGGGCCACTAGGGCACCTTTCTCGATCATAGACGAGGACAAAAACCAGGGCTAAATGGGCCGATTTGTTCGAGTGAAGACCTCGTACTTGATCCCCACCGAGAGTATGCCGTTTCCTGAGAAATGGAATATGAAACGTAAGTATGATTCCATCCCTAATTTCTGTTTATTGTCTTTGTTTTTTCAGCCTTTCTTATCAGTGTTTTACTGGATGCAGCCGTTGCCTGGATGCCGGGTGCGGTCCCCCAACTCAAGAACCCGGTCAGGAGCCTGATATCGCAACCGACACATGCTAAGCGCGCATGGAGCGATTTGGCGAAGGGTCGATGGGAGGCTAGTAGCCATGGTAAGTTTTTCTCCCCGACTTAATGATTTGACCACTATTCGAATATTTTTCCGAACTTACTAATTTCTCTTCTTTTGTAGGTCTTGGGAAGGAGGTGATGATGAGGCCTCCATCTGGTGATGAAGAAATCCCTCCCCCCATCATCTGTTTCGAAGCTAGTGGGGGAGAAAAAGAGGAAGAGGGCTTCGACTTCAGCGAACTCTGAGAAGCTGAAGCCCAAAAAGAAGACAACCCGTAAACCCAAAGGGAACATCATCCCTTTCACTTTGCAGTCACTCAGACGGCTAGGGGATGATCCCGAAGACGAAGAAGAAGAGGGAACCGGGCTGGTGGCACGTGTGCAAGCCGGTGTTGATGTTCGAGGAACTCCTGAACTGGTGGGGGCTGAGACCATACCGCCGCGATCAGATGATCTCGAGGAAGCCTTAGCCAAAATCCCTGATCCAGAAAAGCTCAAAATTGCTTTGCCTCGAGGTGAGGAAGCTATCGAGGAGGCGGCTGATGCTGATATAGAAACTAGGCTCGAGGCTCCCCGAGATGAGGGCGGTGGTCCCAAAAGATTTACCTAGGGTGATAGAAATCGGAGATTCCCCCTCATTTCCTTCATTCACTCAGTCGATGATTAAGGATTCTCAAGCGGCGGAGACTTGCCATGCTGATGGGTTCCATAGTGCAGAAGACCCTTTTCGTGGTTATTTTGTCGTAGTGGACGACGCCACTGGTCTGGGTAACTTGGAGATACCAAAGAAGAGCTCGAGTGAGGCTTCCTCGAGCCTTAAATTGATCAATCGGTTTCCAGCTCCAAGTGTTGATCCCAGGCGCAAGCGATCAATTGTCATCTCGATCCCGAAGGATACTTGGGTACTTTCTGCCCCCGTAGAGGTTGCTAGCTACCTTCGCTGTTCGGTGACCGAAGAGGACCAGGTTAAGATAGATGAAGTGGAGATTTCCTGCTTTTTCAATGAAGCACAACAGGAGTTGAATCGGGTACCCTTAGATACCTTTGATAATTTCAATTTCTGTACTTATGCTTTTTTATACAATTTTCTTTTCCGTGTTTTGCAGGCTTCAGTGCTTCATCATGAGGCATTCCTTTGATCCCGAGAGGATTTGAGCCGGTATGAGGTCGAGATTCGGGGGCTCACCGAGAAAAAGGATATCTTCAAGCTTCTTAGTGAGCAAAGAGAAGTGGAGGTTAAGAGCCTTCGAGCTGATTTAGAGGCATCCCAAAAAGAACATGCCGATCTGGCCGAGCAGGTAAACAGAATCTTTGAAGTTACTGAAGATAAATCGGGCATAGTGACTAACGATCTGAACCCGCAGGTCCAACGAAAGATTGACAAAATCGGGTAGCTCCGTGAAGAGGTAGATACTGTAAAGACTGAGGCCGAAGAATGTAAAAAAAACATGGATCGCTTGGCCTCAAAAAAGGAGACCGCCCTGGCCCAATCGGCCTCTACTGAAGTTCAACTCCGAAATACAGAGGAAAAAACCTTGGTGCAAGCCAAGAAAATCGAGGAGCTCCAGTCTCAGTTGGGTTCTGCAATTTCCGATCGGGAGAAGCTAGTCACAGAGCTCAAAGCGCCTAAATCGGAGGTCGAAGCGATCAAGGCCAATGCTGATGCAGTGGTGGCTGTTTACCGAGTCGATGTCGAAGCTTCTCAGTTCCGAGCAAAGGAGGGCACTGAGGCTGCTCTGGTTCGAGAAAATTGGGTCGCTGAGCACTCCAAATGCCAGTCTCGGAGGGATACTCTCGAAGAGATCCACGCTCAGGACTTTGATCTTTCAACCGAGATCGAGAAAGCTAGGAAGCCTGAAGCTGAGGCTGAGAAACTAGCTTTTCCCAATGATGATGACGAATTTGAAAGCTCGAGCGAATCGGAAAGCGCAAAAGACCCCGAGGGCGGAGATGTCACTCCTGGAGATGGAGATGAGCAGGCCACTTAGGCATTTAAATAGTTTTTGTATTTCTGTCGAGGCCGCTTAGGCCTTTTGTAAAGAACTTCCATCGGACCGTGTTGCCCTTGTAAAAAGATTTCGATGGATATATAAAAACTTTTTCCTTTCCTAGGCTTCGGAATCTATTAATTTATGTAAGGATCAAAACGCCTTAACATAAAATTATGAAGTTGATTTGAAGGTCCAAGGTTTGAGATGGCAAGGACCAATAGTAAGTACTATCCTTGACTATTTCTGATCGCTAATTCCTGTGTGAATGTTCAAACTTTGATTAGAGTTTCCCTTAGGCTTAATAGTCGGGTGAGAATTTGTTCGAACTCGAGCTACGGTGGCCCTTGGGCTCGATAGATAGTCCCCGAGTGAGAATTTGTTCGAACTCGGGTTAAGGTAGCCTTTGGGCTTCGTAGTTGAGTGAGGACTTGCTCGAACTCGAAGTGAAAGTGACCCTTAGGTTTTATGATCGAGTGAGGAATTGCTAGAACTCGAGATTAGGTAGACTTTGGGCTTGATAGATAGTCCCCGAGTGAGAATTTGCTTGAACTCGGGTTAAGGTAGCCCTTGGGCTCCGTAGTCGAGTGAGGATTTGCTCAAACTCGAAGTAAAAGTAGACCTTAAGCTTTATGATCGAGTGAGGATTTGCTCGAACTCGAAGTACGGTAGCCTTTGGGCTTTGTAGTCGAGTGAGGACTTGCTCGAACTCGAAGTAAGGTAGCCCTTGGGTTTTGTAGTTGAGTGAGGAATTGCTCGAACTCGAAGTAAGGTAGTCCTTGGGCTTTGTAGTCGAGTGAGGACTTTCTTGAACTCGAAGTACGGTATCCCTTGGGCTTTGTAGTCGAGTGAGGACTTGCTCGAACTCGAAGTAAGGTGGACCTTGGGCTCGATAGATAGTCAATTCTCACTCGGGTTAAGATAGACCTAGGGCTTTGTAGTCGAGTGAGAATAATTTCTCGAACTCGAAGTAAAAGTAGCTCTTAGGACTTTGTATTTTTGCTTTCTTTTGTATCTTTTTTTAAGCCATTTTGTTACGCGTTTCGGACGTTTCCGAGCTGTGTTAAATTGACCGTAGCCTTTTAGTTTGGGTGTAGCCCAATGATCTCGCTTTCCCGTGTTATCCATGCCTGCCTAAGATAATAGTTCTCCGAGTGGGTATGGTCGTGGCCTTTAAATTTCGAGGGTTGTCTAAGAGGTCTTATACCCTCGACGTTCAATATTTCGATCTGTTCGAGTTTATTTTATGGACAGCAGTCCCCAAGTGTAGGAGTGATTATCCGAACACTGTTTACAATCGGCCCTTAAGCTCGTTCCCATAATAGATTGAAAGTGTGGAATTGTAAAGTAGAAAAACTTTTTCTAAGACACGAAATAATTGCAAGGAAAAATACTTCTCTTTATTCTTGTGAAAAATGATTACACATGCGTATATGTTTTGAGTCAGGGCTCGAACAACCTATCTGGGCATGGTTCGTTTGACCGTTTGGCCCTATCGAGACCCCGTCATTATGAAGTAATTTCCTCACAACAAAGTTGACTTCAAAAGGCAATGCCCCCCCCCCCCCCAATATTCGATGTTTATTGTAAGGAACCTCGGATACTGTTAAATGTTATCTTTGACACCGATTCGTGGTCGGCACTTGATTTTTGTGTTAGCATGATCCGTTGTTGCCTCGTTAAAAACCTTGCCGAAAAATACAATTGGGACAAAAACGGTTCAAGGTAAAAAGAGTGCAACGCGTGCTTTAAGACCTAAAGCTTTGTGCCACTCCTCGTCGATAACCTGCAAGCGTTAGTCGAAAAATAGAAAGAATTGAAATGGGGTCGTACCTTCATTTGGATTTCGGATGTTTAATGTGACCTTCCTCAGTACCAAGTCCCCGTGAACTTTGACCTCGATCGTTTCTCCTCTCATTCCGTGTAGAATTTCACCCAGATCCGTTGTCTCTACGGTCCTCATTATACGGTTGATATCGATCTCTTTTTGACCTTTGGTCGATATCTCTCTTGATTCTATGCACGGGCCTGTTAGGATAAACAGATCCAAAAGGAGCCCCCAGTTGATCATCCTCGACCCTGATCTTCGATTGATACCGATTATGTACATCGGCCCAAGTGATAGCTGGGTATTCGATCAAATTCTGCTCCAACTATTGTAAAGCTACTGAACTTTGAACATTTAGACCTTGAGTGAAAGCTTGAACGGCCCAATCGTCGGTGACCGGTGGCAAATCCATTCGTTCCATTTGGAATCAAGATACGAATTCCCTGAGCATCTCGTTGTCCTTCTGCCTTACCTTGAAAAGGTCCGACTTTCTTGTTGTAACCTTAATGGCTCCGGCGTGTGCCTTTATAAAGGAATCTGCAAGCATAGCAATTAGGCGGTAAATTATGATACCATATCATAGCACCCTTCGATAAAGTCTCCCCGAATTGTTTCAACAAGACAGATTCGATCTCGTCATCTTACAAGTCATTTCCTTTGATAACACACGTGTAAGAGGTGATGTGTTCGTTTGGATCAGTCGTTCCATTATATTTAGGAATCTTGGGCATGCGGAACTTCTTGGGGATCGACTTCGGAGCTGCACTCAGGCGGAAAGGTTTCTGTACAAACTTTTTGGAATCTGGACCTTTCAATATTGGTGGATCCCCCGGGATCTAGTCGACCCTAGAAATATAGGTTTCTACCTTCTTGTTGTTTTCCTCGATTTTCTTTTCCCCTTTCTCGATTCGCTTTGTTAGTTCTCCGAGCATCTTAATGATAGCAGGATTGGTCTCTGATTCTTTCTCATTCAATTTTCCTGACGCCGATTCGACCCTATGTACAACTTCTTGGGATGGCTCGAGTTCGACCCTGCTTGGCGTTTGGTTCTGATTTTGGAGCTGAGATATTGCTGCCCGTTGGGCCTGCAACATTTTGAAGATTACCCGCAGGCTGATCCGCTATATTCACCGTCGTGTGCATTTTGGGTAGCTGATCGGGTACCCCCACAAACGCTGCTTTCGGGATCGACAACCGAATTTCCATTGATGGCTATATGCGAACTGACGTCGATTGCATCTACAACCGGAACTCCATCGAGGCCAGTAGGTGGTACTACGTTTCCTGGTGCAATGTTCTCATTCTCGTCGTGGTGGCTGAGATCATTGTCAATATGTTGAGGTGCTGCCTGAGAGTTTGACATTTTTTAATCATGTAATCAAAGTCACTTTAAAGCACAAGCGTAAAATAGTGTGTGTATAGAAAATTTGTACCAGGCAATCACTATTATCCTTAGTCCCACAGTGGGCGCCAAACTGTTTACCCTAAAAACAGATAACAATTGAATTTATACTGTGGTTTTGAGGACACGTGATTCACTTTGCATAAACTGTGAGAAACGTAAATGGATACTGAAATAAATTGCAAATATAAATAAAGCAAACCAAGTGAAATGTATAGCTTTGATCCTTGAGCTAGGTTGCCCTCGAATCAAGTGAATATTTCGTCGTAGAGTATGAACAAAGTGACAAAAATATTGAGATCTTAAGAGAAAGATAATATATTGCTTTTTGTAACGTGAATATGATGTCCCCTTTACAATTGATCAGGCCCGCTTTATATAGTAAGGGAGTCCTACTCAAGGTATAAATACAGTAGGAAATCCCTTGATTGACTAATTAATCGGTCTCCTCTTGATACATGCCGGGATTTGCACCGTGATCCTCACCCGATTGCGGATATTTTGTCTTTCAGTTATTCAACCCGGTAAGCTACCCTCGATCTCCATCTTATTCGGTACCGATCTTGGTCGACCTCAATCTTGATCGGTCTCAGTTTTGGTCGGTCTCGATCTTAATCGTTATCCGAGTCTCGAGCTTGACAATCTAACTCTGCGCCATAGTCTGATATAAATCGAAGCCGATCCTTGACTTATCATGCTCCAGCCTCGGTCAGTCTCAAAAAAGGCCAAGCCCTATTTTGACCGTATACAAAATCTATTTTAAGTTACAAAATCTCTTTATTGTTTAAAGTCTAATGTGTACATAGCTTATTATTTTAAATTGACCTCAATGAAATTTTTTCAAATTCATCTTCTAAGTAGGATTCTTTAGGAATTTGTTATAAAATTTACCTTAATTTTTAATTATTTATTTTATTTTATGTGCATGGAATGTAAATTTAAAAATTTATTCCTTTTGTTATTCAGAATTACTTAAATAGATTTTTTGAGTTTAATTTCTATTGATAAATAGTCAATTTTTTTTATTCTGCTCATACTAATTCATTGTTCAACATTATTAACATACATGATTGATTAATATGTTTTTAACTTCAGAAATAACATCTGATTTACTCTATTGGTAAGTTCATAACATAGAAAAAAAAAGTCAAAGTAAAAAGAAAATAAGTATTGTGATATTTGAAAAGGTAAACAAAGACAGGTTAATATTCTAAATCATTTAAAAAAATAATAGTAGTTCAAAGTTAGAGGATGAATTTGATTTTTAGAAAATGTTAGAAAAGAAAAATGATGTTCACCAGTGAAAATATGTAAATGCATGTTTACCCTATTTTGTTGTGGTACAATTCGGGATCCATTTGGTTGAAGTAAACAACTGAAAAAGGAAAAAGTAATAGTTTTAATTCCTGAGTTATTACTTTATTTTTGTATCAATCCTCATGTCATACAGTCAAGCACGTTAATCTTTTATTTAATAGAGTACAAAAGGCCAAGTTTTGAATTCGATGGTGATATCCTCGCCACAATAACAAGTTGACTCTTAAATTCTCGTCACATATGCCGTAGATATAGATAGATCAATTAGGGAAAGAAGAGAAGGAAAATAATGTAACTGTTGGAAAATCCTTCCGTCATATTAGTATAAGTCCGGCCTTCTCCGGATCCCGCGCACAGCGGTAGTTCAGTGCACCGGGCTGCTCTTTTCATATTTTACCCACTTTGATGAGAATGTCAAGTCATCCTTATCTAGTCCAGCGATGTCACATTTTATGTAGAGGTAAGTAAATCCAATTTTAGCATAAAATTCGTTATCTATAATTTATCTAATACGTACGGCGTACCTAATATATTAGTTAAACAGTATAAGATTGTCGCTCTCAGTAATTTAGGCATTAATTCTTATACTATTAGAACGAAATTGGGTCGAAATTATTTGATAGTACCATAGAAAACTTTCAAGTAGTTCATATTCATGTAGCTCAAAATAGCCTTGCAACTAAAGAGCTTCCGTCGTTACGTTCTGAATTTGGTAGAGATGGATTGTTAAAACGACGGGATACGAGAGGGTCTAGCGAGGTTGTAGTCAACAAGCAATAATACTTTTTATTACTTGTCCAACCAGAACCCATCTCTGATTTCATAATGAAGAAATGATAAAAATTGCTGCTAAAAAAAAAATATATAGCAGCGAGATCATATTAGTCAGTTGCAGCTGCTCCTCCCCATTGCTTTACACGACTTGCAGCTAGACTTGCCTGCAAAATTATAAGACTAATGCGTCAGTTCATGTTAAATATATATCCTATGAACCGAAGCATTGTTGAAGCCAATAGCGTAGGCAGGATTTGCGCTAAGGCCTTATGGGGTTCAAAAAGAAAAATTTTAAAAAACTAAAAGAGACTGTAGCAAGTGGGAATTGAACCAGCGACCTAACAAAGATTTTGAATACCCGAACTATGCTTTTGCGCTATATCAAGAGGTAGAAACTAGATTTTGCCGTGTAATTTTCCGGCGAAGGGGGTTCGAGTGATCATGAAACCCTTTCCGCCCCCCTTAAATCCGCCCCTGGTTGATGCAAAGGCAGAGCTACATGGTCCGAGTGGGATTCAATTGAATCCCCTAGTCCAACAAATAGAAATAAATAATACTACTCCACATAGCATGTAAAAGAGAGACAACACTGACCTCTTTATCCCAGTTTGTCATTGCTGTAATAGCTATTAAGATAATGGTCTGCAAACAAATGCCTCCAATCATCCCACCCCAGATTCCCTGGAAGAATAAAACAACATTGTATATATTAGTTGGATAATACAGTTTTCACTAATATCAACGTACAATTACGTTTGTCTGACTGGGATATTTTAAAAGTTGTAGAAGTTCACCATCGCTCCTAAATCCAATTTGAAGCCTAATAGTACTCCGGCGGGCAAACCAACAATATAGTAACATGCAATGTTAATATATGCCACAAGTGCCTGCCATCCAGCTCCAACAGCAACACCTTTAATTTTAAAAACAAAAACAAGAAATTAAGGGAAATGAGAATCAACTCTTTATCAGAAAGAATATAATAGCCATTATAAGTGACAAAGATCGGTATGTAGTCATGGGAAATTGAAAGTTAGTTAGTTATTTAACATGGTTACCGGATAAGACAGGCTGAAGGCTGTTTAATAGAACGGTCCAGGCAAGCAACATTGCCAGTTTCTTTGTCTCATTGGCAACTGCTTCACTATTAGTGAAAAGGTAGGGAAAATATTCTCTTGTTGCTAGCACGACAATCATGCAAGCTGCTCCTATGACAGTTGATGTTAAGGACACTACAATCACTGAAAATTTTGCAAGTCGTGCATTACCAGCTCCAAGTTCATTTGATACTCTCACACTACAATCAAGATTTAATAATTGAGAGTTAATAATACTTCTCAATACAAACACTATGAGTGCAGTATCTAATGACTAGCTAGTGAGATTTTGTTCTGCTTCGGAATAGAGTATGTATTTACCTGATAGCAGCATTAAATCCTAAAGAAATCATGGCCTGCCATCCATTAATGTTCATGCTGAAAAAAGAATTAGAGACTTGTGTTAGCCATAGATTGAACGCAAACTCTCCTGACATCAAGGCATTGCTTTTCAATTGTTGCACCAGATTAATAATAGCCTGTCAAGCAGTGAATAACTGAAAAGTAAAGACAGCTTGCAGATTCAAAGGATGAATTGCTTGGACATACAATTTTTTATACTCCATTTAAAAAGAAAAAGAGAGGAGGAGGTGATGATACCATATAGACATAGCATCAACTGGCACCAAAGGGTTAGGCAGAAGACCTGTGATTATGATCAGTATCATCAAATACCAGAACTCCAAGCTGCAATTGGTAAAGTCCATAAAACAAATATACGAGACATCCAATTCTTTTATTTATTCACTTGTGGGAGAGTTACCATACCATAACATGACAGCAGAGGCCAAAGAAAGCTTGACAAATCCAAACAAGTCTTGAAATGCCAAGGATGAGAATCCAGTCCAAGCTCCATCAGATTTGGTGACAAAGATATAGACCAGCTGTAGAATTACTATGAGCCACCACGAGATATTCAGAGTGACAGCTGCTCCAATTAAGCCCCATTTAAGTTTCAGTATGAATAACCAGCTAAAAAAGACATGTAGCACAAGAACACCAGCAGATATCCATGCCATCACTAACACTTTCCTCTGAGCTTGTAAGAATTTCTGAATTGGAAAGTTCATTGCATAAGCAAACAATTGTGGTATCATCCACAAAGCAAATTTTCCTGCATGCATGCACTAGGATAAGTTAATTTGTTGGATCTATAACTGCAAGCTTATATGTATAATTTGTTGTATGGAACTGACCAGCAGCATTTGAGATGCGAGTGGTTTGACCAGCCAAAAGGAGAATTGGAGGAGAAAAGACATAAACAGGAACCAAAATACAAGCAGTGGTGAGCAAAATAACCCAAGATCTTTGCATGTATATTCCCAGCATCCTCAGCTGTCCTGCACCAAATGCTTGCCCGCATAATGTCTCCAGTGCACTTCCCATCCCCAGCTGCCAATTTTTTATTAGCACCCACAAACAAAACAAATAAATTGAACTCATATACACTGAAAATCCATAAAGTTTTATGCTATTAGTGTATTGTAACATGTTAGTAGTAGATAATATGTCTTATTTTTCAGGTTACTGTTGTCTCTCTTTATAGATGGTTTGTATATATACAGAGGCAGACGCACATTATGGGTTGAGGGATCACCGGCACCCGGAAACTTCGGCAAAAACTCCATGTATACTCGTAAATGTCTTCAAAAAATAGTTAGATAATAGCAAATATCCTCGTACCAATCTTTATGAGCAGTGATAAATTTATATTGACTGTCATGGTTCCCCGCGACCGTCGAATCCTGGGTCCGCTATATAGTTACATTTTAGGTGATTTATAGTATAAAAAATTCTTTTACATAATCATTGTATAGAAGTTGAAACACACAAAAATATTGGAACTTATTAAAATAGTGTCTTTTCTACAAAGAAAGAAATTTTAAAGAGCTTTACACCAATAGGATGCAAAAACATGTGCAATTTAAATAGTGTCTTTAATCTTTACTGGAACTTGCAGCAAGCAATATACGTGTGATAAATGAGATAGTTTTCCTGTTAATGTCTTGATAAGAATTTAAGGTTTTAAAATACCTGATTGAGATCTATGGGATAAAGATTGTCCATTCTTATGCAAATCATTCGAAATTCATCCATTTTTTTCAAATTGTTGTTTTGCAGGTGCTAACTAGAGAGGAATTGTCAAGAAGACCTCCAAAAAAACTTAAATTGGTCTAGTGACCTCTTATTTTCTTTCTCAATTTCGTTTGGGTTGAAAAATGACTAAATTAGTGGGTTAAGGTGGTTGGGGCCTTTTTAATATTTACAAAATTTGTGGGTCACCTGTAAGGTTTAAAAAACAAGCTTTCTTTCGAATTTTTCCGCCATTTTCTCTTTCATCTCTCTACTCTTTCTTCTCTCTCACTCAAATCCCTCGACCACGATGGTTTCCGGCGGGTAGGGACAAAAATCAAGCTTTGATTTTGGGTGAAATCGTCTCTATAGACTCAACAAGCACTGTATTGTTGCTTAGAACTTGTTAATTTTGGTAAATTCCTATTTTTTTTTTTTTTTCGTTTCATACATTTGTGATTTGGGGGTTTGTAGAGGGATCCGTTCATGTGCATGTTCGAGATTGATTTGGTTGTGTATAACCATATCTTATATGGCGTGGGTGGTTATTTTTACTTCTTGGACTATCTCTGTGCTCTGTATTTAGAATTTCGTCTGACTGTTGACCTAATGTTTATTGATAAACCCGTGGTCGATTGTCTTCTGGTTATAGATGTTGGGTGGAATTGGGCTTATTTTTCTTATCCGACCATAAGTTTTAAATTATTAAATGTGACATTGCATATTTTCATGTAGGTAACATGAGGAAGAAATCAATTGCTAAGAAGAATATTCCTTCGGCAACGAAGGCAATTGCACAACCTTCAAAGCCTCCTGTTAGAATAGTCATGTAAATAGGAGTAAATAAATAACCCTAATCCAATATATATTAGGAGTAGGACATGTTATGTGTGTATATATATAGGGCTCATTGTAACATATGAACATACATCAATAATATATTTTCTCCCGTGCTTTCTCACATGGTATCAGAGCTTTAGTGAGAAACATATCGCTGTGCATCATTCCAGCGACTTCCGGGAAGAAAGAACTCAGTCACCGTGCAATTTTCCGGTGACCTAAGTGACTTATTGCGTCAAAGTCACTAATTAACAGTGTTGTGCAAAATCCAACACCACCACAAGGTTCCCAAGAGAGATCCGACCAAACCCCAGAAAAAATCACCGGAAAATAGCCCTCCACGCGCCGTCACGCGCCTGTCGGAACTCTGCCGCCGGCGGCGCGTCTGTCCCACGCGCCGGCGCGTGAGGCCTCTTCCGGCCATTTTTCGGCTTCGCTTCTTCAGGACAGTTGGATCGCCCTGCAATTCCGAGCCTGTCCATATTTTTATTTTTTAATTCCGACCACTTTGAGTTTTTCCGGCGACTACACTGATTTTTCCGGCAGCTACAGTACTTTTCCGGCAAACACAGTGTTTTCTTCATCTGTCTCAGAGAATTTTCAGTTGATTCTTTTTTGTTATTTAGTGATAATCCAACCATGTCTATGGGAGAAGGTCGATGCTCAGTTATGTAGTATCCTGTGGCGATCTATTGATTCCAAGTTGATGCCCTTGTTCCGTCCATTCCAGACATGTTATTTAGTTTGGGAAAAGGCTCGTAATCTATACACTAATGACATATCTCGTTTCTATGATGTAATATCGCGAATGACAAGCTTGAAGAAACAGGAATTAGATATGTCTACTTACTTGGGACAAGTTCAGGCAGTCATGGAAGAATTTGAGACGTTGATGCCAGTTTCTGCTAGTATTGAAAAACAACAAGAGCAACGACAGAAGATGTTTCTAGTTCTTACACTCGCTGGACTCCCTAATGACCTTGATTCAGTACGTGACCAGATTTTGGCTAGTCCAACCGTCCCCTCAGTTGATGAATTATTCTCTCGATTACTTCGCCTTGCTGCAGCACCTAGTCACCCAGTGAGCTCATCACAGACACTTGACTCATCTGTCCTCGTATCCCAATCAGTGGACAATCGGGCATCTCATACTATGGAAAATAGACGAGGAGGAGGTCGTTTTGGAAGATCTAGACCCAAGTGCTCCTATTGTCATAAACTTGGACACACTCGTGATGTATGCTATTCTTTACATGGCCGCCCAACCAAAAATGCTTATGTTGCTCAGACTGAGACTACAGGTAACCAGGGATTTTCTTTATCTGAAGGGGAGTATAATGAGTTCCTTCAGTATCGAGCAAGTAAGCAGACATCTCCACAAGTAGCTTCTGTTGCTCAGACTAATACTTCTGTTGCTGGTAATTCTTTTGCTTGTGTTTCCCAGTCTAGTCCTCCTGGACAATGGGTTGTGGACTCAGCCGCTTCTGATCATATCTCTGGTAATAAATCACTTTTGTCAAATATTGCGTATTCACAGTCTCTTCCCACTGTTACTTTAGCCAATGGGTCTCAAACCAAAGCAAAAGGAGTTGGACAAGCGAATCCCCTACCCTCTGTCACTCTAGATTCCGTTCTCTATGTCCCTGGCTGTCCTTTTAATCTTGCATCTGTTAGTCGTTTGACTCGTGCCCTCCATTGTGGTATATATTTTATTGATGATTCTTTTATTATGCAGGACCGCAGTACAGGGCAGACGATTGGAACAGGACTTGAATCAGAAGGGCTTTACTACCTTAACTCCCTAAAATCCTCCAAGGCATGTCTAGTTACAGATCCTCCGGACCTAATTCACAGACGTTTAGGACATCCAAGCTTATCCAAGCTTCAGAAGATGGTGCCTGGTTTGTCTAGTTTATCCACATTAGAGTGTGAGTCATGTCAGCTCGGGAAACATACCCGAGCCTCCTATCCTCGTAGTATTGAGAGTCACGCAGAGTCTATTTTTTCTTTAGTTCACTCTGATATATGGGGTCCTAGTAGAGTCAGTTCAACCTTGGGATTTCGTTATTTTGTTAGTTTTATTGATGATCATTCAAGATGTACTTGGATTTTCTTAATGAAAGATCGTTCTGAGTTGTTTTCTATATTCCAGAATTTTTGTGCTGAAATTAAAAATCAATTTGGTGTTTCCATTCGCACTTTTCGCAGTGATAATGCCTTAGAATATTTATCCTCTCAATTTCAGCAGTTTATGACTTCTCAAGGAATTATTCATCAGACCTCTTGTCCTTATACCCCTCAGCAAAATGGGGTTGCAGAGAGAAAGAATAGGCACATCATTGAGACTGCTCGCACACTTCTCATTGAATCTCATGTTCCGCTGCGTTTTTGGGGCGATGCAGTTCTCACAGCTTGTTATTTAGTTAATCGGATGCCTTCCTCTCCCATCCAGAATCAGATACCGTATGCAGTATTGTTTCCCCAATCACCCGTATACTCTGTTCCCCCTCGTGTTTTTGGGAGCACTTGTTTCGTTCATAACCTAGCCCCTGGGAAAGATAAGTTAGCTCCTCGTGCTCTCAAGTGTGTCTTCCTTGGTTATTCTCGTGTTCAGAAGGGATATCGTTGTTACTCACTTGATCTTCGTAGGTACTTTATGTCCTCTGACGTCACATTTTTTGAGTCTAAACCTTTCTTTACCTCTTCTGACCTTTCTGACCCCCTTGATATATCTGAGGTCTTACCTATACCGACCTTTAAGGAGTCTACTATAGCTCCTCCTTCACCTTCCGCCACAGAAGTCTTACCCGAGTCTCCTATAGCTCCTCCTTCACCTTCCGCTATAGAAGTCTTATCCATTCCAACCGTTGAGGAGTCTAGTGTGGCTCCTCCTAGACTCCCTGCCACAGGAACACCACTTTTGACATATCATCGTCGTCCGCGCCCAGCATCGGGTCCAGCTGATTCACGTCCTGCACCTGACCCTGCTAATACTGCGGACTTGTCTCCTCTTAATCAACCGATTGCACTTCGGAAAGGTATACGGGCCACCCTTAATCCTAATCCCCATTATGTCGGTTTGAGTTATCATCGTTTGTCATCACCCTATTATGCTTTTCTATCTTCTTTATCCTCTGTTTCCATCCCTAAGTCTACAGGTGAAGCATTGTCTCATCCAGGATGGCGACAAGCTATGATTGACGAGATGTCTGCTTTACATACGAGTGGTACTTGGGAGCTCGTCCCTCTTCCTTCAGGTAAATCTACTGTTGGTTGTCGTTGGGTGTATGCAGTCAAGGTGGGTCCGGATGGTAAGATTGATCGTCTTAAAGCTCGTCTTGTTGCCAAAGGATATACTCAGATATTTGGGCTCGATTACAGTGATACCTTCTCTCCTGTGGCTAAGATAGCATCAGTCCGCCTTTTTCTATCCATGGTTGCTGTTCGCCATTGGCCCCTCTATCAGCTGGACATTAAGAATGCTTTTTTACACGGTGACCTTGAGGATGAAGTTTATATGGAGCAACCACCTGGGTTTGTTGCTCAGGGGGAGTCTCGTGGCTTTGTATGTCGCTTGCGTCGGTCACTTTATGGTCTAAAGCAGTCTCCTCGAGCATGGTTTGGTAAGTTCAGCACAGTTATTCGAGAATTTGGCATGATTCAGAGTGAAGCTGATCATTCTGTATTCTATCGGCATTCTGCCTCGAGTCTCTGTATTTATCTGGTGGTCTATGTTGACGACATTGTTATTACCGGCAATGACCAGGATGGTATTACTAAATTGAAGCAACATCTCTTGCAACACTTTCAGACTAAGGATCTGGGCAAACTAAAGTATTTTCTGGGTATTGAGGTCGCTCAGTCTAGCTCAGGTGTTGTGATCTCACAACGAAAATATGCCTTAGATATTCTTGAAGAGACAGGAATGACAGGTTGTAGACCGGTTGACACTCCGATGGATCCGAATTCTAAACTTATGCCAGGACAGGGGGAGCCTCTTAGCGATGCTGCAAGATATAGACGGTTGGTTGGTAAATTAAATTACCTTACAGTGACAAGACCTGACATTTCCTTTTCTGTGAGTGTTGTGAGTCAGTTTATGGATTCTCCGTGTGATAGTCATTGGGATGCAGTTGTTCGCATTCTTCGGTATATAAAATCAGCTCCAGGCAAAGGTTTATTGTTTGAGGGTCGAGGCCATGAGCAGATCGTTGGATACTCAGATGCTGATTGGGCAGGATCACCTTCTGATAGACGTTCTACGTCTGGATATTGTGTCTTGGTAGGAGGAAATTTGGTGTCCTGGAAGAGCAAGAAACAGAATGTGGTTGCTCGGTCTAGTGCAGAAGCAGAATATCGAGCGATGGCTATGGCGACATGTGAGCTAATTTGGATCAAACAGTTGCTCAAGGAGTTGAAATTTGGTGAGATTAGTCAGATGGGACTTGTGTGTGATAATCAAGCTGCTCTTCATATTGCGTCAAATCCAGTGTTCCATGAGAGAACTAAACACATTGAGATTGACTGTCACTTTGTTAGAGAAAAGATACTCTCGGGAGATATTGCTACAAAGTTTGTGAAGTCGAATGATCAGCTTGCAGATATTTTCACCAAGTCCCTCACTGGTCCTCGTATTAACTACATATGTAACAAGCTCGGTACATATGATTTATATGCACCAGCTTGAGGGGGAGTGTTAGAATAGTCATGTAAATAGGAGTAAATAAATAACCCTAATCCAATATATATTAGGAGTAGGACATGTTATGTGTGTATATATATAGGGCTCATTGTAACATATGAACATACATCAATAATATATTTTCTCCCGTGCTTTCTCACACCTCCAAATAGGAAATGCAGAAACACAAGAAGCATCGCCAAGTAAAGCAAATGCAGAGCCTTCAAAAACTGCTACCAGGAAACGAAATGTAGATACTTCTAAAGCTTCCCGTAGTAAAGGAGATGCTGAGATTTCTAAGCGTGATAGGAGGAAAAAGAACAAAAAGCCATCAAAGTCTACCATAAAAAAAGAACAAAATCCGGGTCTAGATTAATTAACGAGGTCATACCTGTTAGTAAAAAATCTATTTCAAGGAGCTTAGCATTAGAAGGTGTTGATGATGAGGAGGAGGAAGACTTGGACATAAATTTAGCACAAACTCAAATGGAAGAACAAGTTTTTGAAAAAATAATTGTTGAATAAGAAAAGAACAGTAATAATGAAGCTTTAGGCGGGGAGGATGATGAAAATGGTGATGCTGTTACAGAGGAGGATGAAAATGGTGTTGTTGCTCAGGAGGTTGATGAAGAAGAAGAAGAAGAAGAAGAAGAAGAAGGAGAAGAAGAAGAAAAAGAAGAAGAAGAAGAAGAAGAAGAAGAAGAAGAAGAAGAAGAAGAGGAGAAGTAACAGAAGAAGAAGAAGAAGATGATGAAGATGACGAACACTTGAAGATGGTGAAGATGTGTTAGAAAGTGAAACACATGTAGTAGTTGAAGATGACCAGGATGCTCTGTTAGTTTTTGTGTTTGTATGGGCGATCAACGCATCTAAATACAAATTCGGGACTTTTCTAAGAAATCATAGACGTTTTCTGGCCAAGATTAGTATGAGGTCTAGGATCAATTTATTCCTTGAGTCAAATTGATGGAAAAGTTTGATAGTAGTTGTTTTGGACTGTTTGCAAAACTTTCAGAGCATTGGACACTGTTCAATGGACAAGCTGTCCATTCCCTGCTGATTCACCGAATTTATTGCGCGAAGAAGAGCGAGTTATGATTTTTAGTTGGAGACAAGCTTGTTCACTTTGGATTGATGGAGTTTGCTAGGATGACTGTATTGAACTATGGTGCCAAACCCATTAAAGAAGAAATGAACAAAGTGATGTGTTGGCCCAAGATCAGTTGAAGTTTTGAAGAATGACAAATGAACTCAGTGAAGGACCAGGTCCATCTTAGGAGACACAGTTGTTATGGCCCATGCACATGAGATGCACGTGAAGAAGATAAGTCCTTGGGGATCAAGCAGCAATATCTTCTGAATATCTTCTGACCTGATCGAAAAGATTGCATATGGGATAAGGAGAAGATGTCTCCTTATGAGAAGAGAACACATCCGGATAAAGGTTGGTTTTTGGATTGGTCTAGGACTCAAACTCATTGGAGGATTAGAAATTGAGTCACAATCAACCTCTAATTACTAATCTAATAAATAACTGAGTTGTTCTCTTTTACAGGCATGCACATACGCTGAAGTTAAGCAAAATTGAGAGCAAAAGAGCAAGGCTATTTTGCAAGCAATTTAAGTGAGATTGAGTGTGCACGCCTGCAGCTACTTGAACAAGATAGAAGAACTAGTTCCATTGTGTTTGTTCTTATTCTAGTTCAATTGTAGTAGGTGATTTAAAACGTGTACCTTTCTAGCTTTCATAGAAGCAATTGTATTAGGTACTTTGAGTATTCAAGTTAGAGTTAACTTGAAAGTGTCGCAACAGTTGAGGTTGTGTGCCACACAGGAATTAGAGTTAATCCTTAGGTTTACAAGAGTTTTATAAATGCTGTTTTGGCTCATTGAGTTTAGTGGATGTTTGGGAAAATCCTACCGAGTAGTAGGTCGTGGTTTTTTCACCTTTTGAGCCAGGTGTTTTCCATGTAAAAATCCTTGTGTTATTTCATTTTCTGTATTTTAGTTCCACAAACAGTAGTAGTTAGAACACCTAGAAGAACCAGGTTCTTCTAGATCGAAAATTGGGTACCACACAAATCACCCACCCCTCTTGTGTGGTATTGACGTTTGGAACATCAATTGGTATCAGAGCAGTTTATCCTTGAAGAGGCTAACACCTTAGGAAAAGATCAACATGAGTGCACCACCTGGGAACTGGGAAGGGCAATCCACTGCCAGGCCTCCACTGTTCAATGGACAGTATTACTCATGGTGGAAGAATAGGATGAAGGATCACATCATAGGAGAAGACTATGAACTCTGGGACATAGTCACTGATGGTCCTTTGGCAACTACAATGAAAAATGAGGAAGGAGTGGAAGTGCCAAAGACAAGGGCTCATTGTACTGCTGAAGATTTGAAAAAATGGGAGAAAAATGCTAAGGCCAAGAAATGGCTTGTGTGTGGACTGGGTCCAGAGGAATACAGCAGGATCCAAAGCTGTACTACTGCAAAAGAGATATGGGACACTTTGCAAGTGGCTCATGAAGGAACACCTAAGTGAAGAGATCCAGAGGAACATTGCTATATTCTCAATATGAGAATTTCACTATAAAAGATGGAGAAACCATTCAAGAGATGTACACAAGGTTCACTACACTGACAAATGAACTTAAGTCTCTTGGAAGAGTTATTCTTGAAGAAGACAAGGTTGAGAAGATCTTGACAAGAGTTCTTCCAGTTGCTTGGGAAAGCAAAATCACTGTCATTCAGGAGTCCAAGAATATGGCCACTCTCAGGCTGGATGAACTGATTGGGAATCTTACTGCTTATGAACTGAGAAGGCAAATCAGGAATATGGATACACCAAAGAAGGAGAGAAGTTTGGCTCTCAAAATTACAGAAGGTTCAGACCTAGAAGATGATGAGATGGCTATGATCACTAAAGATTTCAAAAAGTACCTAATGAGTGGAAAGGGTTCATCAAGAGGTACACACTTCAACAAGACAAGAGCTCCTGAGAAACAGACAAATGATGGCTGCTATAAGTGTGGTAAGACTGACCATATGATCAAGAATTGCCCTCAATGGGAGATTGAGTGGAAGAAAGCAAGGGCTGAACGAAGAAACAGGAAGAAGGAACAGGTTCAACCCAAGAGAAACAAAGGTTCAACCAAGGCTATGGTTGCTGCTTGGGGTGAAACCTCTGATGAAGACTCAGAAGATGAAGCTGAAGAAGAGCAAGCTCTTATGGCCATTGGAGAATCAGATGATGAGCAGGAGGTAAGTATTCTGCATCTCAAGGACAAAATTAAATTTCTGTCTAAAGAAAGGTTGGCTGAGCTATTATTAGACTTCATTGATGAGTCTGAAATAGTTAACAATNCAAGAATCAAATTACTTGCTTAAAGAAAGGCTAGCTGAACTCTTAACAGACTTCATTGATGAGTCTGAGATAATTAATAATGAAAAGGAAGTTCTGTCTAGGGAATGTGTGATTTTAAAAGCTAAATGTAAAAGTCTAGAGTCTAGGGCAAATGAGAGTGATAACAAAAATGCTGAGTTGAAGAACCAGGTTCTTAAACTGGACAACAGTGTCCTAGAACTTAGATCTGAAAATCTGAAACTGAAATTAGGAACAGGAAAGAATATAGCTGATCACACATATCTTAATCTAGAAGAAAATTTAGGAAAAATGAAGGATGAATTATATAAGAAAGATGAATTCATCAAAGATCTTAAAAGAAGATCTAGGAAAGGTAAAACATGAACTAGACAGAACTTGTAAGTGGAACAAAGCATCTGATGCTCTCTCTTGGTTGCAAGAGCATCATAGCAGTAACAAAAGAGGACTTGGCTATGGAACTCAAGCTCCTAAATGGGATCCAAAAAGCAAGTACCTCACTCTTCCTGAAAATAAAATCTGCACACACTGTGGCAAGACTGGCCATTACAAATATGAATGCAATGAAAAAGAGAAGGCCAGTCAAAGGAACAAGTCTTTTGTTAAAGAAAAGAATAAATTGCCTGAATGGGCAAGAAGGAATTTAATCCATCCTTTTGCCTATAGAAAGGGACCCAAACTGGTTTGGGTTCCTAAGACTAACCCCTGATTCCATTTTGTAGGTTCAAGTGAAAGGGAGGAGGCAAATATGGTATATGGATAGTGGCTGCTCAAAACACATGACTGGGGACAAGGACCAATTCCTTTCACTTGAGGACTTAAAAAGAGGTAATGTCTCCTTTGGTAATGGAAAGAAAGGTGAGATCATTGGGGTTGGTAAGGTAGGCAAGACTGATTCTCATTCCATAGAGAATGTCTACCTGATAGATGGTTTGAAATATAGCCTAATAAGTGTGTCACAACTGTGTGACAGAGGTAACCTTGTAGCTTTTACCTCCACCAAGTGCTTTGTGATTAATCTCATCACTGAAAAAATTATTTTGCAGGGAAAAAGAGTTAACAATATTTACATTGTAGATTTGTCAACTCTTTTAGAAAATGAACTCACATGCTTAAGCGTGTTGGTTAATGATCCCCTCCTATGGCACAAAAGACTTGGTCATGTTAGTCTGAATTAGCTAAACAAATTAGTCTCCAAGGACTTGGTTGTAGGTTTACCTAACATCAAGTTCAAGGAAGACAAAGTCTGTGAGGCATGTGCAAGGGGGAAGCAGGTAAGGACATCCTTTAAAACCAAGAAAATGGTGAGTACGTCCAAGACGTTGGAACTGGTTCATATGGATCTATGTGGTCGAATGAGAACCATGAGCAGAGGTGGAAAGAAATATGTAGTGGTGCTAGTTGATGATTATTCCAGATTCACCTGGGTTTTATTTCTAACCTCTAAAGATGAAGCATTTGACATGTTCTCTACATTTGTTAGGAAAACTCAGAAACAATTAGGAAATCAACATGCATCCATTAGGTCTGATCATGGAACTGAGTTTGAAAACTCTAAGTTTGCTGAATTTTGTGATGAAAATGGCATAGATCATAATTTCTCTGCCCCTAGGACTCCACAACAAAATGGTGTAGTTGAAAGGAAAAATAGAACTCTTTGAGGATATGGCCAGAACAATGTTATTATCTAGCAAATTACCTCACATTTTCTGGGCAGAGGCTGTAAACACTGCATGCTACATCATAAATAGATGCATGACCAGACCACTAGTAGAGAAGACTCCCTATGAGTTACTTAAAGGGAGAAAACCAAACATATCACATCTTAGGGCTTTTGGTTGCAAGTGCTATGCGCACAATAATGGAAAAGACTCTCTAGGAAAGTTTGATCCCAGAAGTGATGAGGGAGTATTCTTGGGATATTCTTCACATAGTAAAGCTTATAAAGTTTTTAATAAAAGAACACTGTGTGTAGAAGAGAGTGTGCATGTAGTATTTGATGAAACTAATATTCTTTCTGAGAGATAGGAACAAGAAGATGAAGCCATTGGACTAGTCAAAGATCTGGCTGAATCATCAGCTCAGGTCAAAGTGGTACCTGCAGAAGGAACAGGTGATGGAACAGGTTCATCCTTACAGGGCAACCTAACAGGGGGAAGAAATCAAAAGGGAACTGAAATAAACCCCTTAAAAGAACTTGCTCATGAACCTGTTCCTCATCAAATTGATGAAACATCCAGCAAAAGCCAGTTGGTTGTAAAGCCTCACAAGTATCAAAGTTCTCATCCCATTGAGAACATTCTCACTGATCCAACTTCTGGAGTCAAAACCAGATCACAATTAAAGAATCCGTGTGCTTTTGATGCCTTCTTATCTATTATTGAACCTAAAAATATTTCTGAGGCTTTGCAGGATGCAGATTGGGTAAATGCAATGCAGGATGAGCTAAACCAGTTTGAAAGAAGTCAAGTTTGGCACCTAGTTCCTAGACCTAAGGATAGACCAGTCATTGGTACCAAACGGGTTTTTAGGAACAAACTTGATGAAGATGGAACTATCACAAGGAACAATGCAAGATTGGTAGTCCAAGGCTATAGCCAAGAGGAAGGGATAGACTATGATGAGACCTTTGCCCCAGTTGCAAGACTAGAGGCAATCAGACTCCTCATTGCCTTTGCAGCACATATGGAATTCACTCTCCATCAGATGGATGTCAAAAGTGCTTTCTTAAATGGCTACCTCAAGGAGGAAGTGTTTGTGAAACAACCTCCAGGATTTGAAAGCAAGGAATGTCCTGAGCATGTGTATAAGCCGGACAAAGCTCTATATGGGCTCAAACAGGCCCCAAGAGCAACGACTATCAAAATTCCTACTGGAGCATGGGTACAAAAGAGGTAAAATTGACAGCACTTTGTTCCTAAGGGAAAAAGGTAATGACCTCCTTGTTGTACAAATATATGTTGATGACATAATATTTGGGGCCACTACTGATAGGTTGAGTAAGGACTTTGCAAAATTAATGGGAAGTGAGTTTGAAATGAGTATGATGGGTGAACTAAATTTCTTCATAGGCTTGCAAATCAAACAAAGTCCAAATGGGACCATGATCCATCAGCAGAAGTATACAAAAGAACTAATCAAAAAGTTTAAAATGGAGGGCTCCAAAGAAATAGATACATCTATTGCAACTGCCACTAAATTAGATGTTGATGAACCTGGTTCATCAGTTGATCAAAAGTTGTATAGGGGTATGATCGGTTCACTTTTGTATCTTACTGCTAGCAGACCTGACATTGTTTTCAGTGTAGGACTTTGTGCTCGTTTCCAGGCAAATCCAAAGGAGTCATATTTGACTGCTGTCAAGAGGATACTGAGATATCTGAAAGGCACCACAGATTTGTGTCTTTGGTATCCCAAAGGTAGTAATTTTGATCTGGTAGGATATGCTGATGCTGATTATGCAGGTTTCTTAGTGGACATGAAAAGTACTTCAGGTATGGCACATTTCCTAGGGTCATCTCTAGTGTCATGGGCTACCAAAAAGCAAAATTCAGTAGCCCTGTCTACTGCTGAGGCTGAATATGTTGCTGCTGCCTCTTGTTGTGCTCAATTACTATGGATCAAACAACAGCTGGTAGACTTTGGAATTGAAGTGGGGTGTATTCCAATATTTTGTGATAACACTAGTGCTATAAGTATGACAAAGAACCCTGTTCATCATAAAAGGACCAAGCACATAGATGTTATACACCACTTCTTAAGAGATAACTATGAGAAAGGGTTAATCTCCATAGAATTTTGTGCTACTGATAAACAAATAGCTGGCATCTTCACTAAAACACTGAGTAGAGAAAACTTTGAAAGGAATAGGTTGGAATTAGGGATGATTAAGATCACCTAAAAGGTCCAGTTCAGAGTGCACAATGAAAAAAAATTGAAAAAAAAAATTGGTTAGGAGTTCTTAATTCAATGTAAATATCTAGACTAATTCTTACTCAGTCTCATACTTTAATTAGTATACTCCTGTGACATGTGTTTATATGAATCTTTAATCTCTTACAAAGTTTTTCTATTCTGACATTTGAGGCATGATCAAGAGAAGTTTTACTTGAAGAACTTGGTTCATCAGTATATGCTCATGAGAAAGTTCAGGTATGTTTCTATACTTTGCACAATTAGAAAGACAAAATTACCAATCATGAGCAGAAGTCCTAATTACACCAAACTTTCAGAAATTCTATCCGTTGAGCATTGAACCAGTTTCATTATCCTAGGAGTCTAACTAAAACGGGATTGTTTCCTAAAAACTAGCGTCACTCATTAATCTCTAAAGAGACCGGAACTCTAATTTGATTAGACTTCTAATTGACTACTGAAAAGGCTGCAGTTACAGGCTTAATCATGATCCCTCTTTAAATACACTCCACACCTTCTCTCATCACTCACAACCGTCATTCACTTCTCAAATACTTCTGAATAAACCCCTTTCTTCTCCAAAAAATTCCCAAAAGATTTCCAGAAATTCTCCGCCATGACTAATCCTCAAGACAATCCTGGAACTTCCCCACCTGTTTCCCCTAATACTTCATCATCAACACCTCCAGTTGAAACCCCAAAACCCAGATTTCGCCGGCAAAAGATGTTAGCCAGAAAAACTGTAGCATCCGGCTCTCTCAGAAAAATCTTGAACGAGAAATTAAAGGCCAGTCAAAGGAAAAAGGTTTCAGCGGAAGAATCTGACTCAAGCTCTGAGTCTGAAAAGTTCATCTCTGCTAGTGAAGGAGAAGAACCTGGGTCTTTTGATAATGACAAGAGTCAAGAAACCCCAGGTGAGGTAAACACCTGTTATGTATTTTCTGATGTAGTAGAGAAGGAAGATAGTAGGTTTGTGTTGGTGGGTTCTGTGAAAAATGCTGAAGGGGCTGAGTCTAGTAGGAGGAGAAAGAAAAAGAAAGGAGAGGTTCTTGCTATTTGTGGTGGAGAAGAAGAAGGTGGCTTAAAGTCAGGGGGAAGCGGATCAGGAGAGGCTGCTGAGGGACTTGTTCAAATGAGTAAGCAACAAGAAGAACAAGGTTCTTCTGTGGACGAGACTTTAGTAGATATGCTAAAGAAAGTAGGGGCCAGTTATGACCCAAAGAAGCGCAAGGCGTCTTCACAAAGGACCCCAGTTGCTTTTGAACCCTCAAAGAAAAGCAAAGTAACATCTCCCAAGACTGCTGCTACTTCTGTACCTAGAGGAAGAGATACAAGGAGCAAAGTAAGGCAAAGTGAAGCAGAACTGCAGGAAGCATTAGAGAAGAGTAAGAAAAAGAAGAAGGAAAAGGGAAAAGAAAAGGTAGTGGAAAGTTCTGAGGCTGCTGAAAGACATGGAGGAGCCAGGCATGCTTAGGTTGTTGGATGTTTTAGCTGCACAGGGTTGGAAGGACATGGTCCTTCAGATGGATGGAAGACTAGCTAGAAGAGAGCTGATTGAATTCATGGCAAATGGCTCTGTGAAAAATGGGCTAGTGACCAGTGTGGTGAAAGGTGTGAAGGTGAAGTTTGATGCACCTGAATTGGGCAGGATTCTAGACATTCCAAGTGGGGGCTATGATGATTACACCAGACAAAGGTGGCCTTGTCTAGATGATCTGCCCACAACACTCCAAATCACCAGGAACTTCTGTGATACAAAGGATGCTGAAGAGGTGCCTGAAGCAAGATTTGTTCAAAAGAGTGAAATGAAGCCAGAACATAAAGTGATCTTTGAGTTTGTGAACAAGTGCCTGCTGCCTAGACAGGAGAGGAGGCACGCTGCAAATTACATGGACCTGGTTCTCATGGAGTATCTTGTGAGGGGTAAGCAGATTAATTGGCCAGCTTTCATAGTCAAACTGCTAGACAGAGTCATCAATGGTTCAAAGGCTCATGCTACTCCTTATGGATTCATTCTGACAACTGTACTAGACAGGCTGAACGTTCCTTTGAAGAAATGGGAAATGGCCTCCAGTAAGGAGCACTTTGGAATCATGACTCTCCAGGCCTGTGACTATCTGCTAAGTGTAGCCCCTGTTGAACCTGGTTCATTAGTAAAGACTCCAGTGAATAGCAAGGTTAGGGCTTTGGTTCAAGAATGTGATACCAAAGATACTGAGATTGCTAGGCTTCAGGCTCGTGTGGCTGAGTTGGAAGAAGAAAGGAATGGGCTGAAAGCAGAACTAGCAAAAGAAAAGGAAAAGAGTGAAGGGATGCTACAAACAATGCTCAACCTACTCCAATCCCAACCCTCTAGTTCTTCAAAGCCTTAGCCCTCTTTGTCCTAGTTCTGAACCAGTTCAGTTACCCCCCAGTGACCCAGATTAGGGATTTTTCTTGTTTTTGCTCATGGTTGGTTGTTTTTGTTCTTTCTTTTTGTGGACTATCTTGTAGAAGCACTGCCTTATCAATGACAATTTGCATTTCTCTTGTTTTATGATGATTCTGCTCTTAATAGTTATATTTGTCACGTTGATTTTCGATTAACTAAAGCATGCCTTCACTTGCAGTTGCCCCAGTGACCATGAGTAATGATTAATATTCTCGGATTCACATGTTTATGCAACTTTTCGATGATGCCAAAGGGGGGAAGATATTGTGTATTGTGCTTAAAAACTATTTTTCTGAACAGTGATGTTTATGACCTAATTAAATCTGGCCCTTAATGATAATAAGTTTTAAAGTTTTCAAGTGATGATATTTTAGCTGAGTTCCACAGGTTCTCTGATCAGTAAAAGCACAGAGTTTGTCATCATCAAAAAGGGGGAATTTGTTGGCCCAAGATCAGTTGAAGTTTTGAAGAATGACAAATAAACTCAGTGAAGGACTAGGTCCATCTTAGGAGACACAGTTGTTATGGCCCATGCACATGAGATGCACGTGAAGAAGATAAGTCCTTGGGGATCAAGCGGCAATATCTTCTGAATATCTTCTGACCTGATCGAAAAGATTGCATATGGGATAAGGAGAAGATGTCTCCTTATGAGAAGAGAACACATCCGGATAAGGGTTGGTTTTTGGATTGATCTAGGACTCAAACTCAATGGAGGATTAGAAATTGAGTCACAATCCAACTCTAATTACTAATCTAATAAATAACTGAGTTGTTCTCTTTTACAGGCATGCACATACGCTGAAGTTAAGCAAAATTGAGAGAAAAAGAGCAAGGCTATTTTGTAAGCAATTTATGTGAGATTGAGTGTGCACGCCTGCAGCTACTTGAACAAGATAGAAGAACCAGTTCCATTGTGTTTATTCTTATTCTAGTTCAATTGTAGTAGGTGATTTAAAACTTTTACCTTTCCAGCTTTAATAGAAGCAATTGTATTAGGTACTTTGAGTATTCAAGTTAGAGTTAACTTGAAAGTGTTGCAACAGTTGAGGCTGTGTGCCACACGGGGATTAGAGTTAATCCTTAGGTTTACAAGAGTTTTGTAAATGCTGTTTTGGCTCATTGAGCATAGTGGATGTTTGGGAAAATCCTACTGAGTAGTAGGTCGTGGTTTTTTCACCTTTTGAGCCAGGTGTTTTTCACGTAAAAATCCTTGTGTTCTTTTATTTTCTGTATTTTAGTTCCGCAAACAGTAGTAGTTAGAACACCTAGAAGAACCAGGTTCTTCTAGATCGAAAATTGGGTACCACACAAATCACCCCCCTCCCTCTTGTGTGGTATTGACGTTTGGAACATCATGATGGATGATGGCGAAGCATTCTGCGACAAAGTTTGCCAGTCTAGCAGGAAGGAGGTAGAAGCAGAGATACGTTTAAAACAGTTGAAGTCCAAGAGGTTTGACACAGAAGAGAGGTTTAAGATTGCATTGGTGTGATTTGTCCATTCACTCTTGCTTGCAAGGGATAACATAGTGCGCGTCGATAAGAAGTGGATTTGTATGGCTGGCAATTTGGAAGTTTTCATGAAATATCCATGGGTCAAGAAGTGTTTTGAGCGTATAATTGAGTACCTGAAGAAGGATATGTTGCCAATTTACAAATCGTATGTGCGCAAGAGTAAGAAAAACAAAATCTCTGCTAAAAAGTCCAAATCGGTTAGTTATGCCATGTACGGCTTCCCATGGGCATTCATGGTAAGTATTAAAAAAACCTTCTCAAAACTTCTATGCAGTTGAGTACTATTATTTTATTCCTTGTAGACGAAAATTAATATTTTTTGGTCATGAAAAAATGTAGGCATGGGCGTAAGCAATTGCTATTTGGTCGTGTGCCAAAAAATTAAAGGTCTTACCGATGCCGCTCCCAAGGATGTTGAGATGGCACATCAAGAAAGTGACATCTAACTCTGATTTTCACAGAAGCAACCTCCAAATGTTTCATTAGATCCAATTTGTTGTCGAAACATTTCCCAAGGAAAAGACCTGTACCATCAGGGTGGCTGTGTTGTGTAACTAACTAGTCCACCAAGCCTTCATCTCCAGCTGCCCGATTGACAATATCTGGGAGCTCTTCCGCTCCATCTGCATCTTCCAGACCATACGAGTTCATTTCATTGTCACCAAAATAATGCAAGTCATGACTAAATCCACTGAAGCCATCTTTCACCATTTTTTTCTCATCTACTTCTAAAATTTGTGGCTATGTTGGTGTTGGTTGTGGTGTAGCTGTGGCGTTTGAACCATAATTAGACCTTTCAACAGAAACCTCAGCCCCTTCTTCAAACTTATTGTCAACACAAGTATCTTCAAACAAAGCCTCATACCATCAATTGTAGCATCAAGGAGGTACGATTGCAAATCATTGTCATTCTTAATGAAGGAAGGGGGAATATTGTCCCTCTTCGGCGCAGAGCTAAGCATATATGTAATATTCGAATCTCGGCGCACATGTTAGTTTTTCATGTTTAATAACGACATCAACAAATTTGTCAAATATATAATTGCTGGGTATACAAATAGGTATTGTAACCTTTGTATAGGAATTGCAATTCTAACTATTTGGCCCCATTCACCAGAATATAGACCACATACTAATATATAGTCTTCCATCCGTCTATTGTGAACCAGCGGTCTATTCTAGCAGTGGTCTATTGTACACTAGTGGTCGAGCACTGTGCATATAAAATTTGCAGAAACTCATATTAACAATGACGAAGAAGATGAGATGAAATTACTTACCAGATGAAAGAGTTACACAATATACCACCTAGAATGAATTATCAATCCAATGTACCACCAATTTCATCCCAAGTTCAGCAGATTAGAAAAATTCCCAAATTTTCGATTTCTTTTTCGTAAATGATAAATCAAAAGAATGAAGCTTTGAGAGGAATGCGGAAGAAGAGAGACGACCTCTGTGTATTGAATGCAAGAAAAACAAGCTACAATGGACGAATCAACCGTGGGAAGTTAGGATTGGAATGGTAGAAACGGCGGGAAGGGATAGGATTTTTTTTAAATCTAGAAATATTAGAATTATATAGGTTGCGGCCAAAGTGTAATAAGTACTGAACTTCCTCCTTCACTTTATAATTCCACTTAAGCACTAATTCAACATGAAGGTCAATCCTACAATAATTAAAACTTGAAGGTCACTTGGCCAATTCAAGTTTGAAAGTGGGTCACTTCGCCAACTACCCGGGTAATTAATTCAAGTTGCAACTCTGTTTGTCAGCTTAAATTAATCACTGTATGACCTTTTTCAACATCTTTAGCATTAAATTCTAATTCTTTTTACGGTTAAATAGATGGATAGAATATCTAGGAGTATTTAAGTTATAAGGCTCAAATTAAATATGAGCATTTTGACAAGAAAATGCAAAATAAACGTTAAAATCTTAAAAACTTTAAGATCACAACTGTCCAGGATATAATAATTGAGAAATTGAAACACTTCAATGTCGAGTAAACCGAATATACATGACACACAATGAAGCTAAAAGCCTAGAACCAAGGAGGCAGGGAAATTGACTTTGCTGTTAAGAATTAGACTCGGATATACGGTAAAAACATACCTACACCTCTTTCTAGAATAAATAATAGTATCAAATTATCTTGATAAGTAATTTGATGAGGTGAGAATATATATTAATTAGTCATTATTAAGTGAAACTAACAATTCATATTTTGATTAATTTAATTTTATCAGAACGGAACTAACAAAAAAGTAGAGCAGTTAAATTCATATTTTGGCACACAACTACTATTCTTATTAGCTTCAGGCCAAAATAAAAGAGTAGTAGAAAGTGATCGTATCTTGCACATTTAAAATGAATTAAATAAGTAAAGTTTATCACTCTAACTATTTAAACTTTTAAGAAAGATGATTCACATAATTTAATATTATATTAAAGCAGTCAGACATTAAAGCTTGGGGTGTAACTATTATGCAGCAATAGTATACTTTTATGTATTCCAGATGAGTTAATTGATCAATCAACCATATTGCCAGCTGAGACTAATTAAGATCGAATACATATGAATCATCTCTAACTAATCAGTTTTATTGAGCCATATCTCATTCCATGTATTTGAGATTAGGAAAAAATCAATATTCACTAGTCACTACATACAAAGTTGGAAATGCAGGAGGAATTTAAGTTGAATAGATTGACATTGTAAGTGAAAGTTCTTTTTACATTATTATTGTAGTTTTACCTACTTTAACACATTGCTTATCAAAATTTGAAGATTGTCAAACCATGCTTTTAAAAAAAAAAAAAAAAAAAAAAAAAAAAAAAAAAAAAACACTATCTGAAATAATAGTTTTAAGTAATACTTATGAAAATATAAAAACTTCTTTCCGGAAGAAAAATATGAAAGAGATAGCTTAATTACCATGACACCAAAAGCAAGGCCGGCAATAACAGAGTTTTCAATAGAGACAGCAGCCAGTTCAAGCTCCCCAATTTGACCAGCAAAAGTCTGAGTGAGTGCACCAAGTGAATACTGACATACGGTAGTGAAAATGGCAGGACCAGCCAGCTCCCATAGCCTCTTTGACTCCCAACCAAATTCCTTAACAAATCCAACGTCGTCGTTATTGCCACGTCTACTCACCACCTGCTTTTCTTCTCCGTCCAGCTTATGATTATCAAGAAGGGGCTCTGTGTTGCTACTCATGACTATAAACAATCACTGATATGCCTGCACGCTGAGGCGGTTCAAGAATCAAAGTTCATTGAAAAATGTGTGTTCAAAACTTGTTTTTCACAAGTATAACTATGGTATGCGTTGAAAATCTGTCTTCTGTTTTAGAATGCACCCCTAACTCCATAGAATATTTGCCTCGGCCCGATGCTAAGTGCTAAGCCAGGAGAAGAAGATCAGTGGATTAGGCAAAGTATTGAAGGAAGAATTAGGTTGTTTTTTTTTTCTGTGGACAGAATTGCCGCGATTGGTCCAATTCGTACTTTTGTTAGGTGCAAACTTGCGTGACAGGTATGCTTTTGTCTGCGCCTTTAGAGGCTGCGATTATAGGGACGAGGGGTCTTTTTTGTTAGGCCCGAGGTTTTACCTATTGATTTTTAGGATAACAGACCAATATTAGCTTTAATAAAAGAATATTTACTTTTGGTAAATTTATTTTGATACAGGTTTATTTGATGAAGAAGGATTTGGTGAATATCCAAACAGATTTAAAAAGAAAGATATTGTGAGATGAAATTTCGGGAGAAGATATGAAAAAGAAAATATAGAAGATCTATAGAAGATTGGTACAAGGAATACAAAAGAGGAAGAGTATGCAATGGAAAAGAATATTGACCTAGTAAAGGAATATTGGTTAGTTCAAGAAAGAAGGAATTGGTGTCAATACAATCAAATATGGAAATAAAGATTATTTCCAAAGAATTGATCGGCAAGCTTAATGGAACGAATAACATTTGAAGTTCAAATGTGAAATGTTTTACTAAAGTTCTGGAAGAATTTACAAGGAACATTATGGAAGAATTCCCCCTACTGTTTTGGACAAGATTTACTACGTATGGAAGAAAGGAATATTCTTACTACAATATTATAGTAAGAAATTATATTCCAAGAATAAAGAAGAAAATCACAGAGAATGGAATGAGGTTAAATATGGGACATGATCTTGCACAAAAGGAAAGAAGGTAGCTAATATTCTAAAAAAACATATTCTGCAAGCTCTTACATAGGCAATGAATGAGGAGATGTTGGTGATGAGTTATAAAAGGAATGAGATCAATAATTAAAGAATCATTCCTTAAATCAAGATTCTCTCCTAATGAGATAAAGAAGCCCAAGTCCAAGCATGGAAAAAGGAACAGATGAATCCTCGGCTCTTCTTAACTCTCTCACTAAGGGCTTCTATTCCAATAAGCCTACTTATTCGTGAAAGGTCTGATATATTATATAGAGGAGATTTGCTATTCAAATACATTTTGAAGCTTTCAATTTATGGAAAGGGAAGATTCAATCAGAGTTCAAAAGGAAAGAAAAGAGTGTCCAAATTCAAAAAGAATCCATTGGTCTCTTGACTTAAGGAGAAATATATCCTGGCAGTAATATTTCGGAAGAAGGGACAAAGCCAACAATCAAGGAATCATCAGCAACGTTTAGTTCCAGACAATATCTATAAATACCAGAATGCTCCAGTAAAGAAGCACCAGCTTCACAAACAACTTTCCTACTCTTTTTACACCTTAGTCAAGCATGTATTCTTAAGTTTACTAGTGTCATAAAAGATAGAGAGAAAGGGAAAAATACTGAGAGGTTGTGTCATTGCTCGTTTCTTTGGTGAGGGAGGAAAACCAATCCTTTTTTCGTTGTTGGTGAGCGAGTAAAAACCAACCTTGTCAACGTTGGTGGTGATCGCTGAAAACCACAAAGGCTGTACCCAATTCAATTTACAAAGAGCTCTAAAAGACAATACTCTTGCAACCCAAGAGGACTGGATTAGGATACCACATTGGTTCCGAACCAGTATAAAAATTCCTGTTGTCATTTACTTTATCGCTCTTATACTATATTCTGTGCCTTTACTATTTGTTGTGATTTACACTTGTTTAAATCAAAGGGACTAACAGTTCTGTGCAGGCTGTCTCTGCATCAGTCGACTAAGTCTAAATATAGTCGACCAAATTTTTAATAAGCGTACAATTCACTCCTCTCCTCTTGTACTTTCAATTGGTATCAGAGCAGGTGTCACATCTTTATTTTTTCTTAACAGCAAGTGAGAAAAGATCCATGGCAGATCATCAAATTACAGGAACCGTACTTCAAGAGGGATACTCAACAAGAAGGCCACCGTACTTCAGTAGTCAATACTATAGCCATTGGAAAGAAAGAATGGGAGTTTATGTTCAATCAATAGATTATCAAGCCTGGCTAGTTATTCAGAATGGACCAAGACCTATTCCGAACAACAGTGATGGAAAGAAACTTGTAAAAGGGGCATCCATATTTGACTATACAAAAGAACAGTTGGATATTATGCAAACAAATGCTAGAGCAATCAACATGATCTATTGTGCGATTAGTGAAGAAGAATATGAAGAAATATCCACCTGTGAGACTGCTAAAGCTATATGGGACAGACTGGAAAATATCCATGGACACCAACAAACTTAAGAAAATTGAATCCAAGTCAAATCTTGAAGAATCTGAAAATGGTGAAGATCGAGAAGACTTGGCCGTGATACCCAGGGAGAGAAAAAAGAAGAATGGAAAGAAGCAGAGAAAATCTCAATCCATCCAGAATCATCAAAAGAACCACAAGAATGAGTTTCAACAACAAGAGAACGTTTGCTGCTATAAATGTGGTAAACCTGGACATATGAAATTAAAATGTCCTAGCCTCAAGAAGAAAAATCATCGAATCTCAACTTGGAGCGACGAGGATGATCAATAAGAAATGACAAACATATCTCTCAAGGAAAGAGGAGAAACTGACGAGGTGTGCCTTAATGCTATTATGGATCGTGATCTAAAAAGCGCCGAGGACGAATCTGAAAAAGAACACGATCATGAAAGAATGGAGAACCTATGTTTTATGGTAATGGGAGAGATTGACAAGGTATGTCCTACTCCTATTACGTATTGCGATAAATGTGATGAATTACAGGAAAATATTGAATTGTTTCTCAACGACCTTGAGAAAGTTCTCAATGAATATAATAAGTTGAGGAAAGAGAAGAAGAATTGGGAGATCCAACTTGAAGAATATAACAAGTTGATACATGAGAAAAATGATTGGGAGTCCAACTTGAAGAATATAACAAGTTGAGAAATGAAAAGAAAGAGTGGGATATTCAGCTTGAAGAATATCTGGTGGAGAACAACCTACTTCAAGAAGAAAATTTTGAGCTTCGCAAACAAATAAGTATCTTGCACAAATCCCCCAGCCACTACTTTGATCGATCAACGTCGTCTCTTTGGCTTAACAACTATAAGTCGACTGAAAAGGGATTTACTGTTAAACGTCCTATCTTAAACAAGTTGACTAAAGGAAGTTCCATGTCAACTAATAAGGCAGCTTTAAGTAAACACTCTTCTTCTCATATTACATGCCATTATTGTGGTAATTTTGGACATAAAGTATTTGCATGCAATTATGCCAAAAGTCATATTAGGTCAACATATGTTTGGAGTCTTAAAAAGATACATGCATCTCCAACTACACTAGCTACTAATCCTGAAGGACCCAAAAAGGTTTGGGTACCAAAAACAAACTAATTTGTTTTGCAGGAATTTCAGAGCCCAGCTATAAAAAATCTAAGGATAAATGATTTGCATAATGGCTGGTCCAGGCACATGCTTAAAGATGCTTCAAAGTTTTACACATACTCTATAGAGGATGAAAGAACTATTACACGTGCTGGTAAAACTTGAGTGATTGGTGCCTTTAAAGTTTATCCAAGTTTCTTTTGATGCATTATAAGGTGATGTGTATCTAGTTACTTTTTTTTAAGTGTTATATGATAAGTATATATTGTTTGAGTCGACTAGCTGCATTATACTACTTTATATTTGATGTTAATCTTATCCTTGACTTAGAGATTTTGAATAAGAACGAATTTATATCTTCATGAACCATGCCATTTGTATAAGCATTAGGATAAGCAAGCATGCATGCATGTATTCCTTTCATGTAGTTGTGAGCTTAAGATAATTTGTGAAGAGAATTACTTCTTATATCCATTCTCTTGGTGAAAATTTCAATACTTCATTCAAATCTGAGAAGGTTATTTAACCTTGATGCCTCGGTAACATGTGCATGTGGAGATACTCGACTATTCCTAAGACTCAAAAGCTTGGAAGGTATTTATATATATTTCTATTGATGATTATCCTTACTTTTGTATAGGTCATATTTTGGAATAAGAAAATGACACATTTGCAGTGATCACTGTAACACCCCGTAAATTTGAATCAGTTGTGGATGCACTAAATGAGTATTAATGTGATGGTTATCAATTGTTTATGATAATAAGCATACGAGGCATATCATAAGTGATTTGGGGTCCAAGGAAAGACCTAAGTCTAAGCCAAGTTGGAAAATTACATGATAGACTAAAATTCTGAATGAGCACGCACAAGACTATTCTTTGGATGAGCATATCTACATTTATATAAGGTATTATGTGATTCACAACCTATCAAATGAAAGATCTTTGAGTTTAGTTTCTAACGCTTCAAACCTTTTGTCATTTGGACATTCCTACAAGAAGTAATGACCAAATTACTAAAGACATATCACCCAGTTATTTTGGCGGACAGCGAAGCGAGCTCGCTTCGCCAAAGTAGATGCGGATTTTTGTCTTCCCTTGAATGCAATGGACGAAGAAGCGAGGACACGTCGCTAGAGTAGACGCGCCCCAGTCCCAGCTCTTTTAAGCCAATTTTAGGGTTCATTTTTCCCTATTTCTTTTGGACGAAGTCTTCTTCCACCCTCTCAAGACCTCAACCCCTCCCATCTTCAAGGTAAGCAATCTCCATTAACTTGGTGTGAAATTTCATCATTCTTACACTAGTATTGATGAAATCTACTCATAAAACACATAGATCTTGAAGAAATTCCTTCAAGAACTCAAATGAGGGTTTTGCAAGATTTCTTCCAAAAGGTAATCCTACACCCTTAGACTTACATGTATGAATTTATTATGGGTATTTGAGTGTGAGTTAAGTATTGGGACTCTTGGTGTGGTTATTAGAATCCCTAAGTTCCTAATATAAATACACAACTATTATAGAGATTGAAAGATGTTTATTTAATGGAACTTTATTGGTTAAGGATGTTGTTTACCTTATAGGTGATGAAGAATAATATTGATTATAACTATTTGAGAATTTAGAATTTATCCAAGAGCAAGAGAATCGGTTATTGGGTGTAGAAACACCATTGATAGGGATTATGAAGCTTTATACTCACCAAGTGTTTGATAAAATGTCTAAGTGACCAAAAGTCGGATATAGTTGCTAATTTGGAATCCCTTTGGATTGTATTGATATAGATTAAAGTTGAAAGGGTTGGCGAATATTGTATTATGCTCAAGAGAAGGAAGTTAAGGTATGTGAGGCTAACTCTCTATGTTTGGGAATTTTAATGATTCTCCCTACACTACGTTTCTTTTACGACGTCACTAATTGCCTCAAAAATATAGTTAAGCCTAGTTCCTTGAATAGTTGTAGAACTTCTATTCTCTAGCTTCATAACTCATTCATGACTTTCATTCTGAACGTTGTGAGCTCAGTTCGTATTCATTATAGACTTGGGTTTGATGCCCCCGAGTCTTAGTATAGGTTACTCAGTATGCCATAAACAGTTGAAGTTTCAGTGTTCATGATCAGTTCAAGAATGAATGTCTCAGCCTAGTCCTATTCAGTATTCCAGTATTATGTAACTCAGTGTGATCCAGTATTCAGTATCATGTAACTCAGTGTAATTCAGTATTTCATTATCATGTATTGCAGTTTGATTCTCAGTTCCTGAATGTTGAACACCTGTATTTGGGCCTGAGGCCGCAGTTTATGCTTTATGCATCTTTGGGCCTGAGGCCGCAGTTTATGCTTTATGCATCTTTAGGCCCGAGGCCGCAGTTTATGCTTTATGCATTTTGGACCTGAGGTCGCAGTTATGTATACGTATACTTGGGCCTGAGGCCGCAGTTTGTGCACATATATATATATTGGGCCTGAGGCCGCAGTTTAATATTCAGATAAACAGGTTGTTCATCATTCAGAAGAGGGAGTATTCATATCCTTACTTCCTTTGTTCAGTTCAGTTATCAGTTATCTTTTCAGTTATCAGTTCAGTTATCAGTTATCAGTTATCTTTTTAGTTATCAGTTCAGTTATCAGTATCTTTTTAGTTATCAGTTCAGTTACCAGTTCTCACTTCAGTTTCAGTTTCAATAGTTATCATTTCAGTTATCAGCTTAGTTTCAGTTTCAGCATTTATAAGTCTTTCTTTCAGTTGCTTTACATACTAGTACAATTCAAATGTACTGACATCCCTTTTGCCCGGGGCCTGCATCTCACGATGCAGGTAATGATTTACAGGTTGACGATGCAGAGCGCTAGGATTCTCGTACCAGCTATTTGGTGATCCCCAATTCTTTCGGGGCATTATCATTACTTTACAGTCTTTCAGTGTTTACAGATACACAGTATTTTCAGTACTTCAATAGAGGCTCCATAGACTAGAGTAACAGTTAGACAGAGTCACATGCTTTTCATATTAAGCCATGTTGGCTACAAACATATTTAGAATTGTATTAGTATTTTCGCACTTTGATTTATATCATCTAGACTTTCAGTGTATCAGCATGTGTTAGTTTATCTTCCGTGTTCAGTATGTTATGATATCACATGGTAATTCAGCCAGCTAGTTGGTTTGCTCGGTCATATGTAGTCAGGCACCGAGTGCCGTGTTACGTCCAGGCCCAGGTTCGGGGCGTGACAATCATCGATGTGAGTTCTAATAGTATTTGTTTGACATTTTCTTGCGACAAGCATGATCTTTCACATTTTTAGTTTGGCGCCTCAATTGAATGCAAACTTGAAAAGAAAGCATCATTTTTGCATAAATTGTCATCATTGGCTTATATGTGCTTTAATATTTTTCATTAGATCTTATCTTGAATGAAATTCTATCTGAGCTATGGAAAGGGCGAAAAATTAATTTTTGGTTATTTTATATCCTTTGGTTGCAAATGTCTTGGTAAGACTCTTGACATATTCCTTATTCATTTCTACTTACGATTTTATAAAGTTCAGAATATTAGTTGTAGAGAAATCTCAACATGCATATTTTTTTTTCTTTACACTAATACGTTTCTAAGCAAATTATGTATAAGGATGGAGAACTTGCAGTAAACTACTATACTAGTTAAACTAGACAGTCATGAAGAAGAATTAAACGATGAATGCTGGATTCTAGCAATGCAAGATTTGTTGAGCAAAGCTGAAAGAATCAAAAGTATGGGAATCCAGTACCAAGAAAAGGAGTTACATCATTGATATCTAAATCCTGATAAGATTGGTAAGGTTGTGAAAATTATGTGTAAACTTGTAGCCCAAGGTTTCACAACAAGAAGGTTTTGTTCTTCCTAGAGAGTTATGTTAGAATATCATTTTTCATGTGCATATTACAAAGTTTGGAAACTATTTTTGTATGGATGTTGAAATATTTTTAAATGGTTTGAAAATTGCATAACATTATTCTCTAGCCTCTCTCTGGAATTGAAGGTTTTCTAACGCATACTATGCGACTAATATTTGCTATATTTTTAAACATCTCTAGATTATTGTATGACTACTGTTTTTTATCATGATTTTACTAGAGGCAAGTAGAATGCTTATTTATAACAGATATTTTGGTATACCTGATCCGATGAAATCTCTTTATAGTGCCACTTATTTTTGATTGACATTCTAGTTATGGCTTATTGTATGCAAGAACTAATTGCTTTGATCTAGTAGGATATTCTCAAATGTAAACTTTGCAGGCAACAAAGTGGATTGAAATAGAAAAATTGGCATAGAGATTTTTTTAAATTCTCATATCATGAAAAGACAAAAGCAAGCTAGAGCACAAGGCATAACACCTGTCATTAGATTGCTTGCGACAAATGGTAGAAGTCTTTCTTGTGAACATTGACCATCATCTTGCACATACTTTCTCACTTCGAGAAAAGAAGTTAGTATGGTAATGAGATAGAATTGTGCATCCTTTCATGATGGAAACATATGTTCTCTCTTCACTCTTTTATGCTTATCACATATGTGTTTTCAGTATACGGTAGTATATATGAGAATCTAGTCAAAATATTTTAAAATGCTTTCTACCATTGTTTGAAATTTTTCCTCAAATGTTTGGTTGAAATTATCCTTTGGCCAACTCAAAGTAACTAAGCATCTGCGTGTACTTTGAATGATTTGCTAAGTTAAACTTATCTTACCCCTTAAGTTTTTGAAGGTGATTATTATTACATGATTCCTTGTATTACTCGTCGGATGATTAAAAGTAAGTAGTTTGAAATGACTATATGCATCAATACTTTCTCTGTGAATACTTATTTACATATCTCTTATATGTTCGTTCACCCTTTTGATGATGACAAAAGGGGGAGAGAATAGATGGTACAAAACTTTCCTTGCAAATGTTAAAGATAAGATGCATGAAGGCAGGGGGAGCATTAAGGAATGCATAAAGTGAGGGGGAGCCTTTACTTGTTCCACTAGTTATACATTGAAGAGACAACTTCAGGGAAGTAACCTGTTTATCTTTAATGTATTCTCATGTTTTGTACTCAATGGTTTGCCATCATCAGGGGGGGGGGGGTGGAGGATTGCTAGGCCCGAGGTTTCACCTATTGATTTTGATGATAACAAACCAATATTTGCTTTAATAAAAGAATATTTACTTGTGGTAAATTTATTTTGATACAGGTTTATTTGATGAAGAAGGATTGGTGAAGATCCAAACAGATATAAAAAGGAAGATATTGTGAGATGGAATTATGGGAGAAGATATGGAAAAGAAAATATAGAAAATCTGTAGAAGATTGGTACAAGGAATACAAAAGAGGAAGAGTATGCAATGGAAAAGAGTATTGACTTGGTAAAGGAACATTGGTTAGTTCAAGAAAGAAGGAGTTGGTGTCCAATCAAATATGAAAATAAAGATTATTTTCAAAGAATTGATCGGCAAGCTTAATGGAAGGAATGACATTTGAAGTTCAAATGTGAAATATTTTACTAAAGTTTTGGAAGAATTTACAAGGAAAATTATGGAAGAATGCCCCCTACTGTTTTGGACAAGATTTACTACGTATGGAAGAAAGGAATGTTCTTACTACAATATTATAGTAAGAAATTATATTTCAAGATTAAAGAAGAAAATCACAGAGAATGGAATGAGTTAACTATGGGACATGATCTTGCACAAAAGGAAATTAGGTAGCTAATATTCTAAAAAGAATATTCTGCAAGTTCTTACATAGACAATGAATAAGGAGATGTTGGTGAGTTATAAAAGGAATGAGATCAATCATTAAAGAATCATTCCTTAAATCAAGATTCTCTCCTAATAAAATAAAGAAGCCCAAGTCCAAGCATGATAAAAGGAATCATGAAAGGTCTGCTATTAGAGGAGATTTACTATTTTAATACATTTTGAAGCTTTCAATTTATTGAAAGGGAAGATTTACTCAGAGTTCAAAAGGAAAGAAAAGAGTGTCCAAATTCAAAGAGAATCCATCGGTCTCTTGACTTAAGGAGAAATATGTCCTGCCAGTAATATTTTGGAAGAAAGGACAAAGACAACAATCAAGGAATCATCAGCAACGGCTAGTTCCAGACAATAGCTATAAATTCCAGAATGCTCCAGCAAAGAAGTACCAGCTTCGCAGACAACTTTCCTACTCTTTCTACACCTTAGTCAAGCACTGTATTCCTAAGTTTACTAGTGTCATAAAAGATAGAGAGAAAGGGAAAATGTCACGACCCCAAACCGGCCCGGTCGTGATGGCGCCTCTCGTGAAGATAAGGCCAGCCGACACAACACCCATATTAACCCTTTAATCATTAAGAGTCATTTTTAAGCCTTTAGTTAAACAATAATCCATAATATAAGTCTGACTGAACCGTGCGGAAATAACATACAAGCCCGACATCGGGGTGTCACTAGCCATGAGCATCTATCAAGGTCTGAATACAACAAAGACAGTCAAAATGTACTAAGTAGAGAAATGAAAATGAGAGGAAGGAAGAAGTGCTGCGAACGTCGTGCAACAACCTTGCCAACTCTAATGACTCCGCGTCTGAGCATCCAACACCCGCTACCGGGTTCCGAAATACCTGAATCTGCACACGAGGTGCAGGGAGGATTGTGAGTACTCCAACCCAGTAAGTAATAAAAGTAAATAAAGACTGAGCAGTAGGAAACAATGAATCCACATTTATGTTAAACTCAATAAGCACATCAGGCTTCCAAATCAGAATACGAGTCAATCATCTCATTTAAAATCCAGCTTTTGGTAAAAATCATTTAAAAATATCTTCCAACAGTTTCAGTAGGGGTTCCACACCATTTACAATAAAAGAGATGAAAACCATAATCGGCCCCTCAGGCAAAACATAGTTCGTAAACAGCCCCTCCGGCAAAACAGGAGTCATAAACACCTCCTGACAAGAAAATCTCAGTGGAAATAACAAAAGCCAAATTAGTGATTAAGTTCTGAACATCTTATAAACCCCAGCTTAAATGAAAGTTGTTTAAAAACATTTATCTAACATTTTCGACAGAGGCTCAGTATAAAGATGAGTGAAAATAGTCATTAAATCAACATATTGGATAGAAACTCACTCTAAAGAGAAGTGAAAATCAATAAGTTCATAATCAGGCCCCTCAGGCAAACATCACTCATGTGCAAGTATATATCTATCGCCCCTCGGGCTAGCCTCTCAGTCACTCGTGACTCAACTCCTACCAATCAACGCTCACACTCAGCACTCATGCTCAATAGGTACCATACAGTATCCGCTGAAACGTGCAGCCTGATCCATATATCGCTGCGGCGTGCAGCCCGATCCATATATACAGTCGACTGCGCTCACTAGGGGTGTGCAGACTCCGGAGGGGCTCCTACAGCCCAAGTGCTATATCGCTGCGGCGTGTAGCCCGATCCAACATATCGCTGCGGCGTGCAGCCCGATCCATATACATATATATAAATATATTGCTGCGGCGTGCAGCCCGATCCATAGATATATAATCCTCATAACCAGGCCCTCGGCCTCTCTCAGTCATTAACCTCACAATCAGACTCTCGGTCTATCTCAGCCATCAACCTCACGATCACTCGGACCATCAGTAAAACAGGGAACTCAGCCCAAACAGTTTTCACATTTTTAAGAAATAAAGTGATAAAGCTAGATTTAAACAATAAACAAGTAACACATGATTGAGGATATTCTTTCAAAACAAATAGAGTGAGGAAAAATAGTAAACTCAATAGATTGGCACAAGGCCCCAAACGTGGCATACAACCCAAAATATAATATCAATCTCTGGAACATGGAATATCATAGGGTTTCAAATAAAATACGCAACTTAACAGTCGTACGGGACGGACCAAGTCACAATCCCCAACGGTGCACAATTCCACGCTCGTCATCTAGCGTGTGCATCACCTCAAAGTAACACCACAGTGTGTAATCCGGGTTTTCAAACCCTCAGGACAGTATTTACAATCATTACTTACCTCGATCCGGTCCAAACTCTAGCCCGCGATGCCTTAGCCCGCACGAATTGACCTCTGGATGCTCCAAATCTAGCCACAATCAGTACATAATCATTAAAATATGCTAAGGGAACGAAGCCCACTCAAAAATATCCAATTTAACATCAAAATCGCGAATTTGCTCAAACCCGGCCCCCGGGCCCACGTCTCGGAATTCAATAATTTTCACATCAACGATTCCTTATCTCCCCACGAGTTCATACATACCAAGAACATCAAAATCCATCCACAAATGACCCTTCAAATCCCAAAATGTTTGGTTTCAAATTTCCAAGCCCTAGTTCTTCAATTTTTGGCTTAATTCCATGATTAATTAGGTGGAACTCACACAAGAATCCAGTATTGAGTTCAAAAATCTTACCTCCAAGTGATTCCCTTTGATTCCCTCTTCAAGTCCTTCTCAAAAGCTCCAAAAATTGTTCAACAATGGAGAAAATAGACCAAAAATCGCAAAACCCATCTTTTAAACATTCTGCCCCAGGCATAAATTCCTTCTTCGCGAACGCGGTCAAAGCCTCGCGTTCGCGAAGCACAAAAATTTCGCTGACCAAAAACTCTCCTTCGCTAACGGGACCCTACCATCGCGAACGCGATGCTTCAGCCTCTCAAACTAACGCGAACGCGACAACGCCTCTCGCGAACGCGATGCATGCTAACCCGACCCTTCGTGAACGCGGGACTCCCCTTCGCGAATGCGAAGGCCAAACCTGACGCCTCCCTTCCTAACTTCGCGAATGCGAGGGTCCACTCGCGAACGCGAAGACCAAAATACCTGCAACTGCTGGAACTCAAAATCTGCAACTTTCTCAACTTCGAAATGATCCGTTCAACCCCTCGAAACTCACCCGAGGCCCCCGGGACCTCAACCAAAGGTACGAACATATCCCAATACCTTATTCAAACTTGCTCCAATCTTCGGAATACTCAAAACAACATCAGAATATCAAATTTGCATCGGATTCAAGCCTAACTAAGAACCCTAAAATCTTCTAGATTACACTTTCGATCAAAAACCCGACCAAACCATGTCCGAATGACCTGAAATTTTACACACACATCCCAAATAACACCACGAATCTACTGCAACTCTCGGAATTTCATTCCGACCACTATATCAAAATCTCACCTATCAACCGGTGAACGCCGAAATCTCAATTTCGCCAATTCAAGCCTAAACCTTCCACGGACTTCCAAAATGCATTCCGATCACGCTCCTAAGTCCCAAATCACCCAACGGAGCTAAAAAAATCATAAAAATTCCGATCCGAGGTCATATACAAACAAGTCATATCTTGGTCAAACCTTTCAAATTTCAAGCTTCGAACTGAGAACTGTGTGTTGCACCAAGTTTCCTTTATTTTAATTCCCATATCGTAGACACAACCATGCGCGACTAGGACCTCTCCCTGGAAACTCGATCCATCCTATCTGGATTATGGTCTATTGTAACTCTGCATAATCAACCATGCTTGAGAGGAAGTTCACCGACAAATTGAGCCCTCGAAGGCCAAAACTGTCACCACCATAAGGGATGTGTCAATGTGGAAAGGCATGGATGACTGAGATACTCTAACGTAACGTGGCAATTCAACACCAGTAGAGTAACTTAAAAGTAAATAAAGACGATGTAGGAAACAATGAATCCAATTTATGTTAAACTCAATACAGCAGCATCAGGCTTTCCAAATCAGAATATCGACGTTCAATGTCCACTTATTCTACTGGAAAATCCAGCTTTGTGGTAAGAATCCATTTTAAATATCTTCAACAGTTTCAGTAGGGTTCCACCATTCTTACCAATAAAGAAGATTCGAAAACCATATGGCCGCCTCAGGCAAATACTTAGTTCGTAAACAGCCCTCGGCAAAACAGGAGTCATAAACACCTCCTGACAAGAAAATCTCGTGGAAATAACAAAAGCCAAATCTAGTGATTAGTTCTGAACATCTCAAAACCCCAAAGTTAAATAGAAAGTTGTTTAAAAACATTTGAATCATAACTTTCGACAGAGGCTCAGTATAAAGATGAGTGCAAAATAGTCATTAAATCAACATATTCGGAAGAAATCAACTTAAAAAGAAGTGAAAATTCATAAGTTCATAATCAGCCGCTCAAGGAAACATCACTCATGTGCATAGTATATATATCTTATCGCCCCTCGGGCTAGCTCTTAGTTCACTCGTAACCAATCCTACCAATCAGCGCTCCACTCGCACTCATGCTCAA